>NW_025767119.1:600000-951913 GCF_003918875.1 Haliotis rubra
CTACTGTGAGAATGCGGAGCCAGCAAAGGGAGGTGATAAGATTATCGGGCCGAGCCATAGATGCATCCAGGATATAGTGGAGATATATCGGAACATGTACCCTAGAGATTATCGAGGATGACAAAATTGAAGAACTCACTAATCGAGGATGCAATTTTGTATCTTTGCCTAAAATATTCCTTTTAAGGAAGTGTAAAGGTTGAAAATAATCTCAAAGAAAATAACACGTACTAATGTTCAGACTAATCTTTTAACTATACTGTTCAGGTATTATGTTTGTCGGGCTTAATTAACATTGAAAGGCCATGTTAACCTCGGGACTGAAGGGACCCGTGAAGATCAGGGCTAGAATTGATCTTCAGTAACCCATGCTTGTCGTAACGGGATCGGGTGGCCAGGCTCGCTGACTTGGTTGACACATGTCATCGTATCCCAATTGCGTAGATCAATGCTCATGCTGTTGATCACTGAATTGTCTAGTCCAGACTCGATTATTTACAGACCGCAGCCATATAGCTTGGACTATTGCTGAGTGAGGCCTAAAACTAAACTAACTCACTCACTCACTCTGGACAGCAGGGACTGTGATTTGGTCTTCCCTTTACTTCCGGGGTTGAACCAGCCACCTTCCACCATTGTGGCAGGAACTCTATCCACTCATCTACAAGACCTTAAAGCATTTTAACTAAATCTTACAGAACTTTAATGATTTGAAATCTCTACGTCTTTTCAATGTCTAAGACTATATAAGGCACAAACCTTTATTATCGTACTGCACAACGATCAACTCATTGCTGTCATACAAGAAGATCATCTTCGTCTGAACGCTTTCCATCCAGTATGTGACGGCGGCGCGGTTGCCAACGTAGTCGTAGTATTCCAACATGTCCATGGTGTAGTTGTTGTCGAGGTTGTTGGCCTCGATTCTAACGCTCCACTGGTCAGGCAGATCCGGCCGCTTGGACCCTTGACCTGAATGTTATAGCTTGTTGTAGGGGTGAGTACAGCATTGAACACTCAGTATAACAGGGGCGGCGACAGCTTTTTCAGAAAGGGGGGTACACACTCTTGAGAAAGGGGAAGTGCACACTTCATTTTCACGAGAGTTTCTATAAACGTTCAGGAAAAAAGCACACACACACACACCACACACACCTACCCCCAACCCCCCTCTGGATCCGCCTATGGTATGATGCCAATGGCCTAGTCTGTTCAACTACAAACGTCGACTGGGAGAACACAGGAACCTACATGCCTCGTTGCAATAGGGAAGGAACTCGACAAAAGCTCGATTCCCAGGAAGCGTGGAAGAGTGCCAAACCTACCCATTTGTAGAAATAGCGAGAGAACCCCCACTGTCTCACAGGAGAACGACCCAACCTACCAGATCGTAGAACTACTGATACGACGCCAGGTTAGTAGAAAAAGTGAAAGCTTCGTAGAAGTAGAGTAATGACTCCTAAACTTCGTTTAGAAATAATTGGGGGACACCCTAATCTACCAATTTATACTATTCCTAGAAATGATAGTGAAGCAGCCAAACATTTTCGGCTCAGAGAAATATCCGCGGGGCGCCCTAGTCTACCTGGAAGCGAACCCTGTCTGTAGATATGTTACACGTGTCTTTTGATGAAAGCAACTAGATGCATTTGGACTGACCGATCAAGGGTCAAAATCGTGGTGAATCTGATATTCAAATCAACGGCAGTGGATCCTGGTATGGTTCACGGACGATAGGACATGCAGTGCATACTGGGAGACCATTACATGTATTCTGACAGGGATCAGGTTCCACAACTTACCGGGGTGCTGTTTGGCCTTTTGAAGGAAGTCGGTAAGATTACAAACTGTGTAATCTGGTCCAAAACTTGCAGCGACGACCGTGACACACAGAACAACACAGACAGCGTGAAGTACCATAATGGACATCTGCAACATGGAGCCTTTTTTCATGCTTTTTTATGTTATTTTTTAATTGTCTGTTGTTTATATATGATGGCGGTCTGTAAATATTCGAGTCGGGACTAGACAATCCAGTGATCACTTCTTTGAGAGACATTTAGAAGTTGGAGCAGAAAGGAAGGATAACAATACATGGATGAATAACCTGATGTGAGAGCTACCATCTAGAAACATTTCAGCAATAAAGAAGATATTCATCCATATATTGTTAACCTTCCTTAATCCAGTGATCAACATCATGAACATCGATCTACGCAATTGGGATGTGATGACATGTGTCAACCAGGTCAGCGAACCTGACCGTCCGATCCCGTTAGTTGCTTGAGTTACTGAAGACCAATTCTAACACGGTGTCATGACTTTCATTTTTCTCAGATCAAACAGAAAATATTAGCAATAAATTAAGGGTAAAAAAGGTATTATAATATAACTTGCATTTGTCTTTAAGTTAGCTTTCAACATCAATAAATGAAAATGAAAACATCATTGCTCCAAATGTTCTTTCTCGAATTAATAGTACATTTCCAGCGACCTGAGGTTTCTGGGGATATTTATTATTAATGCGGCACAGATATTAATACAGATATATGTTGTACTAGTGTCATCACAGCAAACAGATCATTGGGGCAATCTGAGTCTGGATACCTCAAACAATTGTCAATGTTTTGTGGGCCGAATTCAAAGTAGAACGTTTCCGAAATATTTTTTTTCAACTTTTTTTGAAAATGGAAACCTAAAGTTTCATGCAGTGTTCAAAGAGATTGCTCAACACAGACTCATTACATTATCTCAATTTTCACGTAATTTCCAGTGTTTAAAATATACTTGAATTTTCGAGAAAATAATGAAAGCAACGAAAAACAACTAGAGTTGTTATTCATAACGTCGTAGTCTTCAACCAATTTCTGGGCGGTAGCCTGGTGGTTAAAGCTTTGGCTCGTCACGCCGAAGACCCGGGTTCGAATCCCGACATGAGTACAATGTGTGAAGCCCATTTCTGGTGTCCCCCGCCGTGATGTTGCTGGAATATTGTTAAAAGCGGCGTAAAACCAAACTCAGTCTGTCAGTCAACAAATTTCTGTGGTCAAGGGGAAATAATCCACTATGGAATACTTCTGACGAAATGCAACTCATGTCATTGTTTGTTATAAATGTTCGTTACTTATCACTTACCTTTCACCTCGTTAATCCGGGCAGATGAAGCAGATGCAGTAACTAGGATGTAACTGTGATTTACGAATCTAATTGTTGTACCTGAATACGAGTATCGTTCTGAAATTGAATGTCCGGAATATGAAGATTCTGGTCTTACGAGGTCCTGGATACTGAACCTTCAGATGAAATTGAAAAGTTTAAATGTAGACTACAGCTACAGTATATTGTCCTGCCACCTCGTGTGAGACGAGCGCTTCGTGAACTGATAGCACATATCGGTTTATTGTCACCAGCGATACTGATAACAGCTACAGATACCCGGGAGTCGAAACAAGATAAATATGTGGAAATATCTAACTGGCTTACGATAATACATACACCTAGTTTGTCCATAACATGGATTTCTCTTGTATGTGCAATGCCTTCTATAATATACAGTATATGTTTTTATGATCCCATGGTAAATACTTGTCTGGCCTGGTAATATTGCTCAGCGTTAACGATTCAAAAAACTTCATTTCGGCCACGCCCACTGGCTGACAAGGATTTCCTGATTGGCTGAAAATAGGACAGGTGGGACTTGTATTGTTTTGTTGTTTCTCAACAACCACACTCACTCACTCACTCCTCCAGAGCACGCAAATAAAACAAAGAAAATAGGTCAGGATAAAGTTTTACTTTCAACCGAGAATCTATACAAATTGATTTGCCGAAAACCAAAACAGTTTTCTTGTCATTTAACACAGGGTAAGCGGGTTCCTGCCACTCAGCACTGGCTGGTTGTTCCTTGTATTTCAACACACAGCTTCGGGACTTGTATTCGCCATGGGGAAACTCCCTATACTGAATCAAACAATAAACGAAACACATGAATGCATTGTCAATAGTCGTTTGTTTTGTAACAAATCATTTCACAAAGCTTTTATGATAATTAGAAGCAAATCAACACAAATCTCAAATATTGGTTCACAGGGACATTAAAGATTTCGGTAGGCTTCATACTTCTGCTTCGTTATCAATTTCCCAGCTTTCCATTGTGAAACAAAAGGACAGAGATTTAGGTTCTATCCCTTGAGGTGCAGCAACAGAGTTTAAAACTTCAGTTATGTGATTATATATACTCATGCCAATAATGGTTGTCACCCCCTCCCCACCCCAACCCCACACACACCACACACACCCCACACCACACCCACTCGAATTAAAAAAATTGAAGGGGGTGACAACCATTATTGGCATGAGTATATTTAGACAGATGGGACCAGAGTGAGCCCAGTTATATCTGAGTTGGGGCGTCCATGTTAAGGAAACATTAGTTCATCTCAGTGGGATAGATAGAGGATATCATACGAGCGTCCATGTCATACTATGTTTAAGCCACGAGTGCCGAAATGCTAGTATATATACACATGAAATGTCACAAGCGGTTGGATGACACTTTCTTCTTTTCCAGCTAATCTGCCATCGATCTTGACAACATCATTGAGTTTGACTGACAGCGGTAAAACGATCGGGCAGCCATATTGTTTGTTTACCTTCTCGTCTGCAGGTAAATCAATCGATGTAACAGTAGGTAAACATTTAATTAATTTTATTTTTTATGCACTTTATTGAAAAATATACTCGATTGAACAACCGTGTTTAACAACAATAATATTTCAATATGGAACAAGTTTTTTTTATGGATAACAACTTCTTTATTTCGTGAGTGCGACGTTTCGATACAGATTCTTGTACCGTTGTCAAGCAACTTGTTCCATATTGTACGTCTCAACTTCTAAAATGCCACTCAAACAAATAATATTTCAAGTGAATCTCAAGGTGACGTTATCTCCGAAATACCAATCTGTGAATGAACGTAGTAAAGCATAAGTAAACTTCATGAATGAAAAATGTGGAACACTTCATCGTAAAGTGATATTTTGCCCTAGGGCATCGTATGAAAAATATTAACCAAAATATATTTGCCCTCGTAGTTCATACAGTTATATAAACACAACTATTAGCAGACATACACACACGTTGCTATCGAAATTCAAAGCTCGTAAACGTGACCTTCACCTCACCCCATTGTGTCATTGCCAGGTAACTCGTGAGTAACTGACCCTAGAACACATTCGCCAGGAAAACAGTGTTGGGACATGTGCAATTACATCGTTCACAAAAATCCCATCTGAAAATCCCAAGTAGAATATAGGTGAAGGATGCTCCTTTTAACAGGTTAAAAGTGGTCTTGGATCTGGAGGGGAAGTGTTTAGAGCATCGTACGAGGGGATATGAAACATTTCTAATCATCACCAAGACGTATGATGGGTAGAAGTGGATTCTTCATCTCTGGGAATAAGAAGAAATCACTTGGTGCACTTGGTCACATCGTCTCGCCTCCACGGCAGCTGCTTGTTGGCTGGCGCATTGTCACCCAACAGGAGTACCCCCTTTGTGAGCATTCCGCGACGTTTCTGTTTAAAGGCAACATGCTCAGAAGGTAGCAATAGGAAGCTCTGGTGAAGGTCTGACATTTTTATTCAAGCAATATCACGGCGGGGGACACCAGAAATAGTGTGTTGTGAATGACTTCGGCGTGACGACCAACGACAGTCCCAAATACACTCTGACACAAGGTAGTGTGTTACCTTGTCTCCCAAATACACTGACAGAGACCTTGTCTGCAGATTTTTTGAGGCCTGGCCTTTTTCGGAGGTGGTCACGTGGCGTACTTCCATTGCTTAATCATCTTATTTGTCTCAGTCTTCTCCATACTTTGGATTACTCGTGTTTAGGATCAACCAGCACAAGACTGAATATAGAGAAGTAACTAGTTTTTTGTCCATTACCTAGATAAGGATCACTGATCACAGCTTCAACTTTTCATCATAATTTCTCAATAAATTTACCCACATGGGTACAATATGTGAAGACTATTTCTTATGTCCCCCGCAGTGATATTGCTGGAATATTGCTAAAAGCGGCGTAAAACTACACTCACTCTCAATAAATTCATAGCGATAGTTAGAAGGTTTTGATATCCCCTCGTGTAGGTGATGACCATGACGAAATACCATGTATCTTACTTGGCACACACTTGTATCCTTTGGTCTTGGTACGAATGATTCTCTCACACCCAGAACAGCATCCCATTTCATCTGCCTTCTCACTGACATAATCCTTGTCAACAAACAAAAACAGTTGTGTATGTCAAAGAATCTGCTGTTGAAAAACCCAATAGGCGCACAAACAATATAGACTAAGCAGCAAAAGAAACGTCAGTTTGGAATTTTCCTTAGCCATAGAAACGGATAACTGTAAACTCATGTAATGTTTTGATTGTATAATTTTGACAACATCTCCAACTTTACCTGAGCAAAGACATTCCTTCCCAGGACATGGTCTCAAAAACGCAACCTGAACTCGGAGATGGTACTCATGCTGCATGTGCTGTTCACAAGAACCAGCCCTATAAAATGCACTCCAAAACCTGGTTGAAACATTCACATTACAACGTCAGCAGGATGCCTCAACTCAAGACAGCTCAGGGGAACCAGGCGCTAGGAAGACTTGAAGCTGGCCACACTGCACAAGCCGTTAAGCCAATCACTTCCAGGTCAACGTTCAGAGCATCTACAGGCCACCACAAATGATCGTCCCCGTACTGGCAGACCAAGGGTGACCACAAGACGACAAGACCGCCATGTTTTGCGGCAGCATGTACAGAATCCCTTCATGCAGGCATCCGAAACAACACGCCAGACAGTGGGAACACACGGAAGACCAATCAGTACTGATACAGTATGCCGACGTCTTAACAGCGGGAACCTCCATTGCCGTAAACCTTACCTTGGACCTATCCTCGCCTCTCGTCATCGGCGTGAACGTCTACAGTTTGCCCTACAACACCCAAACTGGCGATACAGGCAATGGAGAACTGTTCTGTTCACAGATGAGAGTCGGTCTACTGCGTATCAACTGCAGATGGCAGAACAAGAATATGGCGACGACGTTGCCAGCATTACTCAGACCAATGTGTTATGGAAATAGACTCATGGGGAGGTGGAATAGGCCTGAACCAGAGAGTGGGTCCTATGGTGTTCCAGAACCTTGGTCCAGGGAGAGAAGGCGGCATCACAGCGGTGCACTACATCGACCAAGCTCTCAGACCCCACGTCATACCACATTTCGCACGTCACCGGAACAACAGTTTCCAGCATGATAACGCCCAGGCCCATGCACACTGTCAGAGCTACACGGGACTTCCTACAGCAGAACAGTGTCAACATTATGCAGTGGCCAGGCCTTTAAACCCAATTAAACATCTTTGGGATGAAATTCAGGAGACTGAATAATGTCATACCGAGGCCGAACACAGCCGATTTATTGCGCCAGGCCTTTCTCGGAGTGTGGTTCCAGGTGCCAATGGCCTCCATCAATCGATTGGTGCACTCCATGCATAGACGCTGTGCTGGAGTTGTGCCGCTCGTGGTGGTCACACTAGATACTGAAGTCAATAGTCTGAATGGATTGCAAACGTTCACGTAATGACTTGGAATTGTGCTGAGTTATTCATTGATGTGTCAGAATATTGTACACAAACAATGTTTTTGATCCGCTTATTATGTCCATTTCTGCAATGATTTGATTACAGTGCCTATCTTATTTTGAATTCGTACTGACGTTTTCTTTGCTGCTGAGTATACTATGCCGGTTACAGACCCAATACGTCATTTGTGTTCAATGCCTTATAATTAAGAACGAGCTGAGCCTTGAGGAAGAGAAATTCGCTAAAACAATACAACCAGACTACTACTTAAATCTAAAACCTTCAGATATATCCTTTTGTCCTTTGGTATTGGATTCCAAAGAACCATAATATCCATACAAAGAAATACCTGTCAATGATGAGTCACAGAGAGATATACGTTCAAGGAAGAATTACTGAATATGTATTTGATTACAAATGGAAATGATAGGTCTGGTTTGTCAAAATCTGATGGGATTGGGAATATTTCTGTTATCAAAATTTAATGACAAAATTTCAAAATGAAAGCTTTAATTTGAAACTGGTACACATCGCTCCATTCCTGAAAAGTAATGGAGCGAGCAGACAATGGAATGAGGGCACAAATGTAATTCAAAAGAATGTCATGTGTGACTTTAGAACTGCATCGTGCCGCATTACGTGCACGTGCTTGTTACTACAAGTCTATCCAACCCGGACTCACGTACAAACACAGCTTAGGGACTCCGGGCAGGATCTCCTACAGCAAACTATTCAGGCTGTAAGAGGCGATATAGTGGATCGGTTGGTCAGGCTCGGCAACCAGGTTGATTTCATGACGTCATATCCTGACGGGAATTGCTCATAATATATGCATAGATCCATGAACATCAGGGCTAGAACTTGTTTTCAGTAACCCATGCATCTCATAAGAGGCGACTAACAGGATCTGGTGGTCAGGCGCGCTGACTTGGTTCACACATGTCATCGGTTCCCAATTACGTAGATCGATGCTCATGATGTCAATCACAGGATTGAATACTATCCTGGTTTAGACTCAGGTATTTTCAAACCTCCATCATTCTGCTGGTATATTGCAAAGTGCGCCGTTAGTTGGTTTGGTTGGCACGTGTATATGTATCCAAATTGAGTAGATCTATGTTCATGCTGTCGATCACTTGGTCGTGTAGCAATATCACGGCGGGGGACACCAGAAATGGGCTTAACACATTGTGCAAATGTGGGGAATCGAACCCGGGTCTTCGGCGTGACGAGCCAACGCTTTAACCACTAGGCTACCCCACCGCCCCGGTAGCAATAGGAAGGTCTGGTGACGGTCTGACATTTTTCAAGGTAGTGTGTTAGAATGACCCCACGACAGTCCCAAATACACTGACACAATGCAGATTTTTTGCGGCCTGGCCTTTTTCGGAGGTGGTGACGTGGCGTGCTTCCATTGTTTACTCATCTTATTTGTCTCAGTCTTCTCCATACTTGGGATTACTCGTGTTTAGGATCAACCAGCACAAGACTGAATATAGAGAAGTAACTAGTTTTTTGTCCATTACCTAGATAAGGATCACTGATCACAGCTTCAACTTTTCATCATAATTTCTCAATAAATTTACCCACATGGGTACAATATGTGAAGACTATTTCTTATATCCCCCGCCGTGATATTGCTGGAATATTGCTAAAAGCGGCGTAAAACTACACTCACTCTCAATAAAGTCATAGCGATAGTTAGAAGGTTTTGATATCCCCTCGTGTAGGTGATGACCATAACGAAATACCATGTATCTTACTTGGCACACACTTGTATCCTTTTGTCTTGGTACGAATGATTCTCTCACACCCAGAACAGCATCCCATTTCATCTGCCTTCTCACTGACATAATCCTTGTCAACAAACAAAAACAGTTGTGTATGTCAAAGAATCTGCTTTTTGAAAAACATACAAACGGCGCACAAACAAAAAATTATGCCGGTTACAGGCCCATTTGTGTTCAATGCTTTATAATTAAGAACGAGCTGAGCCTTGAGGAAGAGAAATTCGCTTAACAATACAACCAGACTACTACTTAAATTTAAAACCTTACGATATATCCTTTTGTCCTTTGGTATTGGATTCCAATGAACCATAATATCCATAAAAAGAAATACCTGTCAAAGATGAGTCATAGAGAGATATACGTTCAAGGGAGAAGACTGTGTATGTATTTCAATACTAATGGAAATGATAGGTTTGGTTTGCCAAAAGCTGATAGGATTGTTTCAGCCTCAGAAAAAGGAATTAATGCATATATTTTACAAAAAAATAGTTCAGCCTTGTACACCATTACACAGCACGAGAAACAAAAAAAAAGACCGTATTTCCTATTTGAAGAGCATCACTTAACCATGAGGACAAGTATATGATCTCTACCTTCAAAGATTCAGGACAACTTGTCGAAAATTAAACTTAGTTAACTGGGAAACAAATTGTGTCAGGTCTTCGGGACAGAAATCCTGGCAATGATTATCATGACCAACACAGTGCTGTCAGAGCAGCCGTTACCGTAAAATTATTGTCCTCCAAAATGTTAAAAGTCAATTTATACATGACAGGATTTTTGAACGTAGCATTCTTGTCATTTTAATTTTGGCAAACATTTCTTACAATCGCCAGCAGCTGAAGGGATGGTGTAAATCCAACTAGGGTCCATGCAGGTAACCAAGATAGTGTAAGTCCCCATGGTCCCTGGTATGGTGATCTACCTTCTGGTGTTGGCGATCTATAGCTTGTTTTTATATTGTATTGTCCAAATAGTGGTATCAGTTTGAACTCTCAATAGTTTTAGTTGTAGTTTAGTTTGATATTCTAGTTGTTTTACTGTCCTTCGTGGACATGTTTTTATAACGTACATATATTCCATTTCAATGTCAAATGTTCTCATTTCACTTTTTATTGTATAAATTGTTTCAGTCACGATATGGCTGCGATATTGCCGATGTATTAACCCATTCACTCACTCACTCAGAGCAGCCGTAAGTGTATTACAAGAATGTTATGTGTGACTTTAGAACTGCATGTCATCGTGCCGCAATACGTGCAGGTGCTTGTTACTACTACAACCAACCCGGACTCACGTTCAAACACACCTTGGGGACTCCGGCCAGGAATGGTCTCCTACAGCAAACTATTCTGGCTATAAGAGACGATTTAGTGGATCGGTTGATCAGGTTCGGCAACCGGGTTGGTTGCATGACGTCATATCCTGGCAGAAATTGCTCATAATATATGAATGTTTTTTTTGCAGCAACCCATGCTTGTCATAAAGGCGACTAACAGGATGGGGTAGTCAGACTAGCTGACTTGGTTGACACATGTCATCGTGTCCCGACTGCATAGATTGATGCTCATCATGTCAATCACTGGACTGAATACTATTCCCGTCTCTACTCCATTATTTACAAACATTTACATCATTCTGCTGGTATATTGCAAAGTGCGCCGTCAGCTGATTTGGTTGACACGTGTATACGTATCCAAATTGCGTAGATCGATGTTCATGCTGTCGATCACTTGGTCGTTTAGTCAAGGCTCGATTATTAGCAGATCGTAGCCATATAACTGGACTATTGCGTTAAACAAAACACTATCAAACGAACAAATCACAATATATACACGATAACCCACAGTCTGGTAGCTGGAATATTGCTGAATGTGGACTGAACCAACAAACAAACATAATTTTCTTCCCCAGTTACTATAGGGGTAACGCTGTTTTTCAGGGCATAATCACTTGCTGAAGCCCTAGGTGTTCAATTAACTGCCCCACAAAGGATGGCAGTTGAAAAGACCGTGGGCATCTCCAAATGATAATGACCTGAAAATTTCCCCCTATCATAGCTAAAATGGATGGATTTTGTGTTAAAAATCTACAAAACAGTATCATAAATTTAATTGTAAGTCTACTTCAAACAACTCGCAACGGGCTGTTGACCAAACACTGTTAGGTCATGGAACAAGATTTATGACGTCATAATATATGGAGCGTGACGTCACGGCGGGTGACGTCATTTGACAAAAGAACTGATAATGGCCTTTCGTAAGGAATCAGCGGGCCATTGTCATTTGCAGCGACCCTTTCATTTCTGATAACTAGGGGACGGTTTCATGATCATTCCATCCATTTTAGCAACAATGGCCAACACTGAGATGTTGTCCGCAAATGATGTGCTCCCTCACCTGTGGCCTGGACGCGTTGAACACACACGTGAGATCTGACCTGGAGAAATACACATATGGACACGTGACAAAGTCATCACAGAGTAGGACACACATCTTGAAGCCAAATGGTTCAGCGTGGAGCTTGAACGTCGTCTCGGTGAGCGTCAGCCTTAAAGTCCACACATACACACACATCCACACAGAGAGCGAGACACCATCCTTCAGTGGACTCCAGCTGCTGCATCAATATTAACCTTGATTGTTATGCTCATACAGGTTGACTTCCATATCAGTGAATTTGCCCTTTCATGCTTGGAATTCTAAAAACGGTATTTGAAACCATCACGGTATTGCCGATCACGGCATTGCCGTCTCTAATTACTTCTGTACTGTAAAGGAGTGGGCCACATACGTGGTATCAAGGGTGGAGAGTCGTCTCGGCAGCGGCTTACGAAAATACGCTAAAGGTTGCTTGTTGTTACCCTGGCTGGACCATAGTGCCAATGGAATAAAACAGGAACTGTGTCTCTGAGTATTGTGTCTGAATGGCCTGCCAATGTTATTCACGTGAATGCAATTCATCATATATTTGTTATGTCCTTATAAATGTACGTATACATAACGGGTATAAATATTCAACCTCATTTTACACTCGCATTGTTCAACTAAGTCCCACACAACATCCCCATATAAAATTTTACAACAATATTGGTGACACAGGGTATTCTGGTCCAAGCGAATATAACCTCTGGTTTATTGTCAGATTAATATATGCAGAAATAACTTAATTAAGCCCCCCCTGTGTATTTCTGCAATGATAGATTTTCAACACACGTACACAAAACGATGGAAAAACACAGGTTTTTCTAACCCGTATGATGCTTTGATTCATAAAAAACGACAAAATGATTGGACTCCATTTTAAACAAAACACTGGGATGTTTAATGTTGAATATATAAACTGTAAGTTTGCGTTTCTTACACGATTCAAGGTCAATACCGAGTGTAACCTCCATATGACTGTATGACTGCCATCACTCTCCTCCTCCTACCCCCTGCCAGCCTCCTGATCCTCTGAAGGGGCAGTCTACGCCATTCCTCGTGTAAAGCAGCTTCCAATTGGGTCAGGTTCTGAACAGGAGAGCCCGCGAAGGTCTGGGTTAGAATGTGCCTTCCGTAACCCATGCTTGTCGTAAGAGGCGACTAACGGCATCGGGTGGTCAGGATCGCTGACTTGGTTGACATATGTCATCGGTCCCCAATTGCGCAGATCGATGCTCATGTTGTTGATCACTGGATTGTCTGGACCAGACTCGATTATTTACAAACCGCCGCCTTAAAGCTGGAATATTGCTGAGTGCGGTGTAAAACTAAACTCACTCACTTACTCACTCTGAACTGAAGGGTTCGTGATTTGGTGTTCCATTTACTTCGGGGGTTGAACCAGCCACCTTCCACCATTCTGGCAGTCACTCTGTCAACTAGACTACCAGGCCTTACAGCCTTTTAACTAAATCTTACAGAACTTTATTGATTTGAAATCAATCTTTTCAATGTCTAGACTATATTAGGCACAAACCTTCATTGTCGTACTGCATAAGATCTACTCATTCACTCACAGTACAGGAGAATCCCTTTGTTGCACACGACGACCAATCATGTCCCCGATATGCTCAGAAGAGTTAAGACCGGGGCTCATTCAATCGTGAGATATGCCAGGGGGTGATCAACTAAATTCTTTGTGTATATTTTCTGCGTTCAATTGGACATGTCTCTTCAATTTTTATATACTGAACACCATTACAAACGCACCACCCATATAATATTATACGAAATATCCCCGTCAGACTGGCATGTACCCATAATATCTGAGCATCGTGGGTGCATTTTAGTGTGGTGCGTTTCTGATGGTGTTCAGTACATATACTCGTGAAAACGAATAAGGGAACACATGAAAGTTCAAGTGTTCCTTTATTAGTTTCCGAGTTTCTTCTAAAGGTATGTATTGTACTGTGCGTGAAATTCTGTAAATAAATAAAAGAACACTTGTACTTTCATGTGTCAAAAACAATTACGGCTGAAGCTATTGACATGCTGTATGACGTCACAGATCTGTGACTATGTCTCGAGCAGACAGTCTCTGAGGTCACCTGTATGGAGCGTTTACCCGGCCACGTAATGACGTTAGGGACATTAAAGACGTTAACGACATGGAAGCTAGTACTTAATATTACCATGCATGGCTGTGTCCTGGTTGAGTATTCAAGCTAAACGGCAGCAAGTTGTCTCAATTGACAGACGCTATAAACCCGGAGTATCTCTTTCCTTCTTTCTCTCTCTCACTGACTCACTCACCCACTGACTCACTCACCCACTGACTGATTCACCCACTAACTCATCCACCCACTCACCCACCCACTCATCCACCACTCACTCACTCACTCACTCACTCACCCACTCACTCACCCATCCACCCACTCACTCACTCACTCACTCACTCACTCACTCACTCCTCACTCACCCGCCCACCCATCCACTCACTCACCCACCCACTCATTCACATACCCACTCACACAAACCCAGCCACTCACCCACCCATTCACCCACTAACTCACTCACTCACCCACCCACCCACTCACTCACTCACTCACTCTGCAATGGAAGTGTAATACTGATGAACCCTACTCATTTCACTTAACCTCACAACCTAAATGTCCAATTTTTTCTTCTTAGAAATATTTCATTAAAAGTACAAATGTATGTGACATTTTATTGTTGAGAGTTATCCCAAGCATTGAACATATCACAAAAGAATTTGTCAGTGGTCATTTGATCTGTGAGTCTTTCAAAGAATGCATGGCTTAGATTTGTAGGCATATTGTTTTCCCATTCAAAACCTGCTTTCCGATCATAAAATTTTTAAAACGAAAGTAAGAGCATTAAGCCGGTAGTACTGGCATGGTAAGGTAGCTCGGTGGATAAAGTTATGCTGACATTCCGGGTTCGATTCCCCACATGGGTATAATGTATGAAACCCATTTCTGCTGTTCACCACCGTAATATTTCTTACATATTATCATCCTTACTAACTCCTTCTAGTTATTACCGGGGATGTTAAATGAGAGAATATACTTCACGTAAACAATACGAAATCACGTTATATTATGGTAATCCCAATTCCTATCTTTCAGACGGAAATGCTAAAACTGTAAAAGTGCTGACGCCAGCACAATAAGTCTATATTTACCATATTGTTGTTTTGTTTGTGTCTGTATGTGTGTGCCTCATTATGTGTGTATGTCTGTGTGCGTGTCTGCAGGTGCGTGTCTGTATGGACGCGTGTGTGTTTGTTAGTTGTTGTTTTGCGTTTGTGTGTGTCTGTAAGTGTGTGCCTGAATATGTGTGTATGTCTGTGTGAGTGTGTCTGTATGGACATGTGAGTGTGTTTGTTAGGATGTTTTTGCGACTGTATGTGTGCCTATACATGTGTATGTGTGTGTGTTTGTGTGTTGTGTGTATATGTGTGTATATGTGTGTGTATGTGTGTGTGCGTGTGTGCGTGCGTGCGTGCGTGCGTATCAGTAGTCCTACGATATGGTAGGTTGGCTCGTTCTCCTGTGAGACAGTAGGGGTTCTCCCACTATTTCTACAAATGGGTAGGTTTTGGCACTCTTCCACGCTTCCTGGGAATCGAGCTTCTTGGAGAGTTCCTCCCCTATTACAACGAGGCATGTAGGTTCCCGTGTTCTCCCAAACGACATTTGTAGTTGAACAGACTAGGCCATTGGCATCATACCAGAGGCGGATCCAGAGGGGGGTTGGGGGTAGGTGTGTGTGTGTGTGTGTGTGTATATATATATGTGTGTGTATATGTGTGTGTATGTGTGTGTGTGTGTGTGTGTGTGTGTGTGTGTGTGTGTGTGTGTGTGTGTGTGTGTGTGTGTGTGTGTGAATTTGTGCCAATACATCCACGACAAAATGACGTCAACCGGCAACGCTATATAGATTTAGCGTATTATGTCGTACAAATTGTGTTTACATTTGTGTTTTTTTGTCATTCATCAGGAAAGATCCTATTTCCCACCAATCAATTGGAGAGTTACTCGGATATTATCCCACTTAAATTACATTCAAAGTATTGGGAATATTTCTGTTATCAAAATTAAATGTCAAAATGACAAAATGAAGGCTTTAATTTGAAACTGGTACACATCGCTCCATTCATGAAAAGTAATGGAGCGAGCAGACAATGGAATGACGTCACAAATGTAATTTAATAGATGCTCCTAAACACTTTTTCACAATATCAAAGACACGTTTTATTTGTTTTCACTAATGCAAATTTACAGAAAATGTTTTAAAAGACTGAAACCAGAGAAATTATTCATTTACATTTTTCAAACTCTACAACAGTTGTTTCTTGCTTTAATAGTTCAAAAATGGTGACTTTAAATGGTTTATATTTGTCTCGAAGCAGAATTACATTTTCAACCTTTCTTTTTGACATCTAAATCACTGTTATTGGTTCATCTCGGCATGGTCGAAAAGAGGACAATTTAACTCTTCTGAAAAAGATGCATTTCACCTAAAAATGAATGCATTTGATAATTTTCTTTCGCGATTCGCTTTAAGCTGTATTGTTAAGCTTAACTAATACCTTCGTACATATCTTTGAAAGTTTTCAGTAATTCATAAAGGTTGGAGGCTAACGTTTCTTTTGGCGTTTAGGGTATATACCTTAGCTAACTGGAAAATGCTCGGGGTGACGAATGACGACATTCCTCGTCTACCGATTAGTTGGTTATTGTTTAACGCCGCACTCAGCAATATTCCAGGTATATGGCGGCGGTTTGTAAATAATCGAGTCTGGGTCAGACAATCCAGAGATCAACATGATGAGCACCGATAGAAACGCAATTGGGATACGATGACATAATTATGTCAACCAAGTCAGCAAACCTGGCCACCCGATCCCATTTGTCGCCTCTTACGACAAGCATGGGGTGTTGGAGACCGATTTTTAATCTTCATGGTTTTATTTTCTGAAGTTTAGGAAAGTTGGACTTTGGCAACATGTTCGATAAGACAGGTGTTAGAAGTTCAATGTTCTTGTGTTGCAATACAACGCGCGGTGGGCGAGCTGGCTAAGGCGCCAGGCTAGTGATCCAGCGAGGTTGAGGTGTCGGGATCGAGCCCACCTGTGACCGGGTGTAAAAACCTTTGTGTCAACTTTGTGTGCAGACTCTTTCAGTGTTGTCACAACCCCTAGTGTACAGTACACCACCCCGTGCACTTAAAGGAACACTTAAAAAGAAACCACGAATCCGTTGGTATATGACCAGATGGTGGCCACATGAATACGTGCAAACACCTAGTTGCGGGTACAGCAACGTGCAGTGAACTTGGACAAAGTACTGTGACTATGTGTCCCAGTCCACCCAGCTGTGAATGGGTACCTCGTTAGGATGAGAAAGCCACAATAACTCGGTGCGCCTAGTGGCTGCAAGAGTTGTATACTCCCCAGGGAGTTGAGATTGATAATACGATGTGCCGTTGAGATTGACATCCAATGATCGAGGGAAAAATACCAGCGCCTTGAGCATGCACTAGTTGGTTGGATATGTGCGCTATATAAATATCCTATAATAATAATAATACAATCCCAACGACTCCTTCGCCTGGATGAAGTCGGCTGGTCTTAAATGTGAAACTGAGGGCTTCCTTTTGCTGCTCAGGACCAGTCACTTCCCACTCGCAATCGCCTAAATGTGATTCTTAAAGAAAATATCAATATGAAATGTCGACTTTGCAATGAATTCACAGAGACTGTCCAACACCTTGTCAGTGGATGCCCTTCCTTGGCACAGACAGCATATCTTAAACGACATGATGGCATGGCTCGTTGCTTTACTACCGTCTCAGGCATGCCTGTGGCTTTGACTCCGAGGTCCATCCATGGTACGACCCTGAACATGTCCAGGGCGTCATGGAAAATGATGCTTTCAAACTTCTGTGGAATAGGCCCATATACAGCCTCAGAAGAATGCCTGCCAACAAACCTGATCTTGTCCTTTTGATAAAGCCAATGAATTTATTTATATCATTGAATTTTCTGTCCCTTTTGACAGCAATGTGATTGGCAAGATTCAGGAAAAGCATGATAAATATGCGGACCTCGCCTTTGAAATGTCTCGCTTGCATCCCAAGTACACTGTCGCCAGGCTCCCCATTGTTCTCGGTGCCCTTGGTTTGGTACCTCCTGATCTCTTGGCGCAGATCAGGATAGTGCCCGGGTTCTCCACCGGGAGTACAGCCCTTCTGACACTCTGGGTAATGCAGAAGGCTGCAGTGTTGGGGAGCCTTCATATTCTCCGGAAAGTTCTTGGTGGATTCGACTAGGCAGCGTTTCCTGGGAGAAGTCCCATTCGCTGTCTGGGCTGCGTGTAGAGGGGGCAAGGGCCCTGAGCTGATGATGAGCCTTACCAGCCTGACTGTGCCAGGATCACCCGAACCCTCTCCGCTGCATACAACCTGTAAACCATGATAATAATAATAACACCGTTGTTACTATGGAAATAATTGTGCACTGGATGCCACATATATCGGGCACGTCAAGGGATACTCTGTGCTTGGTACGTTCTGGTTAAAGTAGACACAATTGATTGTGACAACATACTTTGCAGTGTTATCATTAAATTGTTAGAGTATAGTGAGCGAGAGAGTGAAGTGATATCAACGCCACCTCGAGCTAAGTGTATGGGCCCTCACACATTGTACCCATGTGAGGAATCGAACCCGGTGCTTCGGCATGACGAACGAACGATTTAACCACCATGCTACCCCACCGCCCGTGACAGCAGAGGCCCAAGTGAGGCAAGCCAGTGACTTAAAACAATTTACTGAAACCTACGAGGTCAGGTATGGTGTTGACAAAAACGAGCAACATAACCGGGGACCTCCCTACCACCACCGAATCCTGGCGTGTCTAAGGGCCACTACCTCTGCATAACGGATAGTCGCGGTTCATAAAAATGAGCTACCCGTGACCCGAAATGGAAGCATTTTAAGGCAAATAACAATAAAAAGCTAATTTAAAAAAAACTTAAGTGATTAAACAGACAAAAAACATACATTTAAAACATCGTCATCAAAAGTGTGAACATTATTTAATGTTGCCTAAAGGACAACACCCGTTACAGTATAGCAATAGCTGCCGCTGTGATGGGTATTGATCAATGTGTGACGTCATACAGCATATCACAACTACACGGCCCCTATTATCTTAAGGATCCTAGCGCTAGGATATCCTAACTTTGATCCTAGGGTCAATGTCTAGGATACGTGCCCTACCTTATTCTCGAAAAGTATCGTAGCGCTAGGATTTCCTAACTTAGGACAAATGCTAGGATAGGTTCTGACTTGTCCTAAGTCTATCTTAGTGGAAGTCAACGTGGTGTGGTTCTTGTTTGTTCACCAATTTTGACGTTGTCAAACAAAATAACTAGCCTAAATTACATTTGAATTTACAACAGGACACAGTTTTGATGAGTTGAGAAGTGTTTTTTTGTATTTATATTATCAATTTGTTGGTAATGAGTAGAAATGCTTGTTGCAATGCACACACCCTTTAGATCTACAAAAGAGATTTGTTCAATTCCTACCTATTCTCGGCCTTTTTAATGACAACATTACTCTTTTCTGTCTCATTTCCGTGACATGTCAATGTCAAGGCCAGCTTGATAGGGGAAGTAACTCCTGTTTATTTCCTAAGTGGATTTTCAGTTTGTGAGATCACGTATAATGAGAGTTCAAGACATGATTTTGCACCAAAAAAAACAAATAAAATGAAAATATGTTTTGCACATATCTCATTGCTTTTTTGGCAGACTTTCAAACTCTGAAGTAAAAATGTTATTTCCTTGTCAAATAAATGAATTTTCACTAACTAACTAACTACTTCAAAACTACCATAATGTGATAAAAATATCGAATATATTAACATAATATATTATAACAATACTTTTTTTCTGGAAGTATGGTCATTCGAACAAATAGATATCAAGAAGCTCACTAAATATTTTAAATCTATTCAAGTTCTAATTCACTCTATTTTTCTGGTTGCAAGATATAATTAATTATAATTTCTTCTAGATCTCCCAAGTCAACCAAAAGCGGAATTTCACCACTTTCAAGCATATTACTTAGATTTCTAGTCTTACCATTTATCTTGTAGACGAGATTGTAGTTGCCCTTATACATTTTTATATGTGTTATTTATGGAATGAATCATGGGTAATATTTAGGGGAATCCCCAACTTAATGAATGTTGTATTTTCTATCTCGCCTACTGAAGGGCTCGCTATCCTAGCTAGGATCGATAGCCCAAGTTGGGAAAGGGATAGGATCGTTTCGAGAATGGGTCTTATCCTAACGGTAGGATGTCCTAACTCCTGTCCTAACTAGTTAGGATCTGTCCTAGCTGGGACACTTTCCAGAATAGGCACCCAATTGTAATGGTGAATGACAAATCTGTGACGTCATACCATAAATATATCAATAGTCGGGGATAGACAGACGTATGACGTCATATAAGATGAAATGGCTACTTCGATGTTTGCGTCACATAGTACATTCGTAACTTCAGCTGAAACAGGAACTGACAAATGTCCGATGTCAAACAATAAATGAAGTATATCACCTCGGCTTCACCTGAGAATGGGGCCGGTAGGTATCCTAGTGATTAAAGAGTCCCGTCGAGGGTCCGGGTTCGATTGCTCGCAAGAAGCCCATTTCTGGTGTCCCCCCCGCCATGATAATGCAGGCATATTGCTAAAAGCGACGTAAAACCATACTCACTCACTCACTCACACAGGAGAAATATAGTTGATGTTATTCATTGAACCCACAATAACACCTAACAGATGTTAAAGAAACCTTAATCAGGGGCTTATGTATCCGACGATTCGCCTGTTCTACGCGAGTTTCTGTACAGCATATTCAACATAAATGAATTCAATAATTCACATCTAAGTAATAATGTGTTAAAAGACCGCCTCCGTGGTGTAGAGGTTAGAGCGTCCGCCCGGAGAGAGCGGAAGGTCGCGGGTTCGATCCCCGGCCGCGTCATACCAAAAGTCGTTAAAATATGGTACTTGTTTGTCCCTGTATGGCGCTCGGCATTAATGGGCACAACAAGAACTGGTCGGCTCGGAGTCAGTATAATGTGTCTGAGTGGGGTATTCATGCTTCACTGCGGCATGGTATCTCAGTGAGTTAGCACTATAAAACCAGCTTAAGTCTGGGCTAGTACACACACATACACATACACACGCATGCACGCCGTCATATGAGCGAAATATTCTCAAGCACGACGTTAACCCAATTTCACATCACATATGTTAAATGCCAAGAACATCCTTAAGAATGTGTGCATGCGCATTATAAATATACAATATTATTACTATCATTATCATCATTTAATATGGCCACAAGTGTTGATGATGCATTTCATAATAATTTGTGTAAATTTGTTTTAGAGGTAGGTAAATATACAGCGTCATGACAAAAGAATTCGCGGCTTTTCAAAATGGCGGAAGTAAACAAACACAAGACCGTATGAAAACTATAAACAGCGATATTTAAAAAAAAGAATTATGTCATAGCTCAGTACTTGGTCAAGTTCCCCTTGGAGCGTATGCAGGCCATAATCAGTCGTGGAATTGATTCATATAAGTTTCTAACATAGTGTAGTGTGATATTTGTCCAGACATCGTGGATGGCGTCATACAGTTCGTCAGTGGTCAGCATAGTTTGTGTTCGTCGCTGTAGTGTTCTTTTGATGTGTAGCCATACATTTTCAATAATATTGATATCGGGAGACTGTGCAGGCAAAGTCATGCAATTTACAGCATTGTCACGCTTGTATTCCTGAATAATTCGTGCCCGATGCACTGGAGCATTGTTATCTTGAAACCGATATGGTTTGTTGTTGAAGTGCCGAGCTATAACGGGCCAGAAGTTGTCTTCAAGTATTTCACGATACTTGACAGCATTAATATTACCATTAACACGACACAAGGTGCCAACACCGTGCCAAGTTAAAGAACCCCAGATCATAACTGATAACCTGCCCTGTTTCGAGTGAATCATGCATTCGGGACGATAGGCTTCATGCGCACTTCTCCAAACGAAACCTCTTCCATTCTGACCAATAACTACCTGCGATTCATCACTGAATATCACCTGTTTCCACTGATATTGTACTGTCAAAATTCTCCTTTCCAAACACCAGTGAAGTCGTTTCCTTCTGTTCGCTTCCTTGTTGTGAAGGAAATGTTCTAAAACGCCGACGAAAAACACCATTCCGATGCAAAACTCTTTGAATTGTTCTACTGTTTACTTGTTGATGTTGACCAACATTATAATCATGGGTAATGTCTCTTAGAATGTTAAATCTATTCTTGCGGACACTCCTCAACAAAACATGTTCACTACGAATACTCACTTTTCTCGGTCTACCACTTCGTCTGCTGTTTTCAACATTACCACGATTCAAATATTTTTGCCAAACATACCGAATTGTTGATTCATGTACACCTAATAATTTCACAATGTCAGAAGTTTTCTTTTCCATTCCGTTTCAAATCCACAATTAGTTCTTTAGTACTGATGTTGAGTTCCTTTGATCTTCGGCCCATCGTCTACAGCAGACGATTTCTGCATTCCAAACAGACAACATATGACGTCGTTGCACATGCGCACTAATCGTATATCAAGCTCACAAGCGACGTATCAAACATGAAAATCTGTTCAGTATTTGCGAAGCAAGAGACAAAATACGAGACGTTTCAATCAAAGCCGAACGGCCTTATTTGCCAAATCGCGAATACTTTTGTCACGCCGCTGTATATCAAGTAATGCAGCATAAGCTGAATGTGGAAGATAAAGTATGAATGTAGATTATCATCTTAAATGTGTTACATTTTGCAGTGGCGTAGCTACAGCGTTGCACAAAAAGCACGTGCTTACAATTTAAAATTGAAATAAAAATGTTGTGATTCAAGATGCTATTGAAAATTAGCATTTAATTTGTTTTTATGTTTTCTGGGTGGTTTCTGGTATAGTACGTGGTAACCGAACGCAACTTGCCTCGCGGATCATTTATAGACAAACATGTTTTGTCTACACTATGCAATAAATTATGTCTGGAAACAGGCCGAAATCGTTTGTTCTATAGACGATATCGTTGATCTGTTCTTTGAAATTGTTTTACCCCTTAAGTATTGTATCGTTTGTTATGTGCAGAAATGAGAAAAATCTGCAAAACGTTCATCTACAATTGATTGTTACTTCGTTAAATCACCCAAATTGACTGAAACGCCCATTTTAACTAACAATAGTACCCAGTGAAATGCACAATGCCATTTTAGAAAGTGGTCAATGTAGCATATGTTATATTTGGGATTACACCTTCTTAGTAAAGTACACATTCTAGTACTTTTTGGGTTGAGTCCCAATAGTGCCCAGTGTTCCCAAACACGTTCTGATACAATAGCACTATCTGAGTCATGTACTGATTCCTCGCCAATTGTTAAATCTGACACCCAGAAACCATGTACTGTTGAGGCGGTAGAATTGACAAATATTAAGACTGGTTCACGTACATTGTGATTTCGTGGTAGACATTGACAAAGTCATTGACATATTCGCACCAGGTGAAAGTAGAAGACTGGCTCTTCTCTTCGCTTTGACTAACATCTGTGATGACCTGTTGTTGCTCTGATAGTTTGTTGAATTCTCTCAGTCGTCATGAGATCCACCTTATCCTCGAAGTTGAAATGTTTCATTTACCGAGTTTTAGAGTTGTTTTGGTACTAAACTATTTAAAATATTAACGTGGTTAGGGTCCACTAGTTTTGTGCTATTTTTTTATATTTTGAATGTTTTACCATGTTATTGATGTTTGCCTTAACCTTATCACGTGTTCAGAAGAACGCTTTACTTTTAGATGTAGCATACTCTCCCTGATTTCAAAATGTTTCATCATTTGTGCCTACACTCTGTATTTTCCTGGTTACGAGCCTGTTTTGGTGTAAATTATTAAGAATGTCTAATGATCGTTATCCCAAACAATGTCATAATTATGTACTTAGACTAGATTCTGTTGGTAAGATTACTTGGGTTCCAAAAATACGTAGTCTCTTAAATGAGTATGGATTTGGTTATGTTTGGCTTTCCCAAGACATTGAAAAGGTGTCATTATTTTTATCATTATTTAAGCAGAGGTTAGTTGATTGTTCAAAACAAAATATCAGTAGCAATATCATGGAATTATCCAGTCTTGTACATTTTAAAAGTATTATATCATCATCATGGGGCTCAGGAGGGGGGAGAAGGGGGGGGGCGGCGGTGAAGCTGGCTAAGGCGCCAGGCTAGTGATCCCGAGAGCATGAGGTGCCGGGATCGAGTCCACCTGTGACCGGGTGTAAAAACTTGGAGTCAACTTTGTGTGCAGACTCTTTCAGTGTTGTCACAACCTCTAGTGTACAGTACACTACCCTGTGCACTTAAAGCAAACCCACCAATCCGTTGGTATATGACCAGATGAGGGCCACATGTATGCGTGCAAACACCTCGTTGCGGGTACAGCAACGTGAACTTGGACAAAGTACTGTGACTATGTGTCCCAGTCCACCAAACTGGGAATGGGTACCTCGTTAGGATGAGAAAGCCATAAAAACTCGGAGTTGCATACTCCCCATGGAGTTAAGATTGATAATACGATGTACCGTTGAGATTGACATCCAATGTTTGAGGCAAAAACATTACCAGCGCCTTGGGCATGCACAAGTTGCCTGGATATGTCCGCTATATAAGTATCTTATAATAATTGCCGCTTGATAATCACATTTTAAGAATTAATGTAAGACACTTAAGAAGCTATTTATGTTTGTTAAGATTCAATGCATTACCATTACGATGTAATATTAGATGGGAGGACACTATGAACACAGATGTAATATGTAAGGTATGTAAAAGTAATAGAAATGAAGATGAAGTCCACCTCCTATTTGAATGTGATAAATATTTAACACTACGAAAACCGTATTTACCTCTATGGAACAATTTAACAAATGCGTGTAAATTCATAAAGTTAATAACTTCAAATGACATGGCATTTTTATTGAATTGTGCTAAATTTATCAAATTATCTCTTAAATGTTGATCTTCTATATATTGACAACACAAATGTCTGCCTATTGCCATTATACATAATGTCATTTTTGTACATAGGTCGATGGCCTATAAACTGAAATTACCTTCTTCTTCCATATGCGCATTATAAAATATGCAGTTTTATTACTATATATTATTATCATAATTAGATATTGCCACATGAATAATAATGGACAACATTTCGAATGTGAACGTGAATAATCTTATAATGTTATATTTGAACAGTGACTACAAAGCTAAATATATATATGTGTGTTATCGACCGTCTACATTATCTCGGCCAGTGACAATAGGCCCGTGCTATGTACCCTGTGTTATCTGTGTGGAATATGATAACGCTATGAAAACTAAATCACCGCGCTGTACAAATATTATACATATTGCCAAATATTTCCCACATATGGTGTAACTTGTCCTGGAAAATGAATGCATCCTTTGACCGAAGTCTACGCGTGATGATACAAGTATTTGACAACGACAACTGATCAGAAAGTCTGTGTATAAAGCTACAGGTATCAACTTAAACAAGGCTCTATCACTATCAAGATCAGGTGAGTGGCCTAGCATGTGCAAATACCTCTCTCCGGTGGAATGGTTTGTCATAGATGTTCTGAAAGTATTGTCAACGCGTGGATACGTGTCGAGTGGGGAATTAGCTCATAATTAAGATGAAGTGTGCGTTGAAGAAGACGAAGGCATAGTTGAGTTCAAATGTCTTCAGTACATGACAAACAAATACACAAGACATATAAGAGGTGAGCGGAGTACCTGCTCAACCCCAGGGCGTTTCCTACGAGCCGCATTCTCCTGCTCGTGGTCGTCCCTACAGACAGTCGGAATACCGAACTCGTACTCCTTCACTGTCTAGATGTGACCATACTAAGTATAAATACAGTTTTTGACAACATTGGACAGGCGACGACTCATCAATGGACAGACAGAAAAACAATAGCACTTCCTTGACCAGTTGATGTGATGGCAGACACGACCAAGGGGGATTACCAATGAAGGTTATAAATGTCTTATACAATAATTAATGGGCTGACAAGTCAATGTACAATGCGGTAGTGATAAGGATGTACAGTAGTGATTAAAAATACAGCTTAGCGTCATATATATATTACAATAAAGTCTCACATGTCTTGACAACATAGTTTTGGACTTTTTAACTATTTGGACGATGGCTGTCCTGAATTGGTCACTATAACAGTATCTAAACAAGGTGCTACTATATACTTCCTTTCAAAAGTTTAGACTCACTAGTGCAAATATAGCCACTTACTTCAGGCAGCTGTTCGAAACTAGATTTTGCAAAAGATTCCACACTACTTAAAGGTTACCGTTAACACATGAACTGATGTACTGTTAAACAAATTCGTAACGTTGAAATGATTAGTGTCATGAGTTCAATAAATGGTAAACATCAGTGAAAGTTGGCGAATTCTTAACAAAACTTTACACCCAAACGCAGCTGTTCACATGCAAGATATTTGCAAATGCTTTTCAGCAATTTGATGCATGATCCTCGTGCAATACATCTGTGTTAGGTTTGCAGTTGGATCCCCCAAGTTAGTGGGGAAATCAGTCTTCAATGTAGCCATATATACAAACCTCCGCCATTCCTCCTGTAACGCCACTGCAAGTTCTCCAGGCGTCTGCGGGACCCGTTGACGTTGACGTACACGTCGATCCAGCTGATCCCAAAGATGCTCTTTGGGTTTAAAGTCTGGGGACCTGGACGGCCATGGCAAGACATTAATGTTCTCATTGGCTAGGTAGGCCATTGTCACTCGTGCCGTATTGGGTCGGGCGTTATCTTGCTGTAAGATCTCACGCTGGCGGTTGATAATGGGACGGACGTGTGGACGAAGAATTTGGGTGATGTACCGGTTTGCCTAGTCTGTCTCACAGTCCCTGAACCACATTAATTTTCCTACTGCCAAGCCCTCTCTGCAGTGCTAAAGCCCTAAATAAAGCAAGTCTAGATTTCCTCAGGTTCTGAGTCTCTGGTCTCCCTAGGGCTCCTTTTCAATATAAATGGGTTTGTTTGTTACTATCAAAATTATATATATTCAGAGACTAAGCCTAAGTCTACGGTTTGCCGCCAGATTCCCCTGAACCTGAAGTCGGTACCACCAGTGTATGATATGGCATTCCACAGCGATCGACCTGTCGTACGTAGATGGGTGCGTAACGTTCAATCCTACGTCGGTACACACATTGTCTTCAATCATGGCGTTGCAGGAGAACACGTGATTCATCACTGAGTCAGATTCTCCTTCAGTTAGCCAGATTCCAAGGCTGTACGGCTGTGTGTCAGACATTTCGGATCGTTTGATCGGATACTCGACGTACACCTGGCACATGATCTTCTGTATCGTCTATGTGGCTTGCCGATGATGTAGGTGGAACACCACTTCTTGGGCGATCTCGCGTCGAATTGAATGCTGTATAACGGGCCCACAGACGAGATACTGTGCTTTGGTGGACGTTATTATGACGTGCAACGGCAGCCTGGCTTTCTCCAGCTTCCAGACGTCCAACAGCAATGTTCCAGTCAGCGGGATTCAGTCTTGGCGTTTTGCGTCGATCATTCCTCATCAATATTTGTGATACAACGGAGTAAATGTATCGGGCTTTTATAGTCATTGTCTCTACTGACGAATTCCACTCATTTCACGTGCATTGTCATCAACATGTGCGTTGCAAGCGAATTTCATGTATTTGTTTTACAATTGCTGACAACGGTAATATTATGTTTTGTTGTGTTTGCGCGACATAAGCATTAAAAATCCCATACATCACATCATTCAAACATAAACATAGTCTTTAGATTGATTGCCGATATGAAAATGCAATATATAAATCTCAATCCCCCTATGCTTTTCTTATTTTTTTGAAGGGAGTTTATCGAAAACCCTGTTTAGCTTCAGATAGCTGACTGTAATGATATAGTTTAGTTTGGAAAGTAATCCAACTGTGATTCTTTTGTAAACAATGCATTGCACAATTGGGCCATTTTCAGCTAAAGATGTACGTTGTCTGTACAAGCGTTCTGCTTAAAGTACAAGTTATATGTCTGTTAGTCGGAAATATACTAGAAACGTTGACCACAATATGTGATGTGTTTGGTAGAACTACCACAATATGTGAGGTATTTGGTAGAACTACCACAATATGTGAGGTGTTTGCTAGAACTACCACGATAATGATACACTGGTTATTTCACCTCGCAAAGTCCAATCTAACCTTGAAAGGAATGAAATCGACAAGTGTACTCTAAATGTTACCATTTGTCGCTTCTGTGCCTAACATTCACTGAAACAAGGCTCGTACATTCTTAACCTCTTATGACTGAAAAGTAACCTTTAAGATAATGTTAGCATAAACACTATAGGAACATCGATCAGATGGAATAGTATTTCATCCCTACCGCGATCATCACTTGAACTTCATCCTCTACTGGAGCGGTGGGTAGCCTAGTGGTTAAAGCTTTCAGTCGTCACGCCCAAGACCCGGATTCGATTCCGCACTTGCGTTCCAAGTGTGAGGCCCATTTCGGGTGTCCCCCTGCCGTGATATTGCCTGAATATTGCTAAAAACGGCGTAAAACTAACTAAACTCACTCATTCTTTACTTGTAATCTTTTGATTGACTGGTACTTTCATATCTTTCAGGAAAATGTGGTTTCTGATATTATTAGCTGCCTTGCCTCCCTTATCAGTGGATGCTAAAGGTGAGTAACCCACAGAAACAGCACAGGAGTTGACACTGTGCAAGTGCACGTTTATTGAAGGTGGTTGACAGTGGAGGTGGACAATATGCACGTAAGTGGTAAAAGTGGTTGACAGCGGAGATGGACGATATGCAAGTAAGTGGTAAAAGTGGTTGACAGTGGAGGTGGACGATATGCACGTTAATGGTAAAAGTGGTTGACAGTGGAGGTGGATGATATGCACGTAAATGGTAAAAGTGGTTGATAGTGGAGGTGGACGATATGCATGTAAATGGTAAAAGTGGTTGATAGTGGAAGTGGACGATATGCATGTAAATGGTAAAAGTGGTTGATAGTGGAGGTGAAAGATATGCATGTAAATGGTAAAAGTGGTTGATAGTGGAAGTGGACGATAGCATGTAAATGGTAAAAGTGGTTGAATAGTGGAGGTGGACGATGTGCATGTAAATGGTAAAAGTGGTTGATAGTGGAAGTGGACGATAGCATGTAAATGGTAAAAGTGGTTGATAGTGGAGGTGAAAGATATGCATATAAATGGTAAAAGTGGTTTATAGTGGAAGTGGACGATAGCATGTAAATGGTAAAAGTGGTTGTCAGTGGAGGTGGACGATAGACACGTAAATGGTAAGAGTGGTTGATAGTGGTGGTGGACAATACGCACGTAAATGGTAAAAGTGGTTGACAGCGGAGGTGGACGATATGCATGTAAATGGTAAGAGTGGTTGACAGTGGAGGTGGACAAAAGCACGTAAATGGTAAAATTAGTTGATAGTGGAGGTGGACGATATGCACGTAAGTTGTAAAAGTGGTTGACAGTGGAGGTGGACGATATGCATGTAAATGGTAAAGTGGTTGATAGTGGAGGTGGACGATATACACGTAAATGATAAAGTGGTGGATAGTGGAGGTGGTGATATGCACGTAAATGGTAAAAGTGATTGACAGTGGAGGTGGACGATATACATGTAAATGGTAAAGTGGTTGATAGTGGAGGTGGACGATATACACGTAAATGGTAAAAGTGGTTGACAGTGAAGGTGAACGATATGCACGTAAATGGTGAAGTGGTTGATAGTGGAGATGGGCGATATGCACGTAAATGGTAAAAGTGGTTGACAGTGGAGGTGGACGATATACATGTAAATGGTAAAGTGGTTGATAGTGGAGATGGGCGATATGCACGTAAATGGTAAAAGTGGTTGACAGTGAAGGTGAACGATATGCACGTAAATGGTGAAGTGGTTGATAGTGGAGATGGGCGATATGCACGTAAATGGTAAAAGTGGTTGACAGTGGAGGTGGACGATATGCACGTAAATGGTAAAAGTGGTTGATAGTGGTGGTGGACGACATGCACGTAAATGATAAAGTGGTTGATAGTGGAGGTGGTGATATGCACGTAAATGGTAAAAGTGATTGACAGTGGAGGTGGACGATATCCACGTAAATGGTAAAGTGGTTGACAGTGGAGGTGGGAGATATGCGCGTAAATGATAAAGTGGTTGATAGTGGAGGTGGTGATATGCACGTAAATGGTAAAAGTGATTGACAGTGGAGGTGGACGATATGCATGTAAATGGTAAAGTGGTTGATAGTGGAGATGGGCGATTTGCACGTAAATGGTAAAGTGGTTGATATTGGAGGTGGACGATATGCACGTAAATGGTGAAAATGGTTGATAGTGGAGGTGGACTATACGCAAGTAAATGGTAAAGTGGTTGACAGTGGAGGTGGACGATATGCACGTAAATGATAAAGTGGTTGATAGTGGAGGTGGTGATATGCACGTAAATGGTAAAAGTGATTGACAGTGGAGGTGGACGATATGCATGTAAATGGTAAAGTGGTTGATAGTGGAGGTGGACGATACGCACGTAAATGGTAAAAGTGGTTGACAGTGGAGGTGGACGATATGCACGTAAATGGTAAAGTGGTTGATAGTGGAGATGGGCGATTTGCATGTAAATGGTAAAAGTGATTGACAGTGGAGGTGGACGTTATGCATGTAGATGGTAAAAGTGGTTGATATTGGAGGTGGACGATATGCACGTAAATGGTAAAAGTGGTTGACAGTGGAGGTGGATAATAAATATACGTGAGTGGTGAAAGTGGTTAACAGTGGAGGTGGATGATATGTACATAAATGGTAAAAGTGGTTGTCAGTGGAGGTGGACGATAGCACGAAAATGGTAAAATTGGTTGGCACTGGAGATGGACAATAGGCACGTAAATGGTAAAAGTGGTTGACAGTGGAGAAGGACAATATGTACGTGAGTGGTAAAAGTTGTTGACAGTGGAGGTGGACGATATGCACGTAAATGGTAAAGTGGTTGATAGTGGAGAAGGACAATATGCACGTAAGTGGTAAAAGTGGTTGACTGTGAATGTGGAAGTGGTAAACGCCTTTTTTTTGTGGAGTTACGTGGTGAAGTGAGAACTAAATGAGGGTATTATTTTTTATATGTTAATGTATGTGTATTGTTGGTTTTGAGACCCCTGACCTTCCTAGAGCTTTGTCTACAGATCATCCCCAACTACCTCCATTACGAAACACATACGAGGTACACATTGAGATGACGTCAGCCAGAGAGAAAAGGACCATAGGTATCGAGGAGTATTTTAATGGAACAACACAACAATCAGCTGTGCGTGTGAAGATACTTGGTGTTTCGAGACACTACTACTTTCACCACGCCCTGAATGAGCTGCTGACAGTGTCTCCCAAGACAGGTACGTACATCCTCATGTCCACTGACGTATGTCCACAGATGTATGAATGTAGACGTATGTCCACTGATGTATGTCCACAGATGTATGGATCGATGTTGACGTATGTCCACTGACGCGTAATACTTATGTATGACCACTGACGTATGACACTAATTTGCGACTGTAGACGTATGTCCACAGATGTATGACTGTAGACGTATGTCCACTGACATAGGACCATTGGCGTATGACCACTGACGTATAACCACTGATGTATAACCGCAGACGTATCACTGATGATGTATCACCACTAACATATGACCACTGATGTATCGTCACTGATGTATGACCACTGATGTATCGTCACTGATGTATGACCGCTGATGCACGTGCACCTACATATGACCAATGACGTTTTACCACTGATGTCGGACCGCAGACACATGACCGCTGACATATTTCCGCTGCAATATGACCACTGACAACTATAACTGTAGACTTATGTTCACTGAGGTATGACCACTGACGTATAACCACTCATGTATGACCGGTGACAAATTACCACTGACAAATGACAGCTGATGTATGACCGCTGACATATGACTGCTGACGTAAGACTGCTGACGTATGACTACTGACATATGACTACTGACGTATGACCGCTGACATATGACCACTGACGTATAAACACTGATGTATGACCCCTGACGGATGACCACTGACTTATGACCACTGAAGTATGACCACTGACGTATGACTGCTGATGTATGACCACAGACATATGACTGCTGTCGTATGACTGCTGATGTATGACTGCTGACGTATGACCACTGACGTATAAACACTGATGTATGACCCCTGACGGATGACCACTGACTTATGACCACTGAAGTATGACCACTGACGTATGACTGCTGATGTATGACCACAGACATATGACTGCTGTCGTATGACTGCTGATGTATGACTGCTGACGTATGACCGCTGAGATATGACTGCTGACGTATGACCACTGATGGATGACTGCTGACATAAGACCGCTGACGTATGACCATAGACGTACGAACACTGCTGAGGTATGACCACTGATGTATGACTGCTGACGTATGACTACTGACATATGACTGTTGATGTATGACTGCTGACGTATGACCACTGACATGACTGCTGACGTATGACCACTGACGCATGACATTCGATGTATGACCACTGACGTATGACAGCTGACGTATGACCACTGACGTATGACCACTGACGAATGACCACTGACCTTTGACGGCTGTCATACAGCTGCCATATTGCTATCGTATTAAACATGAAGCAAACTAACAAACATGCTCCATGTTTGACAAACCTGTTAATGTTGTCGCCATTTACGATCCACATACGTTCATAGATTCTAAATAGCTTAAGACACGTCCATGAGACAATACCACACCAGAGTTGACTGTTGGTCAGGTAATACGGAACTGGCTTTCCCCATACCAGTGTCGATATCATCATGCTCTGTGTAGTTATATGTTGCCAGATGCCAAACAAGGCAGTCATACTCTAAACGCTATTATACTTGACAAAATAAGTTAGGGATATGGGGATTTTTATGATTGATTTTATCAGTGTGTCAATGAATAAATAGATCGTTATTGATAATTTCAAATTTACATATATCCCTAACTATTTTTCTCAAGTATATTTTAATCCTGGTCAATTGGTCAGTATGCACTTGATTTTGATTCTCAACTCGCTGGGGAGTATGCCTGTGTAACCTACCAATACCCGGGGCAGAATTGGTCATAGGAAAGCAATGTTTGTCTTGAGAGGCCACGGACGGTCTCAGGTGGTCAGTCTCGCTGACTTGGTTGACACAAGCACGGCATAACATTCGTGGATCGTGCTCATGCTGTCAATCACTGGGTTGTCCTGTTCAAATGCGATTATTTACAGACAGTCCTATTATTACTGGAACAAACCTAATATAATTCCAAGGGTATGAATCTTGCAATATGACTGTGCTGGATTCACTCTTTTTCTTTAGGAACGTGCAATGTGACGGATCTACCGACATCCGCGTTGAGCCAACTATTCGGTTACTATGGCAACGTGTCCAGTATTCTCCAGCTGGGCCGAGACAGGACCCAGGTGTTTCAGGGATCCGATACCGTGAGGGGAATCCGAGTCCGAAAGTGGACATCCTGCCACACCTGGCAGACTGTTAATGCAACCATGAACGTGACATGGTATTATACAGGTGAGACTAAACAGTTCAAAGGTCATCATTTCGATACCTTGCTGAAACTATGACAGCGCGTCGACACGCTAATGATAATCTTGGGGACAGTAATGGGGATAACGATGATAATGTTAGTGACAGTAATGGGGATAATGATGATAATGTTAGTGACAGTAATGGGGATAATGATGATAATGTTAGCGACAGTAATGATGATGTTAGTGACAGTAATGGGGATAGTAATGATAATGTTAGTGACGGTATTGGGGATATTAATGACAATGTTAGTGACAGTAATGGGGAATAGATGATAATGTTAGTGACAGTAATGGGGATAGTGATGATAATGTTAGTGACAGTAATGGGGATAGTGATGATAATGTTGGTGACAGTAATGGGGATAATAATGATGATGTAAGCGTCAGTAATGGGGATAATGATGATAATGTTAGTGACAGTAATGGCGATGATGATGATAATGTTAGTGACAGTAATGGGGATAATGATGATAATGTTAGTGACAGTAATGATGATGTTAGTGACAGTAATGGGGATAGTAATGATAATGTTAGTGACGGTATTGGGGATATTAATGACAATGTTAGTGACGGTAATGGGGAATAGATGATAATGTTAGTGACAGTAATGGGGATAGTGATGATAATGTTAGTGACAGTAATGGGGATAGTGATGATAATGTTGGTGACAGTAATGGGGATAATAATGATGATGTAAGCGTCAGTAATGGGGATAATGATGATAATGTTAGTGACAGTAATGGCGATGATGATGATAATGTTAGTAACAGTAATGGGGATGATGATGATAATGTTAGTGACAGTAATGGGGATAGTAATGATAATGTTAGTGACGGTATTGGGGATATTAATGACAATGTTAGTGACGGTAATGGGGGATAGTGATGATAATGTTAGTGACAGTAATTGGGATAACGATCATAATGCTAGTGACAGTAATGGGGATAATGATGATAATGTTAGTGACAGTAATGGGGATAACGATGATAATGTTAGTGACAGTAATGGGGATAATGGTGATAATGTTAGTGACAGTAATGGGGATAGTAATGATTATGTTAGTGACAGTAATAGGAATAATGATTATGATGTTAGTGACAGTAATTGGGATAATGATGATGATGTTAGTGACAGTAATGGGGACAATGATGATAATGTTAGTGACAGTAATGAGGATAATGATGATAATGTAATTGACGGTAATGGGGATAATGATGATAATGTTAGTGACAGTAATGGGAATAATGATGATAATGTTAGTGACAATAATGGGGACAATGATGATAATGTTAGTGACAGTAATGGGGATAATGATGATAATGTTAGTGACAGTAATGGGGATAGTGATGATAATGTTAGTGACAGTAATGGGGATAGTGCTGATAATGTCAGTGACAGTAATGGCGATGATGATGATAATGTTTATGGACAGTAATGGGGATAATCACTGTATTATATAACCAAATTGTTGCCTTGCTTGTGACAGATCCGGACAAGTGGGATACTGGGTGTGGTCTCATGGAGGTTCCTGTTCGAGCCTGGGTTCAAGGCCACTCTGGTCCGGTCGGTGGCAATAAATACTTCGATCATATCTACGACATGTTTCACTTCAGTGCCTCTATTTCCACCAAAGACGCTTTACAGGTGATAAAACCACACAGAGTTTGCTCATTGTGAATGTTAGGAATGTGGTAAACTGTATCCCAGTTTACCCGATGTATTCGTTGAATACATCGATCGAAACGTTGTGTCTCCGATTCAGAAACCACCGGGAAACCTTTCAAGAAAAGAATGTGTTTGTGAATTTTGTTCCGTTAAGGATGAAGCTTGTCGTAAGAGACGACAAACGGGGTCGGGTGGTCAGGCTCGCTGCTTTGATTGTCATCGTATGCCCATCGATGCTTATTCAGTTGGTCACTGGATTGTCTGGTCCAGATTCCATTACCTACAGACCAACGCCATAAATTTTAGAATACTGTTAACAACAAACAATGCTGACAAACTTCATGGATAACTTCTTTTATTTCGTAATTAAATAATTGACACAATAGGCTGGGTAATATGCTGTCACTTTCAGCATCCATACATCCCCTCCACTTCATGTTACATTCCTTCTTGACAACGGAACAAGGATCTGTAATGAAACGTCTCATGTACGAAATAAAAGAAGTTGTTTTCTGTAAAGTTTGCTAATATTGTACTTCCAAACTTCTAAAATGCACATCCGTGAAGATCCGGGTTAGAATTAGTCTTCAGTTACTCATGCTTGTCGTTAGAGGTGACTAACGGGATCGGGTGGTCAGGCTCGCTGGCTTGGTTGACACATGTCATCGTATCCCAGTTATGTAGATCGATGCTCATACAGTTGGTCACTGGATTGTCTGGTCCAGACTCGATTATTTACAGACCACTGCCATATAGCTGGAATATTGCTGAGTACGGCGTAAAACTAAACTCACTCACTCCAAAACGCCCCCTCATTGGTACAATGTGTGAAGCCAATTTCTCTTGTCCCCCGCTGTGATATTGCTGGAATATTGTAAAATGCGGCGTGAAACTAAACTCACCCACTCACTCTAAAATGTCACTCAGAGAAGTTACCAAACAAAGAAAGATATGGTGATAATATAGGCAGTTTCTTTACACACACGGGGCTGTGTGGTTGCCTATTGTTTAAAGCCTCGGGCGATTAACATAAGGGCCTAGTGGTTCGCTCGTCACGCTGAAGCACCGGGTTCGATTTCCCACATGGGTACAATGTGTAGTTCCATTTCTGGTTCTCCAATAGCGAAGTGAAACATAGGTCAATCTCTCTGAACATTCATATCTAAAACATTGTCCAGGTTGGGTTTTTCCAGTTTATTTAACACCCAGCTCAAGAAATTACCATTTTTTGGCAGGTGCCCGATCTCATCTACTGTCCCAATCACAGAGGAAGCAAGACGATGCCTACCGTGCCGTCATCTTTTACTGTCCAGTCTGAAATGGTACAGACAAATGCTGATTTACTCAGTAATGTCCAGGTAGGGGTGAACACAAACTTCATTTGTTTTGACATCACGCAGCAAGCGAGAGAATCTGTTCATTCAGGAAATAGAATCTGAGAATGTCAAATGATTCCAGTGATTCCTTCGACTTAGATTATGTGTTGGTTGAGTACATTATTCAATGATTTTGCACAATGATCTGTAGTTGAGGTAGTCTACGTTGCAATGTACTCTCAGAAAGAACAATTAATTCTTTCACATGTTAAAATCATTTGAATTGACGTTTCAAGGTTTACACAGGAAGTGCGACTGAGCTTTCTCTTATACCTCATTATACTAAAATTTATGATGAAGTCAGGTTTTGCATACAAAATACGTCATGAATAATACTTATTTCACGGTTTATATTAAATATCTAAACCCACAAAAAAATATTGTGATCGATATGAAGTATTTGACATCGTTCAATGCAATAATCCAACACATTCTCGTATCGCCAGGCCTGGAGACAGGAGCTTGGGAATGGGTGTGGTGGCATAATTGTTTGGGGTTTTTGTTTTTTTATTGTTTTGGGTTTGTTTGGGTTTGTTTTGTTTTATTGTTTTTTGTTGTTGTTTTTTGTTTTTCAAAATATAAACAAATTTGTCGGAATGTTTGGAAATGTCCCAGCAACAACTTCAAGTAATTGAAACAACACGAACTTGTTGTTTGTTGTGAACTTACCACCGTGTTAATCAAATAGTATCCAACAATTAATAATCTAGTGTAGTACACTATGACGTAGCAACTACATAACATATGGGGCGGTGGCGGTGGGCTCGTCTAGTGGTTTAAGCGTCCGCTCGTCACACTCAAGACTCTGGTTCGATTCCCACATCTCAAAGTCAAAGTCTTTATTCAGTTACAGTTAAGAATTTGCCGTGACAAAAGGTTTGTGAGTCCCATTTTGAACCAGCAAAATAAAACACAGACAAGTCTAAAATATCCAATAATATATTGAATAAACAATGAGCAGGGTACAATTGAATATCAGTACAGATTTCTAATACAATATTATGGATTCACAAACCTAAACTATTGGGTCACAAATCTAAAATATCAACTAAATGTCTATAATTACCGCACGTAGTCTTGATTCTTGTAATATATGTACTGATTGAAGGTTGAGTTGGCGAGGTCAGCTGACACGTCAATAGGGCGTCAGTTAGCCCCTGTGCGAGGATTCTTAATTTAGGTCACCGACACCGTCGTTTGTTTTCTGCCTTAGACTAATCGTAATTATCCTTAGAAAGTCTTCAATTTGGCATCTTAGAAAAGAAATACAGTTCGCTCTACCACCATGTAGAGAGTAATAAACCACACTTTCGCCCTGAACTATTATAGTTAAAGTACGAGGACGCTTGCTTGTAAACAATATTTTATATATTCATATATCACCTTTATGGCGTCACTGGCACAGGTAACAGTTACTGTTCATTAGGTTTACCTGATGATGGGGCCAGAACAAGCCCTGAAACGTTGTATCAAAGAATAAAGAGAAAAAGATGAAATCCAAAAAATTATTTCTGTTCATCAAATAGCATCTTCTAAAATGCCAATCAAGCATTCAAAACAGTCGTGTCAAAGTCGTGTGTTAGTTATCCGTACATATCAGAAACAACCGCGTTTATATCCTTCATTCAGTTCTGGAGAAATCCAGCAAAAACGACGGCAGAACACAAAGTTCGAATCGATTCTTGACTCTTCCGGAAGCGGGGGCGGTGGGGTAGCCTGATGGTTAAAGCGTTCGCTCGTCACGCCGAAGACCCGGGTTCGATTCCCCACATGGGTACAATGTGTTAAGCTCATTTCTGGTGTCCCCCGCCGTGGTATTGATGGAATATTGCTAAAAGCGGCGTAAAACCAAACTCAATCACTCTTCCGGAAGCAGACTATGAACAAGCATCAAGAAAAGGGCAGGTAACTCTAATCGCAGCTCCCCAGCCGACTCTCTCAACAGGCGGAATAACATACCCTAAACAAGATGAGAGTTCAAATCAGAGTCAGCGCTTTAAACTTTTGTGACCCATATTGATGAAAACAGTGAATCAATGTGAAATCTTAATTAACAAAACCACACTCTCATAACACAGTATTGGAGGCCTCGTGGCCAAGATTACAAAGTGTTTTGAAATACACATTTTTGTGTGGAATGCTCACTGAAATGTACCTGATTTTTTTTCTGATATGTACAATGTTCTCATTTGTAGAATATTTGCATTGTACAAGAAATGATAATTCAGTTTATATAACACATGAAAACCTTATTGCACAATATATGAATCATTTCATATAAAGATTTCTTTTCAAATACAATGCGAATCGGTTCAATATATTAACATTAATTGTTGATGAAATATGTTGTTGTAGTTTTTGTAGGAGAGTGATGAAAATATGTTGAAATGGACAACTCAAAATGAAGTGAAATTTCGACAGCCATATTGTCACACATATTAAGGCAGATAGATCATCGTTTTCTTTACTTTGCTTATAACGTTGTTTCTGAATCCTCAAGTAATGAGGAAGTATACCAAACTATAGATTTTGATAATAACTAAACTTCTGTAATCAATAGTGTTTTATAAGAACTGTAGTGACAAATAAAATGTTCTACTACTGATTTTTACACCAAATCTGGATTTTAAATCTGTACATCGCTATTTAAACAATCTTAGAATATATTTCATATCTCCACAATTTTGGGTTATATGGGTATATGAGAATCCAGTTTAAAAAAAAATCTGATGTGGGACACCCAGTCTGTACTGCCGTGCTCGACCCGTGAAGGTCCGGGTTGGAATTGATCTTCAGTAACCCATGCTTTTCTAAGAGTAGAATAACCGGATTGGGTGGTCAGGCTCGCTGACTTGCTTTGCACAGTCATGTCATTGGTTCCCAACTGCACAGCTCATGCTGTTGATCACTGGATTGTCTGGTCCAGACTCGATTATTTACAGACCGCGACCATATTGCTGGAATATTGTTGAGTGCGGCGTAAATCTAAACTGACTGACTGGCTGACTGACTGACTCAGTCAGTCAGTACTGCAGTGGTCATCTTGATCTTCTGTCAAGGTATAACAATCGTGCTTGTATCTATTCGCATTCATACAGATCAGTCTGCACCAACAGTGAGCGCATTTACAAAAACAATTCGCACTTACGTTATGCCGCCCAATACCTCCCAGTACTGCGCTGGATGAGCAAGGTATATACCAAGGTATCTTTTAAAGGAGGCATCTTTTAAAGGAGGCACTTTGAACGTATATCATAATATATATATATATATCTCGATATATATATATATATATATATATATATATATATATATATATATATATATATATATATAGAACGCATTAGTGCATTTGGATGTTTTGTATTGAAAGAGAAGATGTCATGGGAACAGAGAAACAACAAGTTCGAAGGACGAGTTGTTTTATCTGCTCCCATGACGTCTTCAAGTTCAATAAAAACATCAAAATGCACTAGTGTGACGTTCTATATTTATTATATACCCTCTTATCTGGCATTGATCTGTTACTTAATAAAACAAATCATAGCGTAGCAATGTAGAACCGGCAGGGGTCCAATACGGAATCTGGGGTGCAATACGGGACATGATGACGTCATCCGTATTGCACCCCTGTCTTACTGTCCTATGTTTACATGGGTATATGATAAAACACCAGATTTCACAACCATATAACAGAATCGGTAATATTTTAGTGTCAATCATTTTAGCAAATGTTTTAAGTGATATATCAGAATATTTACTGAATAAACTAAATATAGGAAAACATGCTTTCCTGATTTGCAAGGCAATAGTTTCACAAGCACGTGGCCATGATGGTCTAGTAAATATTATACCAAGGTATTTAGATTGTGTACTTACTAACATCGTGGATACTATACGGGTAATGCTATTTTGAGGGCATTATCATTTGCAGAAGCTTTAGGTCTTCCATTAACTGCCCGACGAAGGGCGTCTGCAAATGATAATGCCCTCCAAAATAGCATTACCGTTATTATTGCTAAAATACATTGAGTTTGTGTTGAAAAGTAATAGGAAACAATGAAAGAATGTGTCTGTAAGTTTACTCAAAACCAACTTCTGACGGGGTTGACTGACCGAGTGCAATTACGTCATCGAACAGTTCAAGTGACGTCACAACAGAACGTGACGATATTCGACCTTGGCCTGCAACATGTCAGACTATGTCAGTGTTCGGTTTTTGTCCAACAACAACATTAATAGTGCAATTGTTAAGGTTAGCACCAGCAAGAATGCCAATATTACCGCTATTTATCTGTCTGTCCAAAGTTCAAAGCCCACGCACCCACTATGACGTCACTTGACATCAGAACTCATAGTGGCCCGTCGTTAAGGTTGAGCGGTCCAATATCATTTGCAGCGGCCCGCACATTTCTGATAATAGGAGGGCGTTTCATGATAATTCCATGTATTTTAGATATAGTATAAAGGTAACGCTATTTTTCAGACCATTATCATTTGCAGAATCCCGAGGTCGTTCATTAACTGCCTGACGAAGGAGAGCAGTTGAAAAGACCGAGGGCTTCTGCAAATGATAATGCCCTGAAAAATAGCATTACCGTTGTTATAGCTAAAATGGATAGAATTTCTAATAACATAAGAATAAAAACAACGGCATCGGTTTTGAAGCATTTATTGCTAACAACAAACGACGGAGGTCACTGACACACCTTTTACAAATATGGAAACGTCATAGAACAAAACAGATGACGTCACTATTGAGAGTGACGACGTTCGACCTTGACCTTTGCCCATACTACCAGCAGCAAATTCTTTTCAGTGCTCAACAACGTTAGAGTTCCAGTCGATGTTTTCATTGCTGTATGTTGTAATTTATGGTACAATTGTTAAGGTTGACACCGGCAAGAAAGTGCATAAAGGCACTGTTACATGTGGCGAATGTAAGTCAATAATGAACCGTAGGTGATTGAACATCAAGAGCCGAGCTACTTATGACGTCACGTAACAACCGCCTTGATAATGGCCCGTCGTCAAGCATTTTGCGGGCATTATCAAATTACAGTGGCGCGCTCATTTCTGATAACGTGCGGGCGTTTTAATGATAATTCTATCCATTTTAGCTATACAATGTGTTAAGCCCATTTCTGGTGTTCCCGAAGTGATATTGCTGGAATATCGCTCAACGCAAATTAACCAGAAGTTGTCATCCATAAAGTTGTATGTTTCATTTATTGCTGGAATAGTGCTGAAAACGACGTTAAAGCATACTCACTCACTCACTATATTGGAGTATTCTAGTCGTCATATTTGTTGTCAATATAAGAGCAGAATGCAAGCAGATGTGTTCATTTTGTTTGCAGATATGGCTGGACGCAAAGATGAAACTAGCTAAACACATATACGACGAAAACAGTCACATACAGGATTTCAATACAGGTGAGTGTCCAGACAACAGAGATGCAGTTTATTCTAACACTGGTATTTTTTGTTTGCCTGAGTTTACAGGTTCAGCTTGGATGATTGTTAACGCTGTAAAGTGAATTGTAAATGCTTTCGTGGCGTTCCTTTGTAGGCGTTTCTTACGTCATGGACTTGGCAAGAGGGAACTGCAGCGTTTCACACATAGGCAAAACTGACGTTACTACGCATAACGGGATGATTCAGACTGCGGCGGAAATGTTTCTCATGGACGTTACTGACACCGACTACAGAGGAACAGTAAGGTTTAGGTTGACGTTGGTGTGGGTGGCAACGTTGAAGACGTTAGCCGCCTCTGTTTAATCTGCAACACACACTATTTGACCTACATACATTACATGAGGTGAGATGAGATGGGGTTTAACGTCGTACTTGAGAATATTTAGCTCATATGACGACGTGCATGCGTTTGTATGTGTATGTGCGGCTGCTTGTATTAGCCCAGACTTAAGCTGGTTTTATAGTGCTAGCTAACTGAGATACCATGCCGCAGTTAAGCATGAATACCCCACTCAGACACAGTATACTGACTCGGAACCGACCAGTTCTTGCTGTACCCATTAATGCCGAGCGCCAGGCAGGGACCAACAAGTACCATATGTTAACGTCTTTTGGTATGACGCGCCCGGGGATCGAAACCGTGACCTTCCGCTCTCCGGGCGGACGTTCTAACCACGGAGGCGGTTTTATACATTACGTGGGGCGCAAAAACGAACTTGCCTAATGGCCGCTTGTTTACACTTTCACGCGCATGGTAGCTAATGATGCATAGTGATAATTTAGTGGGCACAATACCTGTTATAACATTTACATAAACGTACTACTATGTGGCATAACATGTTGTAAGTTATGGACTGAAACAATGTCCTTAAGTTTCCCCCTTAATCCACTTTCTCCCTCTCTGCTCCCTTCCCCCTGTACACGTATTCATCTCTATCTATCTATTTATCTCACATACTCTCTCACTCTCTCTCACTTCTCTCTGTCTCGCTCATACACACGCATACACACACTCTATCTCCGTCTATTTCACACTCTCTCTCTCTCTCTCTCTCTCTCTCTCTCTCTCTCTCTCACACACACACACACACCCTCACACATTCTCCCTCTCTCTGCCCCCTCTCTCTCTCACTTTCTTTCGCCCTCTCGTTTTAATGTAAAAGGCCTTGTTTCAGAAAATTATTCGAAACATACCGACCGATGTATTCGTGGCAACCCGTACGGACTTCCCTCCCGAAATGCCCGTGAACACCATCATAGAGTGGTACTTTTCCAAGGTAAATCCTGACTTCAATCAACATCTATACTTGAACCATACGAACTCAAGTCCACAAAGCAGAGTTGTGTGTGTCGAGCTACTTCCGATAAAGTCTTGCACACAATAACGGGACATTTGAAAATGTGCTCTTCAAGAAAGGTAGTGGAACTTCATTATAAATTTTACAAATTGAAATAATTGGAGCCAAGCAATGTTGATATGAGAATAATTAATATTTTGAGAGTGCATGACCACTTGCACTTCCATATGACCATAGGTATTTGTACAGTAATCGCTCTTGAAAGATGATTGGTGGATGACGTGAAATTTGAATGTGTACGATTTTCATTTAAAAACAACAACAAAAAACGGCCAGAAACAAACACTAACATCTGAGTGATGCAAGATGATTGTCATAATTAGTAATCTACAGTGATTTATCGACCTCTTTAAAAACCGTTAAAATTAAGAATAACACCCCATGCACGTGTATGGGGCTACTGCGTTGTGCACTGCATCCCATGCGTTATGTTTAGGTGTGGTGATAAAGAGAATGGTAGGGCGTTCATAAGATTCTGTCTTTGATAGGTTTGTTAACGCTTGTATTTCCTATCCAAATTAAAAGTTCAGGTTCCCCTAAGTTAAAAGCCATGTTTTTCTGTAATGACGTGTTGTTGCATGTGACAGGAAAAAGAGTCGTCACTAACAGCGGGGACCCTGGTCCAGATGAAGATTGATATGCCGCAAGTAATAATAATAATAATAATAATACTAATAATAATAATAAGGCCCATGTACAGCCTCAGAAGAATTCCTGCCAACAAACCTGATCTTGTCCTCTTTGATAAAGCCAATGAATTTATTTATATCATTGAATTTTCTGTCCCTTTTGACACCAATGTGATTGGCAAGATTCAGGAAAAGCATGATAAATATGCGGACCTCGCCTTTGAAATGTCTCGCTTGCATCCCAAGTACACTGTCGCCAGGCTCCCCATTGTGCTCGGTGCCCTTGGTTTGGTACCTCCTGATCTCTTGGCGCAGATCAGGAGAGTGCCCGGGTTCTCCACTGGGAGCACAGCCCTTCAGACACTCTGGGTAATGCAGAAGGCTGCAGTGTTGGGGAGCCTTCATATTCTCCGGAAAGTTCTTGGTGGGTTCGACTAGGCAGCGTTTCCTGGGATAAGTCCCATTCGCTGTCTGGGCTGCGTGTAGAGGGGGCAAGGGCCCTGAGCTGATGATGAGCCTTACCAGCCTGACTGTGCCAGGATCACCCGAACCCTCTCTGCTGCATACAATCTTTAATCTGTAAAACATGATAATAAACATAAACGTCAGTGTGTGCCAGGATCACTCGAATATGTTGATTTTGTGGACGGTTCTGTACTGCTGGAACATGTGTGTAAAGAAAGGAGAGCGCCATATCAAATCACCACAGACTCAAGCGAAGGCTCTCTGAACCACTGCAGTTCACGTGCAGTGTGTTGAGGTGAGTAGTCTCCCTGTTAAGTTCTTCGCGCGGAGAAAGTCGGCTGGACTGACAATTGCAACGGAAGGCTTTCTGTTTGCTGCGCAGGACTACCGCTCACTTCCACTCAGTCGATGTGTGATTTTACGTCAAGATTTAAATGGGAAAGAAAGACTGTGTAATGAATTTAATGGCACTGGCCAGCAATGTGAGTGGATGGTTTTGTATCTCCTGATGTCTTGGCGCAGATCGGGAGCGTGTTGAGCTCTCAATCGGGAACACAGCCCTTCTGACACTCAAGGTAATGCGGAAGGCAGCAGTGTTGGGGAACCATCACATTCCCCAGGAAGATCTTGGTTGGTTCGACTAAGTAGTGCTTCTTGGAGACGTCCCATTTGCTTTCTTGCCTGCGCGTACAGGCTTAACTTTGCTGCATTCACCTTTGTCAATCTGTAAAACCCATGGACACATAAAAGGTTCTGAATGATCTAGGACTAAAATCGGAACGAAGCAGGCTTCGAACCCAAAACCATAGGTTTGAGGGTATCCCTTTCTCCCTTGGGCCTCGACTGGGCCAACTGAGTTCCATGGTATTGATGATAAAAGCAATGATGATGATGATGATGATAATGATAATGATGATGATGACGATGATGATGATAACGATTTAAGCACCCCCTGGAGGTACATTCTTCACTGGATACAGAGTCATTTACATGTGGTTGCAGCTGACGGAGGAGCTGGTGTACAACATGTTTGATCTGATCCCCTACAACACGGACCTGTCGACGTGGGACGTGAGCTCCTGCTATCAGAACCTCCCTAGACGCTTGTTCCAGTTCGCCGTGGCCGGTACTTAATATCACATCTCAACTAAGCAGCTTCACTATAATGTATAAATACGTTTCTAATCTCCATCTCTCTCTCTCTCTCTCTCTCTTCTCTCCTCCCTCTCTCCCTGTCTCTCTTTGTCTCTCTGTCTCTTTGTGTCTCTGTCTCCCTCTCTCTCTGTCTACTCTCTCCCCCTCCTCCCTCTCACCCTGTTTCTCTGTGTCTTCCTCTCTGTCTCTTTGTATCCCTCTCGCTCTCTCTCTCCACCTCCTCCCTGTCTCTCTTTGTCTCTCTCTCCCTCTCTATCTCCTATCTCTCTCTCCCTCTCTCTCTACCCTCTTCTCTCTGTCTCTCTCTCTCTCCGTCTCTCTCCCTCTCTCTCTACCCCTCTCTCTCCCTGTCTCTCTCTCTGCCTCTTTGTCTCCCTCTCTCTCTGGGGCGGTGGGGTAGCCTAATGGTTAAAGCGTTGGCTCGTCACGCCGAAGACCCGGGTTCGAATCCCCACATGGGTACAATGTGTGAAGCCCATTTCTGGTGTCCCCCGTCGTGATGTTGCTGGAATATTGCTAAAAGCGACGTAAAACCAAACTCAGTCAGTCAGTCCCTCTCTCTCTCTGTCTCTCTCTCCACCTCCCCCCTCTCTCCCTGTCTCTCTTTGTCTCTCTGTCTGTTTGTCTCCCTCTCTCCCTCTCTCTCCCTCTCTCTTTGACTCTCAGAATGACTCTCATATGTAAGAGAAATGTAGAGTTAAACAGATCCCGAACTCCCGTTCCAATGAATCTATGGCGATGCGTTGGTCAGATGTACGTGTCGTATTGCAGCATATCATTTCTATTGTGACTCAGACGAGATAAACTGTTTCTGTTTGTTCCAGGTACCTACAGTGATATGATACAGACTCATTCTGAGTTGTTTAAGTACAGTGTCATCATGACTGTCATTGGCCTAACGGGAGTATCACCACTAAGGGTTGCCAACTTTGAGGTACAGTAATATCTCACAACATCTCAGGGATTGCTTATGAGCGTAGGTCATGAAATTGTGGAGGAAAACAGGGGAAAGGTTGGAAAATATGATTTTGTCTAAGAAATAGTAAATTGCTTTTACGTAATGTGGAATCAGCTCCGTGAAATAATGGAAATGATTATTCTCTGTGAATCATGGATTGAATGTCAGGTGCATGTGAGTGAGTGAGTGAGTGAGTGAGTGAGTGAGTTTAGTTTTACGCCGCCCTATTTTACGCAATATTTTAGCTATATGGCGCCGGTCTGTAAATAATCTAGTCTGGACCAGACAATCCAGTGATCAACAGCACGAGCATCGAGTGAGTGAGTGAGTACGTGAGTTACGCCGTACTCAAGAATAAAGAGAAGATGTAAGCCAGAAAAATCTCTATGTTCATCAAAAAAGGCCAATCAAGCATCTAAGAGGTGATTGTACGCTTGCTGAAGCTGTAATACCAGTAGGTATGATCAACTGACCACTCGTAATCTCGACTTCAGTTGGTTGGTTGGTGTTGTTTAACGCCACGCTCAGCAGTATTCCAGCTACACTGCGGCGATCTCTAAATAATCGAACCTGTACCAGACAATCGAGTGATCAACAGCATGAGTATCGATCTACGCATTTGGGATACGATGACATGTGTCAACCAAGTCAACGAGCCTGACCACCCGATCCCGTTAGTCGCCTCTTACGACAAGCATGGGTTGTTGAAGATCAAATATAACCCGGATCTTCACGGGTCTCACCTTTTACGGCAAGCATGGGCTGCTGAAGATCAATGCATTCATTGGTTGATATATCGTGTAACAGATTTTATAGACGTATCCAAAAAGAAAGGGAACATGGATACTTTGGTGATAGTATTACGAAATCGTCCCCAGCATTCACTTCAAAATGATACCCCGTCAACACTCATGACCCTTAACCCATTTGTCCACTATGCTCTAAATATTGACTGTCTACGACCATCAGCTGATACGGGAGGGTGGAATAATGGTCACTATTAATGTATTGCAGATGGAGTACAAGAAGAATGTATTGGTCAGTTTTGACATGCTGGGAGTGGCACCCGTCCCCGTCAGCGTAAATGTGACACAGACACCGCTAGATGTCGCGGGAGATATGTTACAGCGAACGTTCCACCAGAATCGGTTCTTCGTCTACCTTCCTAACGAGCCCGAGGTGAGTGTATCTGGACAGGATCACCTTAGTCAGTCAGTGAGTGAGTGAGTGAGACAGTGGGACAGTGAGTGAGTCAGTCAGTGAAGCAGTGAGTGAGTGAGACAGTGAGTGAGTGAGACGGTGCGTGAGTGAGACAGTGAGACAGTGAGTCAGTCAGTCAGTGAGACAGTGAATCAATGAGACAGTGAGTGAGTGAGGAGTGAGTGAGTGAGTGAGACAGTGAGTCAGTGAGACAGTGAGTCAGTGAGACAGTGAGAGTGAGATGGGTGAGACAGTGAGTCAGTGCGTGAGTGAGACAGTGCGTGAGTGAGACAGTGAGTGAGTGAGACAGTGAGTGAGTGAGACAGTGAGTGAGTGAGACAGTGAGTGAGTGAGACAGTGAGTCAGTGAGTGAGTGAGACAGTGAGTCAGTGAGACAGTGAGTCAGTGAGACAATGAAACAGTGAGACAGTGAGTCAGTGAGGCAGTGAGTGAGCCAGGCAGTGGGACAGTGAGTGAGTCAGTGAGTGAGACAGTGAGTAAGTCAGTCAGTCAGTCAGTGAGACAGTCAGTCAGTCAATCAGTGAGACAGTCAGTCAGTCAATCAGTGAGACAGTCAGTCAGTCAATCAGTGAGACAGTCAGTCAGTCAATCAGTGAGACAGTCAGTCAGTCAATCAGTGAGACAGTCAGTCAGTCAATCAGTGAGACAGTCAGTCAATCAGTGAGACAGTCAGTCAGTCAATCAGTGAGACAGTGAGTGATTCAGTTTAGTAATCAAACCCAGTACATTTGCACCCTGGATAACTGAGATTTCAAAACTGCACCTAGAAAATACCCTCACCTTGTATAACCTTCATCCCGTATATCGTAACCCTGCATTGACTTCCTAAAGCCGGAATGGTGCACCCTGTAGATATATATAAATACTCTTGTGTTGCCAGCCCACCGTCATCAGTCCAGTTCCGAATTCCCTTAGAGAAATATCTGTGGACGAATCAACAACCGCATCCACTCCACCAACCGCGACGACACCAACAACTGTGCACACGACACCTTTAGTGACGACACCAACAACTGTGCGCACTACACCTTCCGTGACGACGCCAACAACGACTATTGGTCAGTGAGGTTTCATTCTCGAGGTCCATCTATAGCAGAATGAGAGAATTTTGGGGAAAAAAGTGAGAAAAAAAAATAATCATGACTACCCGAAAATTGATTGACGGCTTGTAACACAAAGAGCACAATTTGATCACTTATCCGCTGGGATATGAAAGCCTTGTTCTATTTAAGAAGTGGAATCGATATGTTTATAAATTTGTCATTAGTTGTGCTATTAAAACTTTTCGATATTACCTATATTGATGTATGCTACGGAAATTTGGGGTTTTCATCCTTCTCAAGATATTCTTAATGTACATGATAAATTCTTAAAGGAAATGTTGCATCTTCCAAGGGCAGTTCCAAATATTTTAGCTCGTGGTGAATTGCGTCGTTATTCACTGAAAGTAAATCAATTTGTAAGAATTATCAGTTTTTTGGTACGGTTGATTCAACAGAATGATAATATAATCTTATCAAATGCGTATCTTTATCAATATAGACTAGCAGAACCATTATTGGCATGAGTATATTAATGCCGCTCCATAATACATGTGAAGGTTCACATTTATGCGTAATGTTGTACATTTTTATAACAGTTATAACAAGTTATCTCTGAATAATAACAATATTGGATATCAACAATTTAACGTGGTTTTGTTTCGTGGCTAGTTGATCCAATCGTTTTGATGTAATAATGAAGTGAGGGACTGACCGTAGAATATGACATATAACTGTATAATGGGCCTGTGGCCCCTTTATTGAATAAACCAATTATTATTATTCGGAACAGCGGGGTGATTGTGTGCACTGGGCGGCTCGGTGAGGATATCGTTGACGTTAGATACAAATCATACAATTGATTTACATTCCTTGATGGCACGTTGCCAAGAACACCAGTCATTTCGTCATCTCTTCAGGATTCTGTAAGTGTGTCCATTCTCGCAGATGTATCTTCCACTTCAGGGTGTGGGAAGGAATTTGTAATCCAACTGTATGTTTGCCATAGCGAAAGTGATACATGATTACCTCATTTTGCCAGAATTATCTGGTACAATTTCTTGACACTGATTAAACGTTTGAGTACATTTACTCACCCATCGGTGTATACTCAGAGTGAACATATTTTATGAAATCAATCAACACTGAAAACAATTTCTGAGTGAACTCACTCACCTATCACATGCGTACCAGAGTGAACAGAGTTCATGAAACTTCAACAATTCCGGATAACAGTTCACATTTTAGCATTTCCCTCCCAGTTAATCCCTTACAAAAACAACACACGACATCAAAGTTACACCGTCTGTCCACGTCCTGCGAATGCAAAATTTCAGGTTGTCCTCGTCCTGAGAATGAACCATTTTAACAATGTGGGAAATCGAACCCAACCGCCCCATAGTACGCCCAGATATGTCGCCATGGTAACCGATGTGTGACATATTTCAGATGGTCCCAAACATAGACGTATACCTCAGACGTTTACACACCAGTACATTTGATCATGCCGTTATTGATAAAACTAATTAAAAGTTGTATATCATTAAATTCTGTACCATGTCAATAATATGCTTGACAAGATTGGGGGAAAACACGGGGCACACAATGGCATCACTGAAATGTCTCGCTTGCATCCCAGGCACCAAGCTGTCACACTCAACATTGTTCATGGTGCTTCAGGTTTGGAATAGTATATCATGTTTTTGACTGACGTTGGGGTAGCCCTGTGGTTAAAGCGTTCGTTCCTCACGCCAAAGACCAAGGTTCGATTCCCCACGTGGATACCACGTCTGAAGCCCGCTTCCGTTTCTATTGCGTAAAACCATGCTCAACTCACTCACTCACTCGCTCAATGCTGCCCGGGTTTGCTGCCCGTCTGACTCCCCGTGTAATGCAAAAGGCGTCAGTGTTGGGGACTCAAAAAAAATTTCGAAAAGTTGTTGGTACGTTCACCTGAACCGTCCTAGCTGATTTTAACGATTTTAATCTGTAAATGATGATGATGTTACAGGTTACCTCCCCTTGCCTAAATTCCCCTTCGTGTATGAGGTCTACATCCAGAAAGTAATGCCGGAACTCAACATGTCAACGGAAACATACGAGGCTTTCGACAACACGACCAATCAGCTGTCGTTACGTCACAAGGTAGAGGGCGCTGTCACGAAGACAATCATCAATGTCAGCAACAGGGAAGTCCACACAATCAACATGCAGGAAAGTGAGTACGTCCACTGCCGTCACGGGAGTGAGTGAGTTTAGTTTTACGCCGCACTAAGCAGTATTCCAGCTATTTGACTGTGTTGACTTAGGAAGTAGCAGGTGCTTAGTGCCCTTTGTGAGTGAGTCAGTTAGGTTTACGCCATACTCCAGCAATACCACAGCGGTTTGTATTGTTTTGCTTTGTTCCGATGTGTGTGTGTGTGTGTGTGTGTGTGTGTGTGTGTGTTGTTGTTGTTGTTGTTTTTTTTTCTAGCATAAAGCTAAGCACACCAAACCGAAACATGAGTCTCATTGACCTATTCTGACAATGACCTACTTTTCAGCCGATCCGAATTTACTCGTGTAAATTTGAAAAGAGACACCACAAACAACTATGGTTACACTGAATTCCAATTCCTTGTTTCATAAGAAAATGGTATTTACAAATTAATTTAAATTTAAACTTTAATAACTTCGTTTTTCTATATTTTATGGCGAGGTTTAGGCAGCATGACCTTATCTAAGACGCCACAGACTGCCCCTGTTTGATGAGGTCGTAAAATGATTCACAATTCATCTGTCTTACTGGTTACACCAGTTATTTCTAGTTCTTAGCTCTTATTCAGTGTAGTTTTGTAACGCACAATGTGATTGATAAAATATCAAGTCCGTACCAGACCGACAAATTTATCTAGCGGCAGAGCCTCGTTTTGTGATTTCCACGATTTCCAGATTACCGTTTGTCAGAGCACGCTGTACGACAGAGCACGCTGCACGACGTTTTTACAAGCATTAGAAGTTGCGTAGTGTTGCAATATACAAGTGCTTAGATGTAGCAAATAAACCTGATTAATATTTATGTATCCTGTTGAATGAATTGGTCTCAAAATTCTGGACTGGTTATTCTACAAGGGTGCGCAATAGAACGGAACCCAGTCAGCAGGAAACGAGACTGTTGTGTATTCAATGTTTTGACTTGTAAGGTAATATATTATTATCATAAGATATTGGTACAGCGATCCGGGCAACTAGTGCATGCTAGGGCTCCGCAATATAACCGGTTTACCGGTATTTACCGGTTCAGACATGAAAACGATACGTATTGCAATACGCTGATCGAAAACCGGTATCTTGACATGCATTCGGAAAACTTCGTAACACTCGGAAATCTTCGGATATTGCCTTGTTTCATTCATGCCAAATATTATTTACATTTTTATTTTGTCAGGATTAAAAGTTTTTATTAAAGCTTAATCATAAATGATGATTTTGTTTTGTTTTTGTTGAAAAAACTTCTTGCAATATATTGCAATACATATCGCAATATATGCATTCGCATCGCAATATATCGCAATAATAAAATTATAGTACATGCTCGAGGCGACGGTATGTTATTACCTCGGTCATTGGATATCAATTTCAACGGGACATCGTATTATCAGTCTCAAATCTTGCAGCCACTAGACCAAATTTTTGCTGCTTTCCCATCCTTACGAGGTAGCCATTCACAGCTGGATGGACTGGGCCAGTATCAATAATCAACTCTTACCGATATTTAACGTTGTAGTTGCGTTTTCGACTAGGAATACCAGTCACAAATGTTAGTGTGAGAATTGTTAAAAAGGAAAAAAACGAGTAGATAATATCCCCCGATCAGTCAGTGAAGTGTCCATAATATTTCTGTCGAGAGAGTCCATTGATTGCTAACAGCTTTCGGCAGCGTGGCCTCTGATAAAACTTTTGTTTCTTGCCTTTAGTCCTGCCCTATCTTTAGTTTCTAGCCTTTAGTGCTATCCTATCTTTAGTTTCTAGCCTTTAGTGCCTGCCCCATTCTTTAGTCCTATCTCTTTAGTTTCTAGCCTTTAGTCCTATCCTATCTTTAGTTTCTAGCCTTTAGTCCTATCCTACCTTAAGTTTCTAGCCTTTAGTCCTATCCTATCTTTAGTTTCTAGCCTTTATTGCTATCCTACCTTTAGTTTCTAGCCTTTAGTCCTATCCTATCTTTAGTTTCTAGCCTTTAGTGCTATCCTATCTTTAGTTTCTAGCCTTTAGTGCTTTTAGTGCTATCCTATCTTTAGTTTCTAGCCTTTAGTGCTATCCTATCTTTAGTTTCTAGCCTTTAGTCCTATCCTATCTTTAGTTTCTAGCCTTTAGTGCTATCCTATCTTTAGTTTCTAGCCGTTAGTCCTATCCTATCTTTAGTTTCTAGCCTTTAGTCCTATCCTACCTTTAGTTTCTAGCCTTTAGTCCTATCCTATCTTTAGTTTCTAGCCTTTAGTCCTATCCTACCTTTAGTTTCTAGCCTTTAGTCCTATCCTATCTTTAGTTTCTAGCCTTTAGTCCTATCCTACCTTTAGTTTCTAGCCTTTAGTCCTATCCTACCTTTAGTTTCTAGCCTTTAGTCCTATCCTATCTTTAGTTTCCAGCCTTTAGTCCTGTCCTACCTTTAGTTTCTAGCCTTTAGTCCTATCCTATCTTTAGTTTCTAGCCTTTAGTCCTATCCTACCTTTAGTTTCTAGCCTTTAGTCCTGCCCTATCTTTAGTTTCTAGCCTTTAGTCCTATCCTACCTTTAGTTTCTAGCCTTTAGTCCTGTCCTATCTTTAGGTTCTAGCCTTTAGTCCTGTCCTACCTTTAGTTTCTAGCCTTTAGTCCTATCCTATCTTTAGTTTCTAGCCTTTAGTCCTATCCTACCTTTAGTTTCTAGCCTTTAGTCCTATCCTATCTTTAGTTTCTAGCCTTTAGTCCTATCCTATTCCATTCCAATGTAGGAAACTTTGTTGGAAACAAGCCTCTGTTCACAATAACCCAGCATCAGATACGATAGTGTAGACTTTACACTGAATCATTTCCATCCGTGAAGACCCGGATGTCTTCAGCAATCCATGCTCGTCGAAAGAGACGACTGTCGGGATCGGGGTCAGCCTCGCATATTTCCTTGATGCCTGTCGATTGCACTGATTTATGTTAACAATTCTTATTATTATAATTTATAATGGTTCATACTTGCTTATTTACTGAACGACATCCTGTCGCTGGAAAAGTGCTGAGCGTGGCGTTTAACCACAAACTGGATAATAGTGTAGTGATGTTGACGGGATACAACGTATCTTAAATCTGCGCATTTCGTTCAACACTCCAGGAACCTGTAATGTATCTGGACTTGGTGCGGGACACTTGTCGGATCTAATCGGCTACACGGCGGACGCTCTGGGGAAAGGGAAGATATCCTCCCTCGCGGGCATATTCGTGTACGACAAAAGCCACAACTACTCCTACATGGGCAGTGACATCATCAGGGGCATCCCGGTCAGGAAGTGGTCTGTCACCCACGTCATTATCGGCGGCGACAACAACAAGAACATCATCGTCATGTGGTATTTCTCAGGTGGGTGGAGCGTGTTTCTTACTTAGCTACAGTCTTAGTGGGGTTTGGAGCCAATCAGTTTTCGTTCATGGTAACCACGATGATTTCTAATGACACCACAAATATCTTGGAGGGGAGCGTATCGTTGGGTGATGGAGGGAAGGGGGCGTATCAATAGGTGTAAGAGGGTAGGGAGCGTATCATTGGGTGTAGGGGGCGTATCGTTGGGTGTAGGAGGGTAGGGAGCGTATCATTGGGTGTAGGAGGGAAGGGGGCGTATCATTGGGTGTAGGAGCAAAGGGACGTATCATTTGGGTGTAGGAGGGAAAGGGCGTGTCATTGGGTGTAAGAGGGAAAGGGGCGTATCCTTGGGTGTAAGAGCGAAGAGGCGTATCATCAGCGTTCGAAATACCTGCCTGCCCGACTGCCCGGGACAGGTTACTTTCAACACGGACTGCCAGATGCTCAAATTCACCTGCCCAACGGCTGGGTTAAAATTTTAACATGTATATGAAGATATTCATCATATTTCAGGATAATAAATCATTATTAATACACTCGTAAAAATAAATGATGAAATGGATGATGAACTACGTCTCTTGTCAAACCTAAATTATTTGCGGGCAGATAAGTTTTGGCCAGGGCTGGCATATTGTACATGTAGCCAGCCCTGTAGTCTGCCAGAATTTTGGGGGAGTTTCATACAGTGGTATCATTGGGTATAAAAGGGAAGGCAGCCTATCATTTGGATGTAGGAGGGAAGGGGCGTATCATTCATTGGGCGTAATAGGAAAGACGCGTATCATTTGGTGCAGGAGGGACATGCCGTTGGGGGTGGGGTGGGGTGGGGAGGTGTCTTCAGGCTGTCCGTTTTTCATTTTGTGTTCCCATCTCCCGCTCAACCTAGATTTTCATTCCTGCGAGAAATAAACACGACGTTTTCCCATTCTAGCGGTTCAGCTGTTAATGACAAAACTAAAATTCCCAATCAATGATTATTTCATATTTTTTTCAAACTGAGAACATCTTTTCTTGTCCCTCAGACGCTAACGCCTGGGACACCGCCCTGAACTGGCCCTACACCCCCGTCCGGGCCACCGTTGTTGGGGAGGACATCAGCGTGACGGACCCTCTGTACTACGAGAATGTCTACAACTTCTTCCACTTCAAGAACTTCATACAGTTCGAGGACGCATTTCAGGTAAAGGGCGGCGGGGTAGCCCCGTGGTTAAAGCGTTGATTCGTCACGCCGAAGACCCGGGTTCGAATCCCCACATGGGTACAATGTGTGAAGCCCGTTTCTGGTGTCCCCCGCTGTGATGTTGCTTGAATATTGCTAAAAGCGGCGTAAAACCAAACTCAGTCAGTCATCTCAGGTAAGCGAGTGAGTTTTGAGTTATACGCCGCTTTTAGCAATATTCCAGAAATATCACGGTGGGGAACACTAGAAATGGGCTTCACACAATGTACCCATGAGCGGAATCGAACTCGGGTCATCGGCGCGACGAGCGTACGGTTTAACCACTAGGCTACCCCACCGACCCTTTAGAAAACGGACTGGGGTGTATAATGTTGGGGGGGGTGGGGGGTGGGTGGTCAGCATGAAGGAGGGAGTCTAATGAAGTACATCTAAGTCTCGTGAAAATATTTAAGTCATCTTTTTTGTCGGTTTCAACGAAAGGTATGTCTGAAAGTTTTTACGTCTGTCACAGACACCTGATATGATCACCTGCCCCGGTAGAACGCCAAAGAAATCGTTCCCAGCTTTAGCACCTGCAGCATCATTTACAGCAGAAACATGGGGCAACGTTCATCGACACATCACCTACTACAAGGTGAGTCTACAAACTAGGTTTCAGTAAATAAAGTCATAGCCGAGAATGCTAAATGAAACGTCACTTTAAAGCTGAGCTAGCAAGGCAGGCAGTGTTCATACCTTGTGAAATGTGTGTAGGACATATCACACGCAGGAGGATCGACAAGGCAGGAGGTTCAAGTAATTGGTTTCTCAGCAGCGAAAGCTATTTTCCCAAACAATAAGCTACCCCCAGTGTCGGACAATTGTTTCTGTCTGCTTGGCAGTGTAGACTCGCTTGTATTTCGATTTCCTATCCCTGTCTACCCGTGAAACTCCGGGTTAGAATATTGATCTTCAGTGACCCATGCTTGTCGTAAGAGGCGACTAACGGGATCGGGTGGCACTGGATTGTCTGGTCCAGACTCGATTATTTACAGACCGCCGCCATATCGCTGGAATACTGCTGAGTGCGGCGTAAAATTAAACTCACTCACTCACTCCTATTGCTGTGTCTAATTTGATGTGCGTTTATGCTAAAAAGTATTTAAATCTTTTTGATTAATCTTTCATACTAATTAACTTCAATACATAGTCGCGTTTGGTGCGCTCTGTGTAAATCAGCTCCGTCTTGACAACACAACGTCTAGACATACATGTTTCCTGAACCTGTTTTACACCTAAAGGCGGCCATTGAGTTACTCAAGAGACCGTTTCCAAATTGAGGAACAGTATAACGTGCGTGCGTGTGAGCGTGCACTATGTCAGTGATGACGACAAGGTGTTCACTTCAACATGCCATTCATACTATTTGCCCAATTTGAATCTTAACTTTGATAAAATCGGGACATTGTTTAATAATAACACTTTATACATGTCATAAATTCAGCATAGAATCCAGTCTGTGTTTCATGTATTATGGTACAGTACTTTAAAAAAATATCTCTAGTGTACTAGTCCCGTTATGTCTGCCTTTAATCAAGATTACTGGATGGTTGTTTTTCCCCATCAAATTAAATAAATAAAGCGTGAAAGGATGTAAGAGGTGTAAAACTTGACAGAGTTACAGTGTCTATTTGCAATATCAGCCTCAGGTATACGGATTTTCTCAAGCATTGTGAACCTTTAATACAAATCATTTATAATGAAGCATGTTCGAATCCGTATCACCACATGAGTTTAGCTATTTCAACCGCAAAAGGCATGTTCACTCTAAAAAAGTAGGGGAACCCGAACTTTCAACTTGTATTGGAAGTAAAAGCGTTAACACACTTTTAAGACAGACATCACATAAACACACCACCATTTCTCTTTATCACTGCCCCTAAACAGAATGCATGGGATGCACGTGCACAACACAGTAGCCCTATGCACGTTCATGGGGTGTCATTCTTGATTTTGTCGGTTTTCAAGAAGGTCGATAAATCACTGTAGACCATTAATTTTGACAATCGTCTTGCATCACACACCTGTTAGTGTTTGTTTCTGGCCGGTGTCTTTTCGTTTGGAAATGAAAATCGTACACATGCAAATTTCACGTCATGTACCAGTCATCTTTCAGGGGTGATTACTGTACAAACAACTATGTCATAAGGAAGTGCAAGTGGAGATGCTCTCACAAAACATTCATTATTATCATAACATTGATTGACTCCCATTTTGTTCAGTTCCCCCACTTTTTTAAGAGTATATTTCCCTTGCATGTATGTCTAATGTTGCTATGACGCTGGTAATATACAATGTTATTTTTTTTAAAATAGAGTGTGTATTAATCACGAACTCGTTTGATTGCAGGAGAGTTATGACACGAAGCTTCAGGTAACGAAATTTTCCTACACACCTGAACAAACCATGCACGGGGCCGATGATGGACCCCGTCTGACTGAAGTACATGATTTTAATACAGGTAGGTCGGCGAAGTTCGCCTTGACTCTACAACACGATCTTAGCTTCTTCAGGTAATCAATGCGTTTCCGCAGATGAGATGGAGATGATTTACCTTCACGAATTGATTTTAGCGCCACTGTAGGTGACTCTAGCCACACAAAAACGCATATACAAAAAAGCCCCGTGAAGATCCAGATTAGAATTTGTCTTCAGCAACCAATGCTTGTAAGAGGCGACTGTTTCGAAAGCTACCATGAAGACTGACTGACTGAGTTTGGTTTTACGTCGCTTTTAGCAATATTTCAGCAACATCACGGCGGGGGGACACCAGAAATGGGCTTCACACGTTGTACCCATGTGGGGATTCGAACCCGGGTCTTCGGCGTGACGAGCCAACACTTTAACCACTAGACTACCCCACCGCCCCCTACCGTGAAGACCATGAAGTGGAGAAATGGATTTGACGGGCATCCGCCTTGCCTCTTCTTCCGTTGGCCCACATCCAAGATGTTTGGATGGTTGCTATGGAAACCCGTCCTGATGTGCCAGTAGCTGTTCCATTCAACGACTACATAGTGACGATCGTGAGGGACGATGACTCCCTATTTCCATCGCCCATGTGGAATCATCAGTTCGGCTCAAAACCTAACAGGTGCCTTGAAGGGTTCAACAGCCAACTGAATGCCAGCCTATCATGTCGACACACTAACGTGTTTGGCCTGATCCATATTTTGAAGAAAATCGAGGTGGCAGACCGTCTGGAGATTGTCCAGTTGGACATCTCCAGCACGGCAGAGAGTGTGTAGAGAAATAAACAGCCGACTGGGGAGGTTGCAGGAACAGCTAGAGGGAGAGATGAAGACTCCCATCCCATACCTGGATGCTGTGGAGAGGCTAGTGAAGCTGTATTAAACTGACAATATCAATGCATATAACGTGTTGATTTCTAGTGCTGCTATATTATTTCTGCTGATATAATATTTCATAAAGTAATAACTAAAATATATCTGACTTTCAGTGCTTTATTTAGTTTTAGTGCTTTATTGTTAAAACATGTGTGCCTTATTTGCAAATATGTAAAAACAAAAAATGTATCTATGCAACACTAAACATTTCACCTTATTCTTTCAAAGTGTCTGACTACAGGACTATCAGTTGGGCTAGTCCATTATCATAATGGGTAACAACCTTTGCTTTTGTGTCCACTCAACAAAATCATTTTATGTATTGTACTGTCTGACATCTGGGGTGTTTGACTAAAGGGAGGACATCTGTGTGATCACAAATGGCTTCAATACACGCCAAAACACGTCGGACGCATTGATGACGTAAGATGACGTTAGGCGCGATCCGTTGCCATTCCTGCTGGAGACATTGTTCTAGTTGCTTAGCGGTGACAGGTGGCGCTGGTAGTCTTCCCATAAGTGTTATTTTTATGTCGGGAGAACATGCTGGCCACGGCAAGACAACGATGTTAGCGTTATGCCAAAAGTCGATTATCAGTCTGGGTGTATGAGTTCTTCCAATGCGTCAAACTCGCCTGGCCCTGACGTCCATGAATAATCCACAGGTTCTAAAAATCAAATGCACTCTGCGGACTTGGATCGACCTGCTCGAATACCCTGTTCTCTTCGTCAGTGAACATCACCGCCGTCTATATCTGCCAACGTATGCCGACTGAAAATGATGCGCGGTTGGATCGACGTAGTGCTCTTAGTCGCCGTTATAATGCGACTGATACGGTGTCCTAATGCCCGTTGACGTCGCCTTTACAAAATGATGTCCGGATGTGGCGATCATCACCGGGCGTTGTAACACGTGGTCGACCACTCCTAGACCTGTCTGACGTATTGCCTGATTGTCTTTGTCGTTGCATCAGTCTGATGACAGTTGCTCAGGTGCAGCCGAACGTCCTGGCAGTGACGGAGTAGATAGTTCCTTGTTAAGCCATTGCGACATCTCTCTCTCTTTTGATTTGCAGCAAACGTGGCATATTTGTTGTGTTCTTTTACTACTGTGTTGTTCACGTGTCCGGTGAGCTGTTTTATACCGTCAGTATGCACGTGCATTTCGTGTTAAATCAGATCTTTGCGACGTTTAGGCGATTCGTTAACTTGTTGCACCGTTAGTCCCCCGAAAGGATGACTCTACATGTGTGACATGGCTAAATTTTGTGAATTTTATGTGATATTTTGCGGTATCGTTTCTTTTGAGCACTAGTTTAGATATGTGAGAGAAATAATTATGTACTGTTTTAATCAACTTCATAAAGACTGCATGTTATGTTTTGTTCAGGAGTTGCTTACGTCATGAACCCAGAAACCGGGAACTGCACTTGTCAGCTCATAGAAAAAAACGATTTGGATGACTTCAGCAAAAATCACAACTATATTCGAATGAAGACAGCATCAGAGATTTTCTCTACAGATACCAAAGACTATTCATACGAAGGACAGGTAGTTTTATTACGGATGAAACATCACCTTCTGAGAGAGCTGAATTCCTGGCTTTCGCTGAAACATATAATACATATAATTACCCCTACTTTTAAAATGATAAAGTGATTGTTTGTTGTAAAGAGGGACGGCGATGTGTGTGCCTGTTAATGTGTGGCTGTGTGTGGCTGTAAAGTATGTTTGTTTGAGAGGTGGAAGCGGCCAAGTGTTTGTGTCTTTCGTTGTGTTGCAACAGTTTTGGGAGAATTAATTAATTTAGACTGTGGATGGGATTAACGAGACACGGTTTGGTGTTATCCATTAACAGTGGTTAAGCGGGACCTGTTTATCAGAAGGTGAAGTGAGGTGAAATTGGGTTTTACGTCGTGCTTTCGAATATTTCGCTGATATGACGACGTGCATGCGTGTGTATGTGTATGTGCGACTGCTTGTACTAGCCCAGACTGAAGCTGGTTTTATAGTGCTAGCCCACTGAGATACCATGCCGCAGTGAAGCATGAATATCCCAATCAGACACATTATACTGACTCCGAGCCGACCAGTCCTTGTTGTACCCATTGATGCCGAGCGCCAGACAGGGACCAACAAGTACCATACTTTAACCTCTTTTGGTATGACGCGGTCGGGGATGGAACCCGCTACCTTCCGCTCTCCGGGCGGACGCTCTAACCACTACACCACGGAGGCGGTCCTGTGAGTGAGTGAGTGAGTCTGTTTTATCAGATATCGTTACGTAGTAGCGGCTGTGTTAGTAGCAGCAGCAGAAGTAGTAGCAAAAGCTACTTCTGTTGTAGTAGATGTTGCTTTAGTCAGAAGCAGTAGTACTAGTGGTAGCAGTAGCAGCAGCAGTAATAACGCTAGTGGTTGTAGCAAGGGTCGGGGCAGCAGCAGTGTTAGTAGTGGTAACTGTATTATGTATTGTGGCAGTAGGAGTAGCATTAGTAACAGCAACAACAGGAAGACAGCCGTAGCAGCCGTAGTGGTAGTAGCAACAACAGGAGCAGCAGTAACAATTGCAACAACAATAGGAGTACTAGTAGCAGCAGCAGTAGCATCAACAGCAGCACCAGTAGTGATAGTAGTAGTAGTCGTAGTAGTAAAAGCAGCAGTAGTAGTTGCAGCAGTAGTGGCAGTAACAACAACAGCAGCAACAGTTACATTTGAAACAACAGCAGGGCAGTAGTAGTACAGTTAGTAGAAACAACAGTAGGAATAGTAGTAGTCGTAGCAGCAGTAGTAGTAGTAGCAGCAGCAGGTTGTAGTAGCAGCAGCAGTGGCAGCAGTAGCGGCAGTGGTGGTAACAGCAAAGCACCAGTAGTAGTAGTGGTAGTAGTAGTAGTAGTAGTAGTAATAGTAGTAGTTGTTGTAGTAGTAGTGGCAGTAAGTTTTCTGGGTTACATGGGCAACAGGTGCAGGACTGAATTGAAGACGCACGCGTGTACCAACTGCACAGACTACAATCTGTTACTGCATCCCATTACCTGATGTTGACAGGTGATGACGCGAGACATCCCCACAGACAGGTTTGTGGCCATCCGGATGGGCACGTCAGTAGAGTCTCCACAGAAGTCCACGTATGAGTGGCGGTTCGCCACGGTGAGTAAACTAGCGTTTCAGTGACTGAAAAAACTACAACTATCCCCTTTTTCCTGAGTGAACTCATGATCCCTTACTTCTAAACAGGGACGTAGGTGTACCGTGGATGGTCTCCGCACCATCATCTTTCCACCCCAACGCGCCGCAAACGAAACTCGTGGTCAATGCGAAATTCTTTATCATTACTAACCTATGGATGAATGAATGAACCAACCAACCAACCAACCAACCAACCAACCATCCATCCATCCATCCATCCATCCATCCATCCATCCATCCATCCATCCATCCATCCATCCATCAAACCAATCAATCCATCCACCCACCCACAAGCCCAACCAACCAAACCACCCACCCATCCACCAACCATCCACCCATCCATCCATCCATCTATCCATCCATCCATCTATCCACCCACCCTAATCAGCCAATGAATCAACCATCCATCGATCGACCAACCCACACACCGTTCAAACAAACAACCGACCAACATCCATCCGTCCATCCATCCAACCAACCATCCATCGTTCTTCCCATCCATCCACCCACGTTTCCAACAACCAACCAATCGACCGACCATCCATCCATCCACCCACACACCCACCAAACCACCATCCATCAAAACAACCAACCAGCTTAGCAATCAACTATCCATCCATCAACCAACCCACCATCCATCCATCCGAACAGCCAATCACCCACCCACCAACCGAGCAGCTAACCATCCAATCAACAATCCATCCATCCACCCACAAATCCCATCCCATCCAGCCCAACCCATCCCTCCTCCCATCCATCCACTCACCCACCTTCCAACAACCAACCAACCAATAAACCATCAATCCATCCATCTACCCATCCAACCACCCTCCCACCCACCCAACCAACCATCCATCCAACCATTCAAACAAGCAAACAAGCAAACATCCATTCATCCACTCACTCAACCAACCATTCATCCAACCAACCAACAAACCAACCAATCAATCAATCAAATACTAAAACGCTTTATCGCAAATGTGTTTTTGTGTTCATCAAATGAACACTTCTTGTGCTACCTCCAGAGGTCTGACGAACGCAGTGTGTTTCAGACTCAATATGCCCGAGTTCAGCAGAGTCAAGGGACCTTCAGTGGTGGAGTTCCGGTCCAGATAAAGCAGAGAGCGCTCGCAGTGAGTTGTAGTCCTTCAGTTCCCGTAGAGTCCCTGGTGCTTCAGTGAGTTGTAGTCCTTGAGTTCCCATACAGTCCCTGGTGCTTCAGTGAGTTGTAGTCCTTGAGTTCCCCTATAGTCCCTGGTGCTTCAGTGAGTTGTAGTCCTTCAGTTCCCCTGGTGTTTCAGTGAGTTGTAGTCCTTCAGTTCCCGTACAGTCCCTGGTGCTTCAGTGAGTTGTAGTCCTTGAGTTCCCGTACAGTCCCTGGTGCTTCATGAGTTGTAGTCCTTGAGTTCCCCTACAGTCCCTGGTGCTTCAGTGAATTGTAGACCTTCAGTTCCCGTACAGTCCCTGGTGCTTCAGTGAGTTGTAGTCCTTCAGTTCCCCTACAGTCCCTGGTGCTTCAGTGAGTTGTAGTCCTTCAGTTCCCCTACAGTCCCTGGTGCTTCAGTCCCTGGTGCTTCAGTGAGTTTGTAGTCCTTGCAGTTCCCTTATACAGTCCCTGGTGCTTCAGTGAGTTGTAGTCCTTCAGTTCCCCTATAGTCCCTGGTGCTTCAGTGAGTTGTAGTCCTTCAGTTCCCCTGGTGTTTCAGTGAGTTGTAGTCCTTCAGTTCCCCTACAGTCCCTGGTGCTTCATAGAGTTGTAGTCCTTCAACTCCCTGGTGTTCCCTGGTGGGTCAGTGAGTGGACTACCGTCGCATATGTTTAACAGGCATATGGTCTGTATTTGGTGTCTTACTGGGGACGATGGAGGAGGGGTGAAGGGTGTTGACTGCAGTTGTCATACAGCCTTGAGCACTGTCCAGGGGACACAACTCTGCACAGTCTATTGCTGTAGCTCCATGACTCCATGGCGCATATAGCTAATAATACACGTTTACATTGCTTCACGCAGTATGTAATAGGAGTGAATGAGTGAGTTGAGTTTTACGCCGCTTTTGCAATATTCCAGCAAATCACGGCGGGGAACATCAAAAATGGGCTTCACACAATTTGCCCATGTGGGGAATGGAACCCGGGTCTTCGGTGTGACGAGCGAACTCTCTATAGAAAAGGTAATCACCATCATCCCGTATGTAACAGGAGATGATTCTAAACCCGTATCACAGTCTGTGCCCATATCACAATCTAAACCCGTACCACAGTCTGTGCCCATATCACATATCTGTACCCGTATCTGTATCAGCATCCACACCAGCCTCGCCATCTTTGTCTGCGTCAACAACATCTGATACTGAACTGGATTCACTGCCTGTATCTAAAGCCTTCTGCAATTCTTCTTCTGTGTCAAATAACTTCAGAACGTCTGTTGGTATGGAAACTTCTGTAGAAAGACCAACTGTCGCATATCTTGCCGGGAAGGCTAAAATGTATTTTTCAGATTTCCTGGGAAGGCTAAAATGTATATTTCGTATTTCCCGGGAGGGTTTCCTCCCATTACGCAGACAGCCAGTTTGCAGACACCTTAAAACAACAACATTTACGGTTCAGTGAACAGAGTATCTACTACCTGTTACCTACACGTTATAATGGAATAGTCCAAATAAAAACACAGGAACAAACTGAAGCTATATTATTTATTTTGAAAGATGGACGAAAAGACAGTAATTTGATTTTTTATTGCTGCAATATTAAAACAGTTTTTTTTTAATTAAACATTTCGGTTTAATCTTCTAGTCTAACGGGAGTCGGCATCATCATATTGAAAACATTAGCTTAGCTGTTAGAAATTGCGACACTGTTGTATCATATAAATTAAATAGACAAATGTAAACCTAAATATTATTCATATGAAATAAAGAAGTTATATGTTTTGCACACAATATTATGATACATGACAAGTGCACTTAATTACGATTTATTTAGAATAAATATTTGAAAAAAGACGCATCATGTGAATGTGGCCATGGATGTGAGAATGTTTTTCATTACTTCTTTGAATGGTCATTGCATACTTCTCAAAGACATAAACTGTTACAGTCTTTAGAAAGTATTGTTAAAATTAGAACACTGATTGGTATTAATCGTATCTTACATGGCAATGCAGGTGTATCATTTATCTCTCCAACAAAACGTTTTCTCAGTTAACTTCTGTTGTACATATGCTATTATTGGGAGGGGTCTTTTCTATCAATAAACACAATCAAACCTCTCAATGACAAAGCTGTTTTTATATTTGATAGTAATTGATAGTAAAATCAATTTGAGAAGACAAATCATTTATCATTTAATCACAATAATGTTCTATTTACCCACAATCAAACTTCTCAGTAACGAACCTGCTCACCCTGCCCTACTCACTACACAGTGGATTGTTCCATTATACCCGTAGGTGTTACCCTAATTAACCTTCTAGTTCAGTTTCTGTCAACTGGGTGTCTGTCAATTGGGAGATAACCCCCCGGGAGAGCTAATTTCCAAGGAAGTAGGGGAGTACCGCCAAAGCTAAGATACGGTGCCGGGAAGCATAATCCATGTCGGGAGTAGATAGATTTCTCTTCATAACATTGTTATAGTATTACCGTTATCTGTACACTGGTTAATAATATTTTTATAAATTGCACATTTTGATGAGTTGGACAGCTCAATAAAGATAAACTGAATAGCCTGATCATTTTTTCTTTGTTTCATAATCTAGAAGTAATCCTGCCTTAACCATATTTCACTTAATCCAGTGTTTGACAAAATAATTTTAACCTGATACGTCAAATTTTTGACACCAGGGGTCTCCACTTCCTCATACAAATACTCATAACAACCCCCGTCAAATGTTATTTTCAGACACAAGAAGCTTACACCAATATTTAATCATGCTATATTGCCTTTTAAATACGAGCGGATAACGGCCTAACTCGGCATTAACCATGGAATTACATGTTGATTTCTTAACTCCTAATAACCTCTTACAAACATCCAAATGCAACCTTTCAATATTTAAGCCTGTATATATCCTCATATCTCAGACTCATAAGATAGTATACTACCAACATAACAATCAAAGACAAATAAAAGAGATTGCAGGTTGAGAGAGAGCGACCTGATATTACTGTAAATTAAAAGAAGGCTCTTCCTACCCTGGTCAGACAACTGCAGCTCTGCCTTTGAGAATCGGTTATTATAATTAAAAACTATTCCGAAATATATAAACGTATCGCCAACCTCAGGACACAACCATTATATATAACCAATGTTCTGACGATTTAACTTTACCAACTCTTCTGAAGACCATTGTCTTTGTTTTAGCAATATTTACTGGAAGTTCCCACCGTCTGGAATAAGCTGACAGCGAATTCAACTGTGTTTGCAACCTTTCAACAGATTCAGAAAATATGACAAGATCACGAGCATACATAAGCAGAAACATATGTAAAGATTTAAACTCGTAAAGTACACATTTATCTTTAAGGAAAGACTCCTCAAAATGAACTATCTAATGTCGAATTAAAGAAAATGTGTAAGGAAGAACAGACGTAAAAATGTGTAAATAACTTTATTTATATTTTTACATGTGCCCAAATTAAAGAGCGTCCCCGTAAATCCTGTTTTCTTTGTAATTTGTCAAAGCCTCCGGGTGAGGTGCGCCGTGTTCATTCAGCCATAACATTGCATTGCAGACAGACAGACAGATATTTTATTTCAGTCTCACCTCACATAAAATACATAAATAAATATATTTATAAAATATAGCATATAAGTGAGCCACCCTTTAAGGGTTATGAGAGACTAATGTATTAATACATTATAAATACTAAATACTAAATAATTATATAGGTACATACAGTGTAAAATCTATCCATATAAAATATGTTTTCTTCTTTGCAAGATATAAAAGCAGGTTTTGGCACTGAAATATACATGGTGTTTAAAAAGTAAAACTAATTTATCATCATCACAAAGATCTAAGAAGTTGGGATAGCTAAAACAGACATTTTCATATAAACGTTCACGCAAATCATCATACATAGGGCAATACAACAGAACGTGTCTTTCATCCTCAACACTCTCACTGCACTGAAAACATACCCTCTCATTCACATTCACATTTGTATATCTGCCGGTTTCCAAATGCAGAGGAGCAGTACCTGATCTGAATTTGGAGAAGGCAGAGCGGTAAGAACAATAATATTGTAAAGGGGCATACTCATACTCACATAACTTTCACAGCCATACACATCCTTAAACATTCGATACGTTCGTAATTTATTACCTCCCGTTCTACCGAAACTTGGCGATCTGCTGATACTTATAGTGTGTAATAACTCATACCAATCATTCACATACTTCTGCATACAAATATCTCGCACCTTCTCGCATACCCGTTTAACATTAACATCAGCTTGTTTTTACGCAGACACCGACACGACAGAGTGTATTCAGTATAGATTAGTCTACATACATAAACACTACCTTTTTGATAATAAAGCATAAAATAGCGTGTTATCGAGTTTAATCACTGCCACGCTTTGTCGGGTAATCTTTGTTGCCACTGAAGGCCCCATTCAATACTTATTTCTCACACATCCACACGCACAACTCTCCGACCATATAAATACATACTTATTTATTCTAAAAGACAAGTACCGCGAAGGCAACGCTCATTGAACCGAGAAGCGTCTCGAGTTTAGCCTTCCCGGCGATGAACCGTTGCAGACATGCCAAACAAGGCTTCATGTGGCGATGTACCAATTCCTCGGTTCAGTAGAGAATTCTTTTGAAGCTGTACAACGTGTAGCCGTTTCTTGAAATGTGTGTACGTTTCTTGAAATGTGTATGATAATATTAGTATGGCGAATGGCGTATTGACTGAAGAGTTTATGACAGAATTTACCTGGAGAACGATAGGGACAATATTAAAATGTTGGGATTCATAATAATAATAAAGTAAATAATTAAAGTTAATATTTATATAGCGCCTGTTACAGCAAATTGATCAGAGTAGCTCAGGGAAAGTCAGTGTAAAGGAAACCTGTGTCTTTAGCATTCGCTTGAACTGGTCGAGTTCGCATATGGATGTTATTTGCGAGATTCAGGCCTGGCGAAACATCGTACGAACTAGGTTTCTCGCTCGCATGCTTGCTTGCAAGCATTGTTATTTTATCAGTAATATCCAGCCAGTGGTACATTCTCACCACCAATTCACTGAACCTTATCATGTCAATTACCTTTCCAACGTAGAAGTTGCTGTGGAGTTCTACTGTCCTACTCTGACTGAAACATTCTTGTGGTATCGGGGCGTTGGTGTAGCCTAGTGGTTAAAGCGTTCTCTCGTCACGCCAGAGACTCAAGTTCGATTCCCATTTATTGTGTTCCCTGCCGTATATTGATGAAAAGCGGCGTAAAGTAAACTCACTCAGTCACTCTTGTGGTTTCAGTCCAACACCACCTACACGTACAACATCTACAACTACATCCAGGCCAGGCCCAACCTCCTCGACTGGGACATCAGCTCCTGCTACAGTGGTCAAAAAGAAGAGGGTTCTACAGTTTGCTGTACCTGGTGAGCTATTGACCATAGCAGACTTCAGCCATCCTCGATATCTCCAGGGTATACGTTACGATCACTCTCCACTATACCCTGGATGCATCCACGCCTTGGCCCGATAATTATATTACCTCCCTTTGCTGACTCCTCATTCTCACAGTAGCCAATCAGCTAAGCCGCCGTTACATCAGAGCTTGCCAGTGTCAACAGCTTGACAGTGGTCGCAGTCGCGAAGGTTTGTTCGCAGTACCACTCAGATTTGAGAAATAATATAAACAAATTGACAGATCTGAAACTTTAAAAACATGTAAAAGAACTCCTTCCACATCTTCAGAGTGCCCTCTGCATCTATTGTGTTGCCAAGTTTAAACGGTTAGATAATTTAAGAAGTGAAAGTGAGTTGTGACTGGTTCGCTCAACTTCACAGCGTAGACACCTGATTGGATAAAAAACCAGGCAAGGGAGGTAATAAAATCAACATAAAAAGCCGTGGATGCATCCAGGGTATAGTGCAGAGTGATCGTAACGTATACCCTGGAGATATCGAGGATGGACTTCAACGGGAGATATGGCTATGATAAGATCAGAACGTCGCGTCAGTGAAATTGACTTGAAGGCGTTTGTGACGTCACTGATTACCATTACGTGGCCGTCAATCGGATGATATAATTGCACCGCAATGTTTGCAGTCCATTGTGACGTCACTGACCATTGGGTCAGGTTCGCTGACATGTCGGGGCATATCTCATATGTGTAGATCGATGCTCATGATGTCAGTCGCTGGAGTATGTGGTCCACGTTACTTACAAACAGGAATAGCATATCTGGAAAATTAAACATTGCGAGGTAAAACAAAACAAACGCCAACAAACATGAAGGGATTCATTCGCTATCATAGTCTCGTTTTAAAGACGTGACGTACACGTGAAGATCTTGATTATAATTTGTCTTCAGTAACCCATGCTTGTCGTAAGAGTGAGTGAGTGAGTGAGTTTGGTTTTACGCCGCTTTTAGCAATATTCCAGCAATATCACGGCGGGGAACACTAGAAATGGGCTTAACACATTGTACCCATGTGGGGAATCGAACCCGGGTCTTCGGCGTGATGAGCGAACGCCTTAACCACTAGGCTACCCCACCGCCCCGCTTGTCGTAAGAGGCGACTAATGGTATCGGGTAGTCAGGCACGCTGACTTGGTTTACACACGTCATCGTGTCCCAAATGCATAGAACGATGCTGCTGCTGTTGATCACTGGATTGTCTGGTCCAGATTCGATTATCTACAGACCTTAGTCACACAGCTGGGATGCTGCTGACTACAACAAGCAATACGGAACATTAGCACATTCATTGTGGCCACATCTTGTTACGGGAACTAACACCACGCGGTTGTAACACGAGACCGTATGATAGCTGAAATACATTTACAGTGTTGATAAATACAACGGAATACTGACTCTCCACAGGTTCCTACAGATCTCAGATATCTTCCAACAGAGAGACGTTCAAACATGATACACTCTCAGTCTTAGCTTCCTCCCTCCAAATATCACCACTCCGGATAAATGACATTAACCTTAAGGTAAGTGTTCTTGGTAATTTCCTTTGTTCCCTTTATAAGATGTAATCTTAGTACGTCTTCCTTATAGTTTTCACAAAAAGCTTAAAGGTCACATGCAACCAAAAAATCAAACATAACTAAAACACAATTATCACTTATTCATGACATATAATATACATTGCTGGTTATGAAAAAACATATAAACAAAATTATAAGCGTACAATTGCAAATCAAAAGTGCAATATTGTGTACTTGGGTTTACTTCCCAAGAAACGAAGCAGCCGGGATACCGAACCCAGTGAAAGCGGGTGGGTGTGCACTCAAGTGTAACGGCTGGTTCATTTGCAGATGCCCTCACTGCTCATTGTGTGTGTATATATATAGATATTGGGTTTTGTAAATACATGCTCATTTTTTGTGTATAACATTTTGCAATCAACAGACATCATAACATGTCATGTGATCAAGTATCACACCTGCCTGTCTGTGTAATTACATAATGTGACAGACCGAACTCGGGCCATAAATCAGTGCAGTTTGTTTATGGTGTATAGCCTGATTGGTGTTAAGTTCAAATTGCATGTGGTCAGTGATAGCAGCTGTGTATTGAATATTGTCATTAGCAGACAGGCAGGCAGACACACAGGTGTCAATAAAACAAGACATTGAGTTTTGTCTGTGACAACGACATATCTGTATCACAGTTAGAAATGCTGTCAACGCTAAATAATGACATCGCTTTTAAGTATCGAAATGAGAAAGTGACTCGGTAAGAAGAACGTGTGGTGAAATAGACAAATGAAATTATATAAACAGTTAATCTACTGTCATAACATATAAAAAGCTCGCGCCTGTGAGATATCAACAAAACATTAGAAAAATAGCTCACACCAAAGCCTTCACCGAGTATTCACCGGACAACCCGCTTCCAAGCTCCGCTAACCTATTTCAGTGCGCACGTGCTATGAGCGCAGCCCAGCTGTTGAAACCCGTTTTCCCCGGAAAAGACGGGGGAAAATTAGTGAATCGTTTGAACTCCGATTTCGCGCGTTTTTTTTCATCGCGTTATTTTTCAACTTTATAAGCTGAGTTTGCATTTTTGACGATTTGTTTCGGTAAGTCCGTACTGAAAGGTATCAGAATCTGCAAAATGCGTTTTACGTTGCATGTGACCTTTAAGTTTCCTTTTTTAAACTGTCCATATCAAGGACATTCACAACCAGGTAAGTATTGTTCCTTGTTTCACCTCTCCATATTAATTACATTCACATACAGGTAAGTATTGTTCCTTGTTTCACCTCTCCATATTAAATACATTCACATACAGGTAAGTATTGTTCCTTGATTCACCTCTCCATATTAATTACATTCAAATACAGGTAAGTATTGATCCTTGATTCACCTCTCCGTGCTAATTACATTCACATTCAGCTAAGTATTGATCCTTGATTCACCTCTCCGTGTTAATTACATTCACAACCAGGTAAGTATTGTTCCTTGATTCACCTCTCCATATTAATTACATTCACATACAGGTAAGTATTGTTCCTTGATTCACCTCTCCATATTAATTACATTCACATTCAGGTAAGTATTGATCCTTGATTCACCTCTCCATGTTAATAACATTCACATACAGGTAAGTATTGTTCCTTGATTCACCTATCCATATTAATTACATTCACATTCAGCTAAGTATTGATCCTTGATTCACCTCTCCGTGTAAATTACATTCACATACAGGTAAGTATTGTTCATTGATTCACCTCTCCATATTAATTACATTCACATTCAGCTAAGTATTGATCCTTGATTCACCTCTCCGTGTTAATTACATTCACAACCAGGTAAGTATTGTTCCTTGATTCACCTCTCCATATTAATTACATTCACATACAGGTAAGTATTGTTTCTTGATTCACCTCTCCATATTAATTACATTCACATACAGGTAAGTATTGTTTCTTGATTCACCTCTCCATATTAATGACATTCACATTCAGCTAAGTATTGATCCTTGATTCACCTCTCCGTGTAAATTACATTCACATACAGGTAAGTATTGTTCCTTGATTCACCTCTCCATATTAATCACATTCACATATTACAGGCAAGTGTTTTTGCTTGTTTCACCTCTCCATATTACTGACTTTCACATTCAGGGAAGTTTGCATGTTTAAGGCCTGTTTAAAATCACTGACTACAAGTCTTGCTATATTATTTTTCCTCATGTGTTTCAAATGTCCTCCAAAAATATATTTCCATTCTAAAATTGAGCACATGTGGATCGGCCATGAGATCTTCACTCTTCCTGTTTAATTCAAGCTGTTTTACTTGAATGTTCAGTTGGATGTCACCAACAACGTGAGTGTGACGTTCACCTTGCTGGACACTGCTCCCGTCAGGGGTGACGTGAAAGTCAACATCACAGAGACGTCGCTGGACAGTGCTGTAGCAACACTTGCAAACCTGGTCAAGGATCATGCTTTCCTGATACCAGCAGTATTTGGCAGTCAGTTTGAGGTATGTAGCCCAGTAAAGGCTCTGAGCCCAGTCGTGTTCTCCTCTCTGTCCCGTGAAAAAGAAAGGTAATTCCATTGCCCAGGCTGTAGGTTCCAAAACCCTGTGCGATAAGAAACTCATGCTTGTCGAAAGAGTCGACTAACAGAATCGCTGACTTGGTTGACACATGTCATCGTATCCCAACAGCGTAAATCGATGCTCATGAAGTTGATCACTGGATTGTCTGGTACATACTTGATTATTTACAGACCGCCGCCATACAGCTGGAATATGACTGAGTGCAAACAAACTCAAACAAAACTCTAAGACCTGGCATGTAAAGTGAATAGAGATATTATCTCGAGAGGTTTACGTAAATGCTAACTGTTGTTGTTGTCTTTTTGTTGTTGTTGGGTTTTTGTTTGTTTTGTTTGGTGGGTTTTTTTTCATTATTTTAATTTTTTTTTTTATTTATTTATTTATTTATTTTTTTATTTATTTTTAAAATTTGTTTGGGTGTGTGATACGTTGTCTTCTTACGAACAGCTGAGTGAGTGAGTGAGTGAGTGAGTATGGTTTAGCAACATTCCAGCAATATCAAGGCGGGGGACACCAGAAGAAGATGCTGAAAAGAACCAGACAATCCCTGATAAAATGACTATCGTCCTGTTGCAAGAAGGGACCAAGGAATTGATACGTTCGCTGCCATGGCATCGTATCCCAGTTGCGTAGTTAGGTGCTCATGCTGCGAATGATTGGAGTGCCTGGCTTAGATACGATTTGTAATCGAACGCCGTCATGGACCTGAAATATTGTTGAGTCCGGTGTGAAGCAACAAACAAGCACAACCTGAATCTAGACATTAGTTTCACATTTTTTGTATTTGTCAAACATATATGATTACCTTCTGCAGGCTATTCCTGCTATACCTACATCATTCCGGGACACTACTGAGGAAGGTGAAACCACTTCAACATCAGCGACAACATCACCAACACCACCAACATCACCAATAACACGAGATACATCATCATCAGATACATCATCATCAGATACATCATCGACAGCATCATCAACTGCGTCATTCACAACATCTGCGGAATCGTCAAAATTAGTAAAACCCACGGAAACTGTCGCAACCAGAATCACACAAACAAAACCATGGAGGAAACCCACAGTGACCCCTGCAACTAAAGGTTATGCGACCCATGTGCCCCGCCCATCAAAACCCCATGTGACGACACAGCGCCTGCCCCGCCAATCAAAACCCCATATGACAACACAGCGTCTGCCCCGCCCATCAAAACCCCATGTGACAACACAGCGCCTGTCCCGCCCATCAACACCCAGTGTGACAACACAGCGCCTGCCTGGCCCATCACTGGCTAACATTATGTGTAGCAACAACCAGAGAGGCTACAAAACAGGTACGGTATGAACTGATTGAAGCATGTGTTTGTCCTTTCTATCTTTATTCTGGAGTATGTAGGCCATCGGTGTCCTCCCATTACGCAGACAGCCAGTTCGCAGACACCTTAAAACAACAACATTTACGGTTCAGTGAACAGATTATCTACTACCTGTTACCTACACATTATTATGGAATAGTCCAATAAAACCACAGGAACAAACTGAAGCTAAATTCTTCAAAGGCATTTAGAAGTTGGTGTAGTAATACAAGACAAATCTTATGGATAACATAAATCAAGAAGTTGTTATCCATAAGATTTGTCTTGTATTAAAACTGAAGCTATATTATTTATTTTGAAAGATGGACGAAAAGACAGTAATTTGAATATTTATTGCTGCAATATGAAAACAGTTTTTCACAAACATTTCGGTTTAACAATAAACACAATCAAACCTCTCAGTGACAAACCTGGTTTAATATTCGATAGTAATTGAAGGTAAAAACAATTTTGAGAAGAGAAATCATTTATCATTTAAACACAACAAAGTTCTATTTACCTACAATCAAACTTCTCAGTAACGAACCTGTTTCAGGCTCATCCTGCTCTACTCACTAGACAGTGGACTGTTCCATTATACCCGTAGGTGTTACCCTAATTAACCTTCTAGTTCAGTGTCTGTCAATTGGGTGTCTGTCAAATGGGTGTCTGTCAAATGGGAGATAACCAGGCCATCGGCCCGTAGTACAGTTATTTCATACAGCCAACAAATGGCTTGTTCGTAGCTCATTCGCGTAAAATAGATGCATAGCTAGATTTCGTAGCCCAGTGGAATTGTCTACAGACATCGAAGACATACAGACATTTGTACAATGATGGAAAGGTATAATAGTTCACAGGAATATATATATATATAATGTACGTATATGATCATAAGCATAATATGATATTCATTTTCAATGTCAGCACCCGAACACATATAACATAATCTGAGATTCCTCGTCTTATTGATATATCTACCCGTCTCAATAATTAATTGATGAGAGCGGATTTTTTCACACTGAACAGGTCCTGAACATGTATCTCCGGGACGGTGGGGTAGCCTAGTCGTTACAGTGTTTTCTCGTCACGCCGAATACCCGGGTTCGATTTCCCACATGGGTTCGATGTGTGAAGCCCATTTCTGGTGACCCGGCCGTGATGTAGCTGGAATATTGCTAAAAGCGGCGTCAAACCATACTCACTCACTCAATATGGCTGTCTCCTCAATAACAATAGAAGTAATTCTACCATGACACCGAAACATGCGTGATTATAATTGATCATTAATGATGTATCTATTTTCATTAAATATCTCAAAATGGACAGGCATTTCCACGACCACCATCATATCATTACAATTACCATTGGCTGCCGATGCCAGTAGCTCTTTAGTGAGTGAGTGAGTGGGTGGGTAGGTGGGTGAATGAATGAGGTAAAATTGTATAGTCACATCGGCAGTATTTCATCCACATGGCGACTAAAACAAGTTACTAAATCATGGTAAATAAAGTTGAATTGTAAGAACCTGTCGACCAAAGACAATAAATACAGCTGGAATATCACAGACACAGAATCGAAAACAAGGATCTATCTCTAAAATTTGATTTCGTTACGAAACAATACAATATACACACGGGCTGTCATTCTCTTCCCACAGAGGTTACTCCTGTCATATCTTCCTACGTAACCTCTGTTCTAATACGGCCCTTTCATGGTGTGAGCGTTCAAGACTCGTGATTGGAGACAATCAGATTTAGTTGTGCAATCAGCGACGTTGTTTCAAAAGTGATCATTCGCAAGGCTTCGGTAATTTCCGTATGCTTCGAGAAAACTAAACTTCTTCCCCTGCGCGATGCGCAAACGTTTCTTCTAGACAGAACTCAGTTATGTTATGGCGGATCAGTGGCGTCTCCATCGCCCTCGTTGACAACAGACAAGCTAGCCATTAAACGTCTTGTGTGTAACATCAACACAAGTCCCCGGCAGATGGGGGATATTTGTGGCCCCACATTTGCTTGTGTTAGTCAAGTTGAATCTAAGTCGATGTAACAGGTGTTCTGATTGGATAGAAAGAAGGGAGATAATTCGTGTTGCGATCTTTTGCCGCTAGGGGGATTTTACGAGAACCGGGAAATATGGCCGTATTAGAACAGAGGTTACGTAGGAAGATATGACAGGAGTAACCTCTGTGGGAAGTGAATGACGGGCTGCAGATCGCCAGGAATTTTGTCTGAAGTTGAACTGTACTCAAGTTGTTCATCCATACAGTTTGTCCTTATCAGTAATGTGATCGATTATCCAGAAAATCACACTAGTGCATTTACTGGTTTTATTTAAACTGAAACACAACTTAGGGATATATAACGTAAGTGAATGAGTATGATTTTACGCCGCTTTAAGCAATATTCCTGGAATATCACTGCGGGGAACACCAGAAATGGGCTTCACACATTGTACCCATGTGGGGAATCGAACCCGGATCTTCGGCGTGACGAGCGAACGCTCTGACCACTAGGCTACCCCACCGCCCTATAACGTAAGAGTAACTGGTATTATAGTCTGCACGAGTGACATTAATAAGTTGTGTATTTATTTGTTCCAGGTGCTGTGGTTGGTGTGAGTGTCGCCATGGTCGTTGTTGGGGGAGTCCTGGGAACTGGGGCCGCCATCTTTATGTCCAGAAGAAGGAACTTTGGATTCTGTTGATGTGGCTCGACACACGAACATTTACAGGTCTCCTTACATGTTGCAAATAGCTGTCTATGATCTTTGACGTTCCTCCAATAAATATGAAACTCGAAACGTTCACCTGGTGCATGTCCCGCTACAACATAGACCTCCATAAAGTGAGATATATCTTTGTTTGAGACCTCGTCTCTTGAAACACAAGTCAGTCCGTGGGGTTTCCGCCTCATTTAACAATACCCTAGCAATGTAAGGGACACAGCCGTAATCCTCTCACGTTGTACCCGTGTGGGGTATTCAACCTCGGCCTTCTGGGTGACACATGCATGCTATAACAATAATAAGAAGTAGGACATTTATGTCACGCTGAACTCCACACCGCACAAGGAAGGGTCTAAGCGCATACAAAAGAATGGACGAACAATTGTCAGTGATTATGAAACAGATGGGTCTTCATGCCAGATTTAAAAGTACTCAAGGAAAAGGCACACCAAGGGTGAGGGGGAACAGAGTCCCATAGCACAGCAGCAGATATAAGTAGTAATCAGCTTTTAAAGTGCATAAATTTACGCTCAATTTGCTCGGAGCGCTGCATTATTAATGGACGGATCAGCGAGCACCCAATTTATATACAACAGAAGCAGCACATGAGGATTTAAAAGACTCGACATTTTTAATGTCAGTATCAGCTGTAACATAACTACACAACAGAAAGACAGAATGTGTTAGGGAAGGCAGATGTAGTGAGTGAGTATGGTTTTTCGCCGCTTTACGCAATATTCCAGCAATATCGCGTCGGGGGCACCAGGAATGGGCTGCACACATTGTGTTCATGTGGGGAATCGAACCTGGGTCTTCGGCGTGACGAGCGAACGCTTCAACCACAAGGCTACCCAACCACCCCTTTTCAGTTGTAATGCACTTAAAGCCACGATTACAGATGTATTAGCGAGACTGACGGAATACGATGTTCGACATTAATCAACAGTAACTAATGCAGGTCGCAAGAGGTGACTTGAACGAAAACAGCACTCCAACTGTCAAACTCTGGCCACTGTGACTCATGAAACAATTTGCTGGCTGACGCGAAACCCAGGGCCACGTTTCACAAAGCTGTCATAGCGCTACGACTGTCGTACCTCCTATACTGTAGCATAGACTTACGACAGTCAAAGCACTAGGGTAGCTCTTTGACACGGGATCTGGGCTATACCTTCGAGGCAATATAAAAACATAAACTCTCCCAAAAAGAAACACATAGGTGTATTTTCACGAATTTAATCTGTTCACTTTAAAATTCGGAAAACACATGTTATTCTGTATCAGTTGCAACCAAATGTCAACTTATGAAAGACCAAATGTCTGTTAACACGGATAGCTTATACAAAACCCTATATGTGAAGGCGTCCGTTCCTAGTTTTGCATTTTCTTCAACATCTGTTGTGGCCACCATGTGCCACCAAAACTGCTCTGCGCCGTCTTGGAATGGACTGAATAAATCTTTGAATTCAAACTTATGGAATTCTGGCCCATTCCTCTTGCAATGCCTGCGACAGCTGATCTAACGTGTGCTCGAAGGGTTGAGGTCGGGCGATTTGGAAGTCCAAGGAAGTGCTGTAATGTCCTCATTCTGAAGATGCTGAATAGTGGCATGTTCGTGTGTGTGTGTGTGTGTGTGTGTGTGTGACACTATCTTGCTGAAACAACCCCCTCAATGATCGGAACCAGGTGAAACCTTAAGATTTCATCTCTGTACCGAACAGCAGTTAAACTGCCTTGAAATCGCACAGAGTTAGATCTCAGCATGTAGGATATGGCTCCCCATACCATGACACTAGCACCACCATATCGGTCAACCTGGTGGACACACTTCCGGGCAAAACGTTCATTTCGACGTCAATAGACACTTACTCCTTCGTCATGGCTATAAAGCAGAAAGCGTGATTTGTCGCTGAAGCTTGCAAGTTGTGTAGATTTCAGAATCGAACGTTATTGCACCACTGAACACGTCAACGTCAATATAGTTGTCGCAGCACAGAGCCGAAATAGAGTCTTCTGGCTCGAAGTCCAGTTTCACGTAAACGATTACGAACGGTTTGCGCCGACATTATCTCCATACAAGCACTGCACTTCCAGCTACCACTAGATCCAGCACATGACCTACCCAGACCTACCTATCCCGCGCTGCAGGGATAATCCGGCCTCACATAGCAATTGTCCCTGCTCAAGGTTCCTCAGAACTGCACGTGCATATTGCGAACTACTTTTTCTCTATGACATTTCCATGCAAGTTGACACTTCCAAACGTAACCGTACTTTAAAGTAACCAGCATTATAATGGCGAGCATAAAACTGGCGAACAACACTAATTTTGAAAACTAACTGACATTCATTTCTCTATATCGCCGTTGCGTTTCTTTAAGGTTAGAGTATATCTGTACCGTGATTCCTTTCAATTTATTTATGTCCACATAAACAATAGTTGATTCACCTTGATAGTTCTTTATATGCATAACAGAAAACAAATTGTATGTTTCCTTGGGTACATCTTGGAAGGAAGTAGATTGGTGGTCAGGCTCGACGACATCTTGTGCACATAGCGTCGTATCCCAATTGCATAGATCGATATTATTGATTACTGTGTTGTCTGGTCTAGACTCGATTATGTACAAACGGCCGCCATATAGTTGGCATATTGCTAAACAACAACCAGCCAGCGACAAGGCAGGACACGACAGTTTGTATCAAAGTCTTTTGTATTATGTTTAAATTAGGTTCTTTTATTTGCCAGTTATCTCAGTGTGATAAGTCAGGCTCCACCTGTAGCAACGTACCAGACAAACAACTGTAGCCTTGGAAATAAAAATACCCTCAAACCTCCACGCTAAGGACAACTACTTCTATTGATCAGTGTCTGCTTTCAACCTGTGTTTTATCGATCGTAATCGATCGCTTGCTGCGGGTAAAACCCGTTCCTCGGGAATCAGGATCAGCTGAAATATGAATAAGGAAGACGTGTGCAATACATTGTGTTACAGTATGTTCGATAATAGTTAGCGTGATATTCTTCGAGAAGCTAAAGCTGGCACGTTTGCAGCATGAGCGCTACTCTAAGATTGTAGTCAAAACAAAACATTGAGATCAGAGGTGATTGTGCGAGGGATTTGAATTGAAGCCAGTTTGGGATATATTGCGTGTTAGATATTTAACGGCATGTCAATGTCTACTACTAATAGCCTTTTATATCAGCCAGGCCACTCCTTGGCCCTATTCTACCCAAGGAACTGTATGCGCTCAAACTGAATTGTGTTACTATTATGTAAACAGTGACAATTTCCAAAGATATAACAATCCATGAACACTTATAGATAAGTTAAATGACACATTTGTAGACAGTTCAATTAACTTGGCAAAAAGACTATTAACAGTAACATCGCTAGTATCATTACGATCATATGTTACTGGCTGATGTTACTTCCATACAACTGTTCTCATGTGGAATATTACCCCTGATAATCCCATTGTGGGACAAAATTCGCACCCGTGAAGACCCGGGCTAGAATTGGTCTTCAGTAACCCATGCTTGTCGTGAGAGACTAACGAGATCGGGTGGTCAGGCTCGCTGACTTGGTTGGCACATGTCATCGTATCTCAGTTGTGTAGATCGATGCTCAAGCTGTTGCTACTTTGTCTTTAACCCTTCATGTATGATAGTCTGGTGACTTTGATGGTCAAAGTTCTCTTTCCACTGGGGCATTTGCATTGATACGTTAACGTAGTGAATTATATTAATTGATATTGTTATAATGTGGATGTTCTTCCTGAATTTCCCTGTGTTCCAATTTATTACTTATGCCGTCTATAAATGCTGTATATAACCTGATGTGTTTATCTGAACTCGTCATTGATATGTATAATTATGGTGTTTGAATCTCTTATAGGCCGCTTGGCAGCACATTATATATTTCACAGATTGAATATCTTTGCTGTCACCTTTTGCTGTCCTTCTTCTTCCCCCTGTTCTTCTTTCTACTTCTTCTTCTCCTCCGGGCCGATGGGGAAGCCTAGTGGTGTAAGCGTTTACTTGTCAGGCCGGAGGTCCGGATTCGATTCTCAACTTGGTACAATGTGTAAAGCCCAATTCTGGTGCCCCCGGCAGTGATGTTGCCGGAATACCCGTACTCACTTACCCACTCTCCTCCTCCGTCCTCGTCATCATCATCATCATCATCATCATCATCATCTTATTATTATTATTATTATTATGTTTTACAGATTAAAGATAGTATGCAGCAAAGAGGGTTCGGGTGATCCCGGCACAGTCAGGCTGGTAAGGCTCATCATCAGCTCAGGGCCCTTGCCCCCTCTACACGCAGCCCAGACAGCGAATGGGACTTCTCCCAGGAAACGCTGCCTAGTCGAACCCACCAAGAACTTTCCGGAGAATATGAAGGCTCCCCAACACTGCAGCCTTCTGCATTACCCAGAGTGTCAGAAGAGCTGTGCTCCCGGTGGAGAACCCGGGCACTCTCTTGATCTGCGCCAAGAGATCAGGAGGTACCAAACCAAGGGCACCGAGAACAATGGGGAGCCTGACGACAGTGTACTTGGGATGCAAGCGAGACATTTCAAAGGCGAGGTCCGCATATTTATCATGCTTTTCCTTAATCTTGTCAATCACATTCCTGTCAAAAGGGACAGAAAATTCAATGATATATATAAATTCATTGGCTTTATCAAAAAGGACAAGATCAGGTTTGTTGGCAGGAATTCTCCGCAGGCTGTATATGGGCCTATTCCACAGAAGTTTGAAAGCATCATTTTCCATGACGCCCTGGACATGTTCAGGGTCGTACCATGGATGGACCTCGGAGTCAAAGCCACAGGCATGGCGGAGGCGGTAGTAAAAGCAACGAGCCATGCCATCATGTCGTTTAAGATATGCTGTTTGTGCCAAGGAAGGGCATCCACTGACAAGGTGTTGGACAGTCTCTGTAAATTCATTGCAAAGTCGACATTTCATATTAATATTCTCTTTAAGAATCACATTTAGGCGATTACGAGTGGGAAGTGACTGGTCCTGAGCAGCAAAAAGGAAGCCCTCAGTTTCACATTTAAGACCAGCCGACTTCATCCAGGCGAAGGAGTCAGGTTGGATTGCTATTCTGTTCAACACACTGCATGTACACGATGCAATGGCTTCTCAAAAGCTTCTCCACAAAGACCGACTCTGGGCAGACTTGGTGAAGGACTTCACCTGGTTTACTCCCCATCGCTGTACCGCCCAGCAGTACATCATGCATCAGCAAAGTCAACCTCAAATTGCAGATTCTGTCCAACAACCTTGGCACGCTTAAAATAGCTGTGGAATTCCTTGCTTTCATCATGAGTCTTCACATGCATCACCAGAGGATCATCTGACAAATAAATATGTGCAAAAGTACACAATAAAATTCTGTCATGAAGAGCCTCCACATTAATCAAACCCGACCTCCAGAATTGATTGGCATGTATAAACGGTTAAGAGAGGAACGAGGGTGGTGGGCTCTGTTATCAGACATGATCCTTCTGGTCAGACGGTCCAGACTCTCGATGTCTTGTTTTGTCAATCAACTTCTCAAAGGAATAGGAGAGGACTGGCACAGCAAAAGTATTGGTGGCTTTGACCTTGTTTCGAGCATTTAGCTCTGAGCTCCAGATTTTCTTTAAACGAGATTTGTACTCGGCCCGAAGTTTGTCTTGAATCTGGGCATTCTGGAGCTTGTCTCGAACTTGCATTCCAAGATAGGTGTAGGCCTGATCTTCCACAAGATGCTCAATAACTCCTCCCCCTTGTAACTTGACCGATCCATCGTTAACAACCTTGCCACGTTTCAAATGAAGAGTATTACATTTGTCGAGTCCAAATGTCATTCCAATATCATTCGAAAAGGACTCGACAAGGAGAACCTGCTCTTTCAAATTGGTATCTCCCTTGGCAAGGAGCTCGATATCATCCATGTAAAGGAGATGAGTAAGAGGTGTTGGGGATCTGTGCTGAGGAGGTCCGGGATGGTAACCCTCCTCTTTATTGAGCAAAAGCTCAAAGGATTTAGAGACAGACAGAAAAGCAAAGGACTAAAGGAATCCCCTGAAATATTCCCCTTCTGATAGGAATAGATTCCGAAGTCTGCACCTGCCCTTATATGAGTACATCTCAAGTTGAGTCGACCAGCAACTCATTAAAGACTTGAGTAAATCAAGCAGTCGGCTCAGGGAGGTCAATACAATGAAGAGACTTCAGAATCCATTCGTGAGGGACAGAGTCGTATGCTTTTTGTAGTCAATCCAACACATGGAGAGGTTGCGGTGATACTTTTTGCCTCTTCCAAAATCATTTTCTGTACAAGAAGTTGATCCTTGCACCCCCAACATCCCTTTCTTGCCCCCTTCTGCTCTATGTAAATTATATCATTGGAAGAGCAGTAAGATGACACGAGGTTTGTCAAACACCCTGTGAATATTTTGTATTGTGTATTCAAACATGTGATAGGGCGGAAGTTTTTTGGGATCAGTCAAGTCTCCTTTTTTGGGAAGGAGTATTGTGCGACCTTTGCAGAACCATGGAGGAACATCACCTGTGTCCACAAGAGAATTGAAACAGTGAAGTAATGGTGTTTGGACACAGGGGAACAGTTTCCAATACCGGTTTCGAATGCCATCAGGCCCTGGAGCTGTATTAGATTTGGACTTTTTGATGACACTTTTCAGGCAATCTGGTGAGATGTAACAGACAAACGACCTAGTTACTCTCTCATGCATTGCATGGTCATAATCACGGACCCATGGTGCCTCAAGGTTACAATTGCCGGGTACAGACCACAACTGTTTCCAGAACCTTTCATTGGCATCCATGGGAGGCCGTTTATCATGCTCACCATTACCGTTTGTTTTAAGTTGCCTGTAGAAGTGTTTTTCATTATTTCTAAAAAGTTTATTTTGTTTGATGAATTTATTTTTCTTTTCCCATTTTTTCTTTCTTTCAGTCCAAACTTTTATTTTGCCTTAAGGGAATCGACAATTTGGAGAAATATCTTTTCTTTCGTTGTTTTGTATTTCAGTTTTAATTTTCTCCAAATTGCCTTCTGTCGTTTAGACATAGGATTCCCTGATGATCTTAACTTCAGGCAAAGTTCTATCCAGGAAATGTATTTTCTAGTTTCGGTTAGTTTCACTTGAAACCGGTTTTTCTTTGGTGTATTTTTCTTAGTACTGGATGTGTTATCTGCGGAAACTGTGTGAAGTTCCTCCAAGGTTCGAGCGGCAGCATAGACACAGCAATTAACTTCATGTAATGAACAGTCCACAGAAAGTTTCATAGAAATAATGTCATTTAATAAATTAATTTCATTTTTGGGAAAAGATTCATTTGTTTGTTTAATTGGCCTCCGATTTTCTAAAGGTAAATCAGAAATTTCATCATAAATAGAATGAAACAAAATATACACAGGATTTTCGGAAAGATCTGTAACTGAGGAAGAGGAAGAGTGAGGATCCGAAATTTCGGGGTCAACTGGCTCAGTGCCGGAAGAGTTTCCATCATGAAGAGGAGAGAGGTTAACACGGACGTCCATCATAAGTTTTGGGTCTGCTGCCACTTGAGCATTCTGCTCATGCAAAGGTTCATGACGGGCATCAGTTATGGGTTGAACTGGCTCACGGGGCAAGAGATTTTTGAGGCGCCGGAATTGATCTCGGAGATTTTGCTCCGTCAGGTAAGCATACATGGGCATGGCATTGTCCCAATGCAGCTTAAGCGACTTGCCGTTTATTCGCGGATTTGCAGGCCATGCTGTCGCTCTTGCACACTCTAGTAGTGTGGTTTTCAGATGGTTTGACCAAGATATTCTTGATCGGGTGCTGTGCCTTCCCCTGGGGCAAGTCCCATCTCCAGTAAGGTTTGTTTGACTACCGGAGGAAGGCTGACTGGGCTGCGGAGTTGAATGATGATATTCTCCTTGGCTTTCGGTAACAGTGTAAAACCAGCTTCGGAGTCAGCCCTAACTGGGTGATGTACGTTTAGTTCAGGGAATAAAATTCCCCTATCTAGGCCCACCACGGAGAGGCGTACACCATCAGGCCCTTATTATTATTATGTTTTACAGATTAAAGATAATATGCAGCAGAGAGGGTTCGGGTGATCCTGGCACAGTCAGGCTGGTAAGGCTCATCATCAGCTCAGGGCCCTTGCCCCTCTACACGCCCAGCCCAGACAGCGAATGGGACTTCTCCCAGGAAACACTGCCTAGTCGAACCCACCAAGAACTTTCCGGAGAATATGAAGGCTCCCCAACACTGCAGCCTTCTGCATTACCCAGAGTGTCAGAAGGGGCTGTACTCCCGGTGGAGAATCCGGGCACTCTCCTGATCTGCGCCAAAAGATCAGGAGGTACCAAACCAAGGGCACCCGAGAACAATGGGGAGCCTGACGACAGTGTACTTGGGATGCAAGCGAGACATTTCAAAGGCGAGGTCCGCATATTTATCATGCTTTTCCTTGATCTTGTCAATCACATTCCTGTCAAAGGGACAGAAAATTCAATGATATATATAAATTCATTGGCTTTATCAAAAGGACAAGATCAGGTTTGTTGGCAGGAATTCTTCTGAGGCTGTATATGGGCCTATTCCACAGAAGTTTGAAAGCATCATTTTCCATGACGCCCTGGACATGTTCAGGGTCGTACCATGGATGGACCTCGGAGTCAAAGCCACAGGCATGGCGGAGACGGTAGTAAAAGCAGCGAGCCATGCCATCATGTCGTTTAAGATATGCTGTTTGTGCCAAGGAAGGGCATCCACTAACAAGGTGTTGGACGGTCTCTGTGAATTCATTGCAAAGTCGACATTTCATGTTAATATTCTCTTTAAGAATCACATTTAGGCGATTACGAGTGGGAAGTGACTGGTCCTGAGCAGCAAAAAGGAAGCCCTCAGTTTCACATTTAAGACCAGCCGACTTCATCCAGGCGAAGGAGTCGGAGGGATTGCTATTCTGTTCCACACACTGCATGTACACACGATGCAATGGCTTCTCAGAAAGCTTTTATTATTATTATTATTATCATTATTATTATTATTATTATTATTATTATTATTATTATTATTATTATTATTCATCCCCTTCTACTTCGTCTCATTCTCCTTCATCACCTCCTTCTTCTTTTTCTTCTTCTTCTCGAGACATGTGATTTTCCTTGGTATTGCCAAGTGAGATCATGAATGAACATTGCTGCCATTTTCTTCTTTGTACAAAGCCGTTAACGTTGTGTTTGTTTTTCTCTCTACCTGACGCCAGTGTTGCTCCACGCATGTCTGTTTGTCAGCACAGACATTTGACGAGGCTCTCACCTAACCAAGGTGGTGTGTTGGTTGAACTGGTCTGGTCATGTGACTAACTGCATCTGAAATGTATGAGTACAAAACCAGGGACGGGCGTAAGGGGGTTGCATTACAGCTGGAACCTGACTTGGGTAGGGCGAGCACACAGCGGGTGAGTATTGCTGATACTTCTAGAGCTGATTTACTGTTAGATGTTTGGACAAGAAGTCAGCCACATGTTAACCGATACATGTGTATTCATTCATGTCTTTGACATTGTGTCTACATGTATCATGATACATAATTCAACTTATCGTGATTCAATCCAGCGAACTTCTACCTAATTTCAATAGCTCGACCATGGGTTCACCATTTTAGCCCATTCGGCCAACAAACTTTTTTTCCTCAAAACTCATTGCATGACAAAACAAAAACGATTGGCACACACATTTCCAATATTTTGACAATAAAGGCAGTAAAATAGGCGGACAGTGTGTTACTTGTATGTATGTATGTATGTATGTATGTATGTATGTATGTGTGTGTGTATGTATGTATGCATGCATGCATGCATGTATGTATGTTTGTGTATGTGCGTATGTATGTGTGTGTATGTGTGTATATATGTATGTGTGAGTTTGTATGTATGTATGTGTGTGTATGTATGTGTGCATATGTATGTATGTGTGGGTGTGTATGTATGTCAGTCTGTTTGTCGGTCTGATTGTATGTATGTATGTATGTATGTATGTTTGTGTGTATGTATGTGTATGTATGTATGTATGTATGTATGTATGTATGTATGTATGTATGTATGTATGCATGCATGCATGTATGTATGTTTGTGTATGTGCGTATGTATGTGTGTGTATGTGTGTATGTATGTATGTGTGAGTTTGTATGTATGTATGTGTGTGTATGTATGTGTGCGTATGTATGTATGTGTGTGTATGTGTGTGTATGTGTGTATGTATGTGTGTGTATGTATGTATGTGTGGGTGTGTATGTATGTGTGTGTATGTATGCATGTATAAATGCATGCACGCGTATGTATGTATGTATGTGTGTATGTATGTATGTATGCATGCATGTATGTATGTTTGTGTATGTGCGTATGTATGTGTGTATGTGTGTATACATGTATGTGTGAGTTTGTATGTATGTATGTATGTGTGTGTATGTATGTGTGCGAATGTATGTATGTGTGGGTGTGTATGTATGTGTGAGTTTGTATGTATGTATGTGTGTGTATGTATGTGTGTGTATGTATGTATGTGTGGGTGTGTATGTATGTGTGTGTATGTATGCATGTATAAATGCATGCACGCGTATGTATGTATGTATGTATGTATGTATGTATGTATGTATGTATGTATGTATGTATGTATGTATGTATGTATGTATGTATGTATGTATGTATGTATGTATGTATGTATGTATGTATGTATGTATGTATGTATGTATGTATGTGTGTATGTATGTGTATTTATGTATGTATGTATGTAGGCATGCATGTATGTATGTGTGTATGTACGTATATATGCATGTTTAACCCCGCACTCAGCAATATTCCAGCTATATGGCGGATGTCTATTAATAATCGAACCTGGACCAGACATTACAGTGATCAACAGCATGAGCACGAGCTACGCAATTGATATACGATAACATGTGTCAACAAAGGCTGCGAGCCGGACCACCCGATCCTGTTAGTTGCCTCTCACGACAAGCATGGGTTACTGGAGATCAGTTCGAAATTGGCTCTTTACAGGTTTTCAAGTTCGTAGAAATAAACACATACCATGCATACCCAGATTGGTAAACTGCTGCTGAGGACGTGTTAAACCGGCACTGACGTTTTTAATAGTCCTGTTAAAGAATGTGTTAAAATATGCTGAATCATGTGTTATGGTACCTGAAGACAGGATTGCATTGTGATGTATTAACGATATGTTATCGCCGTGCCTCGTTTACTAAATAGAATATAAATAGTATAGCATGTCTCTGTTTTGCTGAGTAAATAACAACAACAACTTCACAATTTATATTTTGCGAATAAACATGTGAATTGTTATAGTAGACAGTTTTCGGGTATCATTATATTAATCCAGAAGAATCGTCTAAAAAATGTCACCACAGCACATTGAAGGCAGTCCAAACATCGTGCACCCCACGATAGTGCTACTGGTCACGTGATCTTATCATTGCACGTGCATTCGATCGCACATGATCCCATCAACTGTACAAAGTGAAAAAACACTTTAAAGCACTAACAAGAACATCCAATTCTCATGTCACGCCTCTCAAATGTGAACGTGCCAGGACAATGGGACTGCAGCCGTCGGACTGTTTATGATTTACAGACTCGACTGCAACAAACTGGCGCCAATGCTGATCGCGCTAGGCCAGGTCGACCACGTGTGACGTCACAGGCGAAGGACCGTCAAAGTGTGTTACGTTTCTTGACAGCTTCAGTAACCGGAAAGGAGCTGTTTAGGGGGTCGATTGTCGGCACAAACCATCCGAAACTGGCTGCGAGCTGCTCACCTTCGTGTTCGACGACCATATCGCGGAACCATTTTGACGCCATTACATTGTCGTCAGCGTTTGCTGTCGGCCCGACGCCTACGATTGGCTCACCGTCTGGAATAGAGTTGTCTTCAATGATCAATCAAGATTTACCCTCTGATTCGCTGGTGGTAGGATGAGTAGCGTGAACGCACCGCGTAGCCATTCACGCTACTGTACGTGTGGAGTGTGCTGCTCAGCACTGTGTACAGGACGTTGACAGATTTGGGAGCGGAAGTGTCATGGGTTGGGGTGCTTTCTGTGGCATTGCCGGTTCTGGTTATCCCTGGGAACCTTAATGCTGCAGGTTACCGCGACCAGGTGCTAGCCCCGAACTTATTCCATTCATGGCAGCACATGGTCCATGTGTGTGCACTTTCAACATGACAATGCCAGACCTCATACAGCCAACTTGACCAGGAATTACCTAAAGAACGAAGGAATCAAGGTTCTTGACTAGCCGTCAAGGTCACCTGATCTCCGTCCAATCGAGCAAATCTGGGATGCTCTTGTCAGAGGTCTGCACGCTCTCAGGAACAAACCCCAGAATTTGCAGGATCTTGGTACTACTTTGCAGGAACAATGTCACCAACTCCCCAATAAAGTATTTACACGCATTAGACAGTCCATGATGAGGCGTTGCTTGGCAGTTGTGAACGCACCGGGTCGCCATACACGCTACTGAACGTTTGAAACATCAGATTAAGTTTCTTGTGACTTGATACTTTATTGATAAATTCTGTTACCACATGGAACCGATTTTTGGCATTGTGATTATTCTCAGTTCACCCTGTCGACCTTACAAATACATGATAACCTCTATATTTGATATATGATTGTGAAGTTTCTAGTTTGATTCAGTGTATATCATTTAATGTAATCAATTATATATGCCTCGCCCTGTGAACACAAACTCATGGAGCAGAAAGGCGTAACAAGAAAGCGCTTGATGTGCGTTAACAAAGTTACACAACAACCATTCTGCTTTCAAACAGACCGATAATTTATGCTATTTTCTTTTCATTACAGACTGCGCTAAGTGCAAAAACCTCCGTAATGGCTGGCAAAGGTATTTGTTTACTATTTTAAAATGTGTTCAGATTGTACGAAAAAACTGTTTTGAAACTGCATAAGTGCATGTATGGAACTATGTCAAACTGTAATACATGCACCGCATTCTTTTGTGTTGTACAACACACAAAGTACTTACATTTATGGAAATAGTGATGTGCGCTAACCGTAGAGAAGAATATAATTACCTTTTTCGTGAACACCTGGTGTCATGTCAGATATTCAATATGTTATTCCTGTTCGAAAACTGTTTTGTCGCACATTTGAGACGGATTATTCTCTGATATTCGTTGATATTTTAGACTGAGCTGATTGATCAGATAGTTCGGACTCTGGTAATTCCTTGTCATTAGCTCAGCATGTAGCAGTGTTCGCGGTAGGTTTTGTATGGGTGTGTGCAGAAATAAACTTATAAATACGTAGCATAAATCTTTTGCGCGTGAAATTTTCATTACAATCCTGAATCATTTCCATTTTTTTTTTATATTTTGCTGTTTTAAGGTACTTTTAAAAAATAAGTAGATCAGAATCTATGCGTCCAAAACACACACGCAAATATTGTTGGCGGTTTTTTTGCGTGAAAGGCGCAGGTTTCTGCATTAAAGCGAACACTGATGTAGTCAGAACTGGGTAAAACAAAAGCATTAGAATCATGTTATTGAATCTCTAGGTTGTGATCATGTGTATGCGCACAATAATGAGAAGCCTGAAAAGCAACACTTACAAACTAGTATCTTACCACTTTCTAATAGCAGTTGGTTAAAAGTAATGTGTCAATATAATGTGATATAATTGTTTAAAACAGTGTGTGAGATTATGATTATTCTCCTTCACAGGAACTCGTACACGTTTTCTGGAGAAGGAAATACGAATGGTACTTGTTGGAAAGACTGGAGCAGGTAAAAGTGAAACAGGGAATACAATATGTGGAGCCGGAACGATGACAAAGATATTTGAAGCATTTGCAAGGGCAGTGTCTGTTACAAAGAAATGTAAGCAGCATTCCTTCAACCGCTTTGGATACGACTTGCAACTTGTTGATGTCCCAGGTTTTTGTGACACAAACAGAACACATGAAGACATCAGGCAAGAGGTCATGAAATGTGTCGGGATGTCTTCTCCTGGAATACACGCCATTCTTTTCATCGTCAGAATTGGCAGGTTGGGTGAAGACGACAAAAATACATTGGAAAGGTTCCTGCAGTGCTTTGGAAAAGAAGCTAAAAGATTCGTCATTGTTGTATTTACTGGAAAAGATGACTTGCAAGCTGGGGGTGACACTATTGAAAACTACATATCTGATTGCCCAGTGAAACTGAAGAATTTTTATTTGATTCAAGTCTTCGCTTTATTTCTGTCAACAACAGGGGGACGAAGAGAAGGAGAAATTTACCAAAGACCTGATAAGCATGGTAAAACGCATGGTTAATGAAAATGGTGGCGAGTGCTACACAAATGAGATGTACGAGAGATGTGAAGCTGATCTTCAAGAAGCTGAGAAGAAGGAAAAACTTGAAGGGAAGAGGCAGCAGGAATTCGAGGATAGACTTAAACAAGAAACTGCTGCCTTTGAAGAACAGCTACAGAACCAACGTCTTAAAATGGAAGAAATGGAGAAACAAATGGAAAAAGAACGAAAACAAAGAGAACAAAAAGAAGAAGAGCAGTTGAAAGAACGTCAAAAAGCCGTAGAACTGAGACAAAGGGAAGAAGAGGAAAAGACACGCCTTGAAGAAGAAAAGAAAAGACAGGCAGAACAAAATGAGGCAGCGGAAAACCTGAGAAGAGAGGTCGAGAAATTGAAAGATATTCAGAGAAAACAAAGGGAAGAATTTGAGCATAGGAAAGAAGAAATTCGACTTGAAGAGGCTCGTAAACAGATACGAGAGAAGGTTGAACAAGGCGACACTGGTATCTTGGAAAGAGCATGGCAATGGTGTGCTTCTTGGTTTTCATGATAATTTATCAAACAAACTTTCAAAGACAGAAAATATATTATCAGCTGTTTGCGCAGATAATTTTTTAACCCTTAATCCCGGATGGGACTTCACCCCAAAACAGTACTAGAATCTGTACTTAACTAAGCAAGTGTAAATCCTAATGAAGCATATGTTTAATGCTTGGCTAAGTTGTGTTTTGTTTTGAAATAATCAGTCATGCTTTGCAGCTTCTATGTACACAAACAACTTCTGAAGGTGATGGATGTTGTTCTGGAACTGTCCCACGTCAAAACTTACCCTTTTGTTTGTGCGCTCCGTATTTTAGTCCTTTTGCCGTGCCTTACATGAGGCGTAGCTCAGTTGAAGCAAGATCTGCTGTGGGATATATGTGTGATGTAATCTTTTCTGTTTATGTCTCACGAAAGACTTTTGTCATAGAAACAATATTTATGGTGACTGCTATCTACTTTTTCAGTTAACTAGAACCAAGGTTTATTTGAGATGTTTGACATCAACAATTAGTTTTAGAAACAAAGAAATGTGAAATATTTCAACACTTTTGCTTTAATACATAAATTTGGAAAAATTGTACATAGTTTCTTTTTGATTGCAATTTCCATGAAGTACTTCAAATACACCATGATCCACAAAATCCCTTAACCGAGGTATATACCATATTTGTACAAGTACCTCTTGAGCTGTAAAGGTCTAAATATCTCAATATAAACATCTCGTGTTGTCCAACATATACCTCTTATTCCCCATAAAGCCTACTCATGTATCATGATATGATTTTTAGGGAACCGTTGGGAGCCGAATTAGCCATAAATAATACTCACAAGGGTATCCGCAACAGAACTGTCATTCCCTACACTACTCCTTACACCCAGCTCTATATGTCCACACATTCCTCTTTATCACCCCCTTCCCAACACCCAGGTCAATATGTCCCATGTAGTCCCACACCTTCCCCTTGATCGACCCAGTTCTACACATGTAGTCCGAAACCTTACCCTTAATCGACCCAGCCCTACGCCCAGGTCTATATGTCCCATGTAGTCCCATACCATCACCGTTATCGACCGAGCCATACACCCAGGTATATGTGTCCCATGTAGTCCCACACCTTCCCCATCATCGACCCACCCGCATACCTAGGTCTATATGTCCCATGTAGTCACACACCTTCCCCTTGATCTACCCAGCCCTACACCCAAGTCTATGTGTCCCATGTAGTCTCAAACCTTCCTCTTCATCGACCCAGCCCTACACCCAGGTCTGTATGCCCCTTGTAGTCCTACACCTTCCCCCTTGATTGACCCTGCCCTACACCCAGGTCTATGTGTACCCTGTAGTCTCAAACCTTCCCCTTGATCTACCCACCCCTAAACTCAGGTCTATGTGTCCCATGTAGTCCAACACCTAGCCCGTGATCGACCGAGCGCTACACCACTCCTATATGTGACATGTAGTTCTACACCTTCCCCTTGATCGACCCACCTCTACACCCAGTTCTATATGTCCCATGTAGTTCCACACCTTCCGATTGATCTACCCAGCCCTACACCCAGGCCCGAATGCCCATTGAAGTCCCACACCTGCCCCTTTATCGACCCAGTCCTACACCCAGTTCTATATGTCACATGTAGTCCAACACCTTCAACGTGATCGACAAAGCCCTAGAGCCACGTCTATGTGTCCCATATAACCCCACACCTTCCCCTTGATCTACCCAGCCCTACACCCTGGTCCATGTGTCCCATGTAGTCTCAAACCTTTCCCTTGTTCTAACCAGACCTACAACCCGGTCTATGTGTCCCATGTAGTCCCACACCTTCCCCTTGATCGACCCAACCCTACACCCAGGTCTATGTGACCCATGTAGTCACATACCTTTCCCCTGATCTACCCAGCAGTACACCAAGGTCTGTATGGCCAATGTATTCCCACACTTTCCCCTTGATTGACCCAGCCCTACACCTAAGGTATATGTGTCCAATGTAGTCCCACACCTTCCCCATGGTCTAACCAGCCCTACACTCAGGCCAGTATCCCCATATAGACCCACACCTTCCCCTTGATCTACCCACCCCTAAACTCAGGTCTATGTGTCCCATGTAATCCCACACCTTCCCCTTGATCTACCCAGCCCTACACCCCGGTCTATGTGTCTCATGTAGTCACACACCTTCCCTTTGATCTACCCAGCCCTACAACCCGGTCTATGTGTCCAATGTAGTCCCAAACCTTTCCCTTGATCTACCCAGCGCTACACCCATGCCAGTATGCCCCATATAGTCCCACACCTACCCCTTGATCTACCCACCCCTAAAACCCAGGTCTATATCTCCCATGTAATCCCACACCTTTCGCTTGATCGTCCCAGCCCTACACCCCGGTCTAGGTGTCCCATGTAGTCTTAAACTTTCCCCTTAATCTACCCAGCCCTACACCCAGGCTATATGCCCCTTGTAGTCCCACCCCTACCCCTTAATCTACCCACCCCTACACCCCGGTTTATATGTCCCATGAAGTCACACACCTTCCCCTTGATCTACCCAGCTCTACACCCAGGTCTGTGTGTACCATGTAGTCTCAAACCTTCCCTTGATCGACCCAGACCTACACCCAAGTCTAGGTGTACCATGTAGTCCCACACCTTCCCTTAATCTACCCAGCCCTACAACCCGGTCTATGTGTCCCATGTAGTTCCACACCATCCACTTCATCTACCCAGCCCTGCACCCAGGTCTGTATGCCCCTTGTAGTCCTACACCTTCCCCCTTGATTGACCCTGCCCTACACCCAGGTCTATGTGTCCCATGTAGTATGTGTCCCATGTAGTCCAACACCTACCCCGTGATCGACCGAGCGCTACACCACGCTCTATATGTGACATGTAGTTCTACACCTTCCCCTTGATCGACCCACCTCTACACCCGATCTATGTCCCATGTAGTCCCACACCTTCCACTTCATCTACCCAGCCCTACACCCAGGCCCGTATGCGCATTGTAGTCCCACACCTGCCCCTTGATCGACCCAGTCCTACACCCAGGTCTATATGTCACATGTAGTCCTACACCTTCCCTGTGATCGACCCGGCGCTAAAACCAGGATCTATATGTCCTATTTAGTCCTACACCTTCCCCGTGATCGACCCAGCCCTACATCCAGGTCTGTATGTTCCATGAAGTCACACACCTTCCTCTTGATCTACCCAGCCCTACACCCAGGTCTATATGTCCCATTTAGTCCCAGACCTTCCCCTTGATTGACCCAGCCCTACAACCAGTTCTATATGTCCCATGTAGTCCCACACCTTCCCCTTGATCTACCCATCCCTAAACACAAGTCTATATGTCCCATGTAGCCCCAAACTTACCCCTTCATCTACCCAGCCCTACACCCAGGTCTATGTGTCCCATGTAGTCTCAATCCATCCCCTTGATCGACCCAGCCCTATATCCAGACCTGTATGCCCCATGTAGTCGACCACCTACCCCTTGATCTACGCTGCCCTAAACCCAGGTCTATGTGTCTCATGTAGTCACACACCTTCCCTTGATCTACCCAGCCCTACACCCAGGTCTATGTGTCCCATGTAGTCTCAAACCTTCCTCTTCATCGACCCAGCCCTACACCAAGGCCTGTATGCCCCTTGTAGTCCTACACCTTCCCCCTTGATTGACCCTGCCCTACACCCAGGTCTATGTGTACCCTGTAGTCTCAAACCTTCCCCTTGATCTACCCACCCCTAAACTCAGGTCTATGTGTCCCATGTAGTCCAACACCTACCCCGTGATCGACCGAGCGCTACACCACGCTCTATATGTGACATGTAGTTCTACACCTTCCCCTTGATCGACCCACCTCTACACCCAGTTCTATATGTCCCATGTAGTTCCACACCTTCCGATTGATCTACCCAGCCTACATGCTACACCCAGGCCCGAATGCCCATTGAAGTCCCACACCTGCCCCTTGATCGACCCAGTCCTACACCCAGTTCTATATGTCACATGTAGTCCCACATCTTCCCTGTGATCGACCCGGCGCTAAAACCAGGATCTATATGTCCAATTAGTCCTACACCTTCCCCGTGATCGACCCAGCCCTACATCCAGGTCTGTATGTCCCATGTAGTCTCAAACCTTCCTCTTGATCTACCCAGCCCTTCACCCAGGCCTGTATGCCCTATGTAGTCCCACACCTACCCCGTGATGGACCCAGCTCTGCACCCAGTTCTATGTGTCCCACTCCTTCCCATTAATCTACCCAGCACTACACCCAGGCCCGTATGCCCAATGTAGTCCCACACCTACCCCGTGATCGACCCAGTCCTACACTCAGGTCTATATGTCCCATGTAGTCCCACACCTTCCCCGTGATCGACTGAGCCCTACACAGAGGTCTGTATGTCCCATTTAGTCCCAGACCTTCCCCTTGATTGACCCAGCCCTACAACCAGTTCTATATGTCCCATGTAGTCCCACACCTTTCCCCTGATCTACCCAGCCCTACACCCAGGCCTGTATGTCCCATGTAGTCACACACCTACCCCTTAATCTACCCAGCCTTAAACCCAGGTCTAGGTGTCCCATGTAGAACCACACCTTCCCTTGATCGACCCAGCTCTACACCCAGGTCTATATGTCCCATGTAGTCACACACTTTCCCCTTGATCTACCCAGCCTTAAACCCAGGTCTAGGTGTCCCATTTAGAACCACACCTTCCCCTTGATCGACCCAGCCCTACACCCAGGTCTATATGTCCCATGTAGTCACACACTTTTCCCTTGATTTACTCAGACCTACACCAAGGTCTATGTGTCCCTTGTAGTCCGACACCTTCCCCTTGATCTACCGAGCCCTACACCCAGGTCTATGTGTCCCATGTAGTCTCAAACCTTCCTCTTCATCGACCCAGCCCTACACCCAGGCCTGTATGCCCCTTGTAGTCCCACACCTTCCCCCTTGATTGACCCTGCCCTACACCCAGGTCTATGTGTACTCTGTAGTCTCAAACCTTCACCTTGACTGACCCTGCCCTACACCCAGGTCTGTGTGTCCCATGTAGTATGTGTCCCATGTAGTCCAACACCTACCCCGTGATCGACCGAGCGCTACACCACGCTCTATATGTGACATGTAGTTCTACACCTTCCCCTTGATCGACCCACCTCTACACCGAGTTTTATATGTCCCATGTAGTCCCACACCTTCACCTTTGATCTACCCAGCCCTACACCCAGGCCCGTATGCCCATTGTAGTCCCACACCTGCCCCTTGATCGACCCAGTCCTACACCCAGGTCTATAAGTCACATGTAGTCCTACACCTTCCCTGTGATCGACCCGTCGCTAAAACGAGGATCTATATGTCCAATTAGTCCTACACCTTCCCCGTGATCGACCCAGCCCTACATCCAGGTCTGTATGTCCCATGTAGTCTCAAACCTTCCCCTTGATCTACCCAGCCCTTCACCCAGGCCTGTATGCCCTATGTAGTCCAACACACCTACCCTTGATTGACCCAGCTCTACACCCAGTTCTATGTGTCCCACTCCTTCCCATTAATCTACCCAGCACTACACCCAGGCCCGTATGCCCAATGTAGTCCCACACCTGCCCCTTGATCGACCCAGCCCTATACCCAGGCCCGTATGTCCTTTGCCCATTGTAGTCCCACACCTCTGCCTTTGATCGACTACCAGTCCCTACACCCAGGTCTGTAGTCACACACTTTTCCCCTTTGATTACTCCAGACCTACACCATGGTCTATAAGTCACATTTAGTCCTACACCTTCCCTGTGATCGATCCGGCGCTAAAACCAGGATCTATATGTTTTATGTAGTCCTACACCTTCCCCATGATCTACCCAGCCCTACATCCAGGTCTGTATGTCCCATTTAGTCACACACCTTTCCCTTGATCTACCCAGCTCTACACCGAGGTCTATATGTCCCATTTAGTCCCAGACCTTCCCCTTGATTGACCCAGCCCTACAACCAGTTCTATATGTCCCATGTAGTCCCACACCTTCCCCTTGATCTACCCAGCCCTACACCCGGGCCTGTATGCCCCATGTAGTCACACACCTACCCCTTCATCTACCCAGCCCTACACCCAAGTCTATATGTCCCATCTAGTCTCAATCCATCCCCTTGATCGACCCAACCCTATATCCAGACCTGTATGCCTCATGTAGTCGACCACCTACCCCTTGATCTACCGAGCCCAACACCCAGGTCTATGTGTCCCATGTAGTCTCAAACCTTCCTCTTGATCGACCCAGCCCTACACTCAGGCCTGTATGCCCCTTGTAGTCCAACACCTTCCCCTTGATAGACCCTGCCCTACACTCCTGTCTTTGTGTCCCATGTAGTCTCAAACCTTCCCCTTGATCTACCCAGACCTACACCCAGGTCTATGTGTCCCATTTAGTACAACAATTCCCCCTTGATTTTCCAAACCCTACACCCAGGTCTATGTGTCCCATGTAGTCTCAAATCTTCCGCTTGATCTACCCAGCCCTGCACGCAGGCCTGTATGCCCCATGTAGTGCCACACCTTCCCCGTGATCGACCCAGCGCTACATCCAGGTCTATATGGCCCATGTAGTCCTACACCTTCCCTGTGATCGATCCAGCTCTACACCCAGTTCTATATGTCCCATGTAGTCTCACACCTTCCCCTTATTCTACCCAACACTACACCCAGGCCCGTATGCCCAATGTAGTCCCACACCTACTCCGTCATCGACCCAGCCCTACACCCAGGCCTATATGTCCCATTTAGTCCCACACCTTCCCCTTGATTGACCCAGCACGACCCCGAGGTTTATATGTCCCATGTAGTCCTACACCTTCCCCTTGATTGGGCCAGACGCACACCCAGGTCTGTATGTCCCATGTAGTCACACACCTTCCCCTTGATCTTCCCAGCCCTACACCCAGATCTATATGTCCCATTAAGTCCCAGACCTTCCCCTTGATTGACCCAGCCCACAACCAGTTCTATATGTCCCATGTAGTCCCACACCTTCCCCTTGATCTACCCAGCCCTACACCCAGGCCTGTATGCCCCATGTAGTCACACACCTACCCCTTCATCTACCCATCCCTAAACACAAGTCTATATGTCCCATGTAGCCCCACACCTACCCCTTCATCTACCCAGCCCTACACCCAAGTCTATATGTCCCATGTAGTCTCAATCCATCCCCTTGATCGACCCAGCCCTATATCCAGACCTATATGCCCCATGTAGTCGACCACCTACCCCTTGATCTACCGAGCCCTACACCCAGGTCTATGTGTCCCATGTAGTCTCAAACCTTCCTCTTGATCGACCCAGCCCTACACTTAGGCCTGTATGCCCCTTGTAGTCCAACACCTTCCCCTTGATTGACCCTGCCCTACACTCCTGTCTTTGTGTCCCATGTAGTCTCAAACCTTCCCCTTGATCTACCCAGCCCTACACCCACGTCTATGTGTCCCATTTAGTCCAACAATTCCCATTTGATTTTCCAAACCCTACACCCAGGTCTAGGTGTCCCATGTAGTCTCAAGCCTTCCCCTTGATCTACCCAGCCCTTCACCCAGGCATATATGTCCCATTTAGTCCTTCACATCCTACCCTTGATTGACCCAGCCCTACACGAAGGTCTATGTGTCCCATTTAGCCCCACACCTTCCCCTTGATTGACCCAGCACGACCCCAAGGTTTATATGTCCCATGTAGTCCTACACCTTCCCCTTGATTGGGCCAGACGTACACCCAGGTCTGTATGTCCCATGTAGTCACACACCTTCCCCTTGATCTTCCCAGCCCTACACCCAGATCTATATGTCCCATTAAGTCCCAGACCTTCCCCTTGATTGACCCAGCCCACAACCAGTTCTATATGTCCCATGTAGTCACACACCTACCCCTTCATCTACCCATCCCTAAACACAAGTCTATATGTCCCATGTAGCAACACACCTACCCCTTCATCTACCCAGCCCTACACCCAAGTCTATATGTCCCATGTAGTCTCAATCCATCCCCTTGATCGACCCAGCCCTATATCAGGACCTATATGCCCCATGTAGTCGACCACCTACCCCTTGATCTACCGAGCCCTACACCCAGGTCTATGTGTCCCATGTAGTCTCAAACCTTCCCCTTGATCTACCCAGCCCTACACCCACGTCTATGTGTCCCATTTAGTCCAACAATTCCCATTTGATTTTCCAAACCCTACACCCAGGTCTAGGTGTCCCATGTAGTCTCAAGCCTTCCCCTTGATCTACCCAGCCCTTCACCCAGGCCTGTATGCCCTATGTAGTCCCACACCTACCCCGTGATCGACCCAGCTCTACACCCAGTTCTGTGTGTCCCACTCCTTCCCATTAATCTACCCAGCACTACACCAAGGCCCGTATGCCCAATGTAGTCCCACACATACCCCGTGATCGACCCAGTCCTACACCCAGGTCTATAAGTCCCATGTAGTCCTACACCTTCCCCATGATCGACCGAGCCCTACACAGAGGTCTGTATGTCCCATGTAGTCCCATAACTTCCCCTTGATCTACGCAGCCCTACACGCAGGTCTATATGTCCCATGTAGTCCTACACCTTCCCCTTGATTGACCGAGCCCTACACCCAGGTCTATATGTCCCATTTAGTCCCACAAATTCCCCTTGATTGACCCAGCCCTACACCGAGGTCTATATGTCCCATTTAGTCCTACACCTTCCCCTTGATCTACCAGCCCTACACCCAGGTCAATGTGTCCCATGTAGTCTCAAACATTCCCCTTGATCTACCCTGTCCTAAACCCAGGTCTATATGTCCCATGTAGAACCACATCTTCCCCGTGATCGACCCAGCCCTACACCCAGGTCTATATGTCCCATGTAGTCACACACTTTACCCTTGATCTACCCAGCCCTACACTCCTGTCTTTGTGTCCCATGTAGTCTCAAACCTCCCCCTTGATCTACCCAGCCCTACACCCACGTCTCAGTGTCCCATGTAGTCCAACACTTTCCCCTTGATCTTCCCAGCCCTACACTCAGGTCTATGTGTCCCATGTAGTCTCAAATCTTCCGCTTGATCTACCCAGCCCTGCACGCAGGCCTGTATGCCCCATTTAGTGCCACACCTTCCCCGTGATCGACCCAGCGCTACATCCAGGTCTATATGGCCCATGTAGTCCTACACCTTCCCTGTGATCGACCCAGCTCTACACCCAGTTCTATATGTCCCATGTAGTCCCACACCTTCCCCTTACTCTACCCAACACTACACCCAGGCCCGTATGCCCAATGTAGTCCCACACCTACCCCGTGATCGACCCAGTCCTACACCCAGGTCTATATGTCACATGTAGTCCTACACCTTCCCTGTGATCGACCCAGTGCTACAACCAGGTCTATATGTCCCTTGTAGTCCTACACCTTCCCCATGATCGACCGAGCCCTACACCCAGGTCTGTATGTCCCATTTAGTCCCACACCTTCTCCTTGATTGACCCAGCCCTACACCCAGGTCTATTTGTCCCATTTAGTCCCACACCTTCCCCTTGATCTACCCAGCCCTTAACCCAGGTCTATATGTCCCATTTAGTCCACAGCTGGTTAAACGCCAAGTAATGTCAAAGGATCACATGACTCGCTGTAGGGGTGAGGTGCGGTTTATTCAGATACTATATATCATACTTCAAGCCCCATTTGTGGAATAGAGCCTTATTGATTAGACCGTGTTGTGCTGATACATATGTGACCTGTTTGATGCTGTGTAGTAGACCTTGTTGCCTTGTTGCCTGGGTGCTGTGCTGTGCTAAAGTGTTTCTACTGGTGTGCTTATATTGGTGCTTGGGAATTATGGGAATTTGAAATTAGCCAATTAAAAGCTAGGAATTAGGGTCATGTGATGAACAATCATCCAGAATGAGAACATACTCTAGATCCAGCATATTTTGTGAATCCTAAACATAATAAGAACGTTTCAGATGAATGAAATTCATCTGAAATACTTGACAAATACAACCAAATATCAATATGATTGACATATGCATAAAACCACAAACTTTAGAACACTACCACCAACCTTCAATATTTTTAGTGACCTTTTTATGACTTATATAATCTTTTTATTCTTATTTTACTTGTAAACAATAAAACACTATAACACCATTTTATATTCAATAATTGTAAAATAGTTCTATACAAACAAACCAAACTGACATGAAAAATGTCTCTGCTACACACTACCCCCTATCAAAAAATGACGTCCCCGTCATCACTCAGTCAGTTATCACTCAGTTATCCTTGACAACCGACAAGAGAACATCTGATACTTTCGAAGGTAATGTGTTGTAAGTTCCACTGGTTGCAAGATGTTCCAAAAATCTTGCTTTCTCCAACCAATCTGGTGGTCGACCTGCTTGTGACATTACAAATTCACCACTAGTTTGCCATGCAGGTTTCCGTCTAGCTCTTTCTGATCGTCTGATCTGAGCATGTGGAATGTCTTGAGCAGGAGTTTGAATCCTTGTATCATTCACTGGTGCATTCTCGTGACTACTATTAGTCTCTGTGTCAATATCATCCGAAACACTGTCAATACTAGTTGCAACATCTGTGACGTTGTCTACGTCAGGGGCAACAGCAAGCTCTGTGACGTCAGAATCATTAATGACAGTTTTATCTGTAACAGAAGTGACATCAACATGATCTGTGGTATCCTGATCTTCAATCAATAATGTGGACTCTGATTCGGGTGGGGAATCACCACTGATATATTCCACTGTTCCAGTTACTTGCTCAGTTTCATCTGGCATAACGTCATCAACAAGGACTAAACTACCTTCATCCTGTTTCTTTGTTTCCATCTGTGTAACCTCAGCACCAGTCATGTTACCTGTGGGAGTATCACTGGCTGAAACAGACAAAATGACTTCGTCATCATCATCCTGTTGCTGTATGCCATTCATGTTACTTGGTACAGTTTGAATCTTGGTTCTTTTTCGTGGTTTTGGCTGTGGTTTTCCTGGTCCTGTATCCACGCTTCCAATGGGGAGAAGGTGATTCCGATGCAAAGTTCTTACTCGACCCTCCCCACACTCAGGTTCCACAACAAATACAGGTATAGTAGGGTTTGGGTGTCCTTTGACAACATAAGCATTCACTTCCCATCTGTCTGCTAGCTTATGTTTACCTTCAAAGGCAAGAGTTCTCACTAGCACTCTATCACCAACATGTACAGCTGCTCCTCTTGCTCTTTGATCATAGTTCTGTTTTTGTTTTCCTTTAGACTTTTGAGTGATATTAGTGGCTAGTTCATAAGATTTCTTCAGTCTATCACGAAGAGACGTTGTGTAGGATTGTAATGACTGGCTGGTGTGATCCCGGTCAATTCCAAATGCAAGGTCTATCGGCAATCGTGGATGACGTCCAAACATCAAATAAAACGGAGAATACCCAGTAGTTTCATGTTTGGTACAATTGTAGGCATGAACTAGAGGAGACACATGCATTTTCCAATCCTTCTTTTGGTCAGGTTGAAGAGTTCCAAGCATGTTCAAAAGTGTTCGGTTGAAGCGCTCAGTCTGACCATTACCCATGGGATGGTACGGCGTTGTTCTTGACTTTTTCATTCCGGTAATTGTACAAAGTTCTTCTATAAGACGACTTTCAAAGTTGGCACCTTGATCTGAATGGATTCTTGCTGGTAAACCATAATGTACAACGAAATGGTTCAGAAATGCTTCAGCTGTTGTACGAGCAGTCATATTTCTAGTGGGAATGGCTTGAGAATACTTGGTAAAGTGATCAGTGATCACAAGGATGTGCTGATAGTTTCCCTTTGAAGGTTCCAAAGTGAGAAAATCCATAGCAACTAGTTCCAGTGGATATGTAGTCTCAATGTTTACTAAGGGAGCTCTTGTATTAGTTGCTGACTTTCGGCGTAAACATCTCGGACAGTCCTTGACCCACTTCTCAACTTGGCTTGCCATTCCAGGCCAAAAGAATCGCTCTCTTACCAAAACCAAAGTTCTGTCTCGTCCTAAATGACCCATATCATCATGAAGACTTCTGAGAACTTGTGGACGGAGATGATAAGGTATTACCAACTGTTCAGTAAGTTCATCATCTGTAGCAGTTACTCTGTATAATACACCTTGCTTCAGTTTCAGGTTGTCAAAGCTTCGAGATAGGGCTGTAAATTCACTGGAGTGCATGTAGTCATGTCTTGGCTTTTGTGCTGTTCGGATCCATTTGATGATATCTGCAAGGGCTGGATCATGGAACTGTTCACGTCTCCAATCCTTAGGTGACATGCTCTTCAGATCATGACCTATATCACCAACATCAACTGACTCGGGGGACATGCTTAGACACTCAACATAATTGGATGCAGAAACAGAGTTACAGATAGCCTTAACAGATTCAGAAGAAATCTGACTAACTTCAGGTTCTGTTGTTTTATCTGGAATTCGTGACAACACATCCGCATCTATGTTAGATTTTCCAGGTCTGTATTTCACATCAAAATTGTAAGCTGACAAGGCAGCGAGCCATCTGTGACCAGTTGCATCGAGCTTGGCAGTTGTCAGAATGTAGGTCAACGGGTTGTTATCTGTGTATACTGTGAATTGGTTCCCAAAAAAGGTAATCGTGGAACTTCTCGGTAATTGACCATTTCAGTGCAAGAAATTCCAATTTGTGGGCTGAATAATTTTGCTCTGACCTTGACAATCCACGGCTGGCATAGGCAATGACCCTCTGTTTGGCACCTTGACATTGATATAGGACAGCACCCAAACCTCGTTGGCTGGCATCAGTATGGAGCTCAAATGGGATAGAATAATCACAGTAACCTAACACTGGCGGTGATGAAAGTCTATCTTTCAGCTCCTGAAATGCTGCTTCCTGAGAATCTCCCCAGATCCATTCCACGGTAGATTTTCCTTTCTTGTCTTTTGGACTAGGCATTAATTGTGACAAAGGCTTAGATATCTTGGAGAAATTCTCTACAAATCGTCTGTAGTATCCTGCAAAACCTAGAAACTTCCTTACCTCAAAAGGGTTTGTAGGTCGTGGCCAGTTTTTTGATGGCTTCCACTTTTGTAGGATCTGGTTCAACTCCATCCTTGGAAATGACATGTCCAACATAGGCAACTTTCTCTTTGAAGAATTCACACTTGTCAGGTGACAATTTCAAATTGCATTGTCGTAAGCGGTCCAAAACTTTGGCAAGACGATCCAAGTGTTCCTCATAGCTATCAGCAAATATGATTAGATCATCAATATATATCACACAAATCGACAAATGCAAATCTCCAAGACAATCTTGCATGAGACGTTGAAATGTTGCAGGACTGTTACATAGACCAAACGGGAGCCTATTATACTCAAAGAAACCCAGGGGGCCAACTGTAAAAGCAGTACGCTCCTTATGTTCTTCTGCAAGTTCAACTTGGTAATATCCAGATTTTAAATCCAACTTGGTGAAAAACTTACTGCCCGCGAGACAATCTAACGTTTCCTCTATCCTTGGTAGAGCAAAACTGTCTTTGATAGTGGAATTGTTTAACTGTCTAAAGTCCACGCACATTCTAAGTTTTCCATTCTTCTTTCTACAAAGAACTATATTGGAAGCCCAAGGACTATGAGATCTACGTATAACTCCACATGCTAGCAACTGTTTAAGATGATCTTTCACCTCCTGAAACATTGATGGAGGAATACGTCGATGCCTCTGTTTGAAAGGAGTTTCATCCACTAACTCAATACGATGCTGTACAGCAGTTGAATGACCAAGATCTAATTCTCCACTTGAAAAGACATCAATGTACTTTGAAATGAGCTTAACACCTTTATCCAACTCCTCTGGGGTAAGTCCTTTGTCATTGATATCAATAAGGTTTAAAATTGACTCGGTATTGGATGACTGATTAAGCTCTGTCTCTTCTACTGATACTGGCTGAAGTTCACAAAGTACAGACCTTGGCGGGATAACAACAGTACGAGTGGTAACATTTGACAAGTGTACCTGGATAGGATCCTGCTTCTTATATTTGTACAACATGAGTGTTGGGGAAACATCTATGTCTGATGGAATAGTTGCACTCTGACTTTGCTGTAGTGTGGCAAGAGCTTGAGGATAATTGAGTTCCTTATCAACATAACCCTGGACAACAACTTGTGAGTTTGCTGGAATAACTATGTTCCTATGTTCGGCACTCTTGACAAGTCCCAATCTCCAATCATTCTTTGCTAGTTTCTTCTCATAAATGACCATATTCCTGAATGACAAATACCAAGGAGTGTGAACTGATGCTTTCTGTAGAAACCTAGGACCCATTGTTGACTTGCATCTTTCCATCAAGGTTGACAAGACATTGGTACCCAACAATACTGGCACTGACAAGTTATATCTGCTGTCTGCTACAACTAGTAGTAAGCAAGGTAAAGTGTCCGGTAAATCAAGGTCTGGGACAAACAATTCACTCTCAACATATCCTAAGTAGGGCAATGTTCCACCATCTGCACATTCAATGTCCAAAATACGTTCAAGTTGATGCAATGAAAGATGAGAAAGGTGATTCCTGTAGAAAGATTCATTTACAGTAGATACTGTGGATCCTGTATCAAGTAAAGCTGTGCATACTGTACCACATACTGTGACACTGGCTTCATTTGCTTTTCCAATCAATCCTTCTGGAGGTGGCCTGGACGTCGTTCCTGGCGTGCTTGTGGGTTGGCCCATGTGTTGCCAGTCTCCATGGGCCTGCCTGCGTTTAAAGTCCAGTTATGGTCCATAATAACCCTACATCCACGCCACAAATGTCCTATTTGTCCACATTTCCAACAAACAACGCTCTGGCTGCCATCATGAGGAACAGTTCCCTTGTAAGGTAAGTATATAGGACTGTATCTGGGTTGACCTCTTGTACTAACTTGACCTCGTCCTACATGGTTCCAATATGACAAGTTATTAGATCTGCCATGACTACAAATTGAGCCTCGATTAGGTATGCCTCTTCCTCTAAATCCGGAAGGAGATGGACTATGAGTAAGGGTAGGAATGTCAGCTAGTTGCTTTTTTAATGGCACCAAACTCTGACGTTAATTGCTGTACCATGCCTTTCAATTCCTGGTAATCTTTGTCAGAAGAACGAGCAGCCATTTTAGAGGGGGATGGGCTTCTTGGAACATTCTTGGGGTTTCCTCTCATTCAACTCAAACTCAATCCTCCTAATTGCTACACGTAACTCATCAAAGTCCTCAATAGCATCATACTTGTGACCAGACACATCCTTCAAAGTTGGTTTAAGACCTTGCCAGAAAACACTTCTAAGGGCTTGGTTAGTCTCACTTGGTGATGACTTGCTACTCTGTCTAGCCTTAGCATATAGATCTTCAAGTCTGCAACCCCAAGAAGAAACATCCTCTTCTGCCATCTGTTTAGCACTATAGAATCTTGCCATCAAGGATTCACGTTCCTCACTGGGGGCTCCAAATGTTACAGCTGGTTAAACGCCAAGTAATGTCAAAGGATCACATGACTCGCTGTAGGGGTGAGGTGCGGTTTATTCAGATACTATATATCATACTTCAAGCCCCATTTGTGGAATAGAGCCTTATTGATTAGACCGTGTTGCGCTGATACATATGTGACCTGTTTGATGCTGTGTAGTAGACCTTGTTGCCTTGTTGCCTGGGTGCTGTGCTGTGCTAAAGTGTTTCTACTGGGGTGCTCATATTGGTGCTTGGGAATTATGGGAATTTGAAATCAGCCACTTAAAAGCTAGAAATTAGGGTCATGTGATAAACAATAATCCAGAATGAGACCATACTCTAGATCCAGCATATCTTGTGAATCCTAAACATAATAAGAACGTTTCAGATGAATGAAATTCATCTGAAATACTTGACAAATACAACCAAATATCAATATGATTGACATATGCATAAAACCACAAACTTTAGAACACTACCACCAACCTTCAATATTTTTAGTGACCTTTTTATGACTTATATAATCTTTTTATTCTTATTTTACTTGTAAACAATAAAACACTATAACACCATTTTATATTCAATAATTGTAAAATAGTTCTATACAAACAAACCAAACTGACTTATTAAAAACATGAAAAATGTCTCTGCTACATACACTCAAGTCTATATGTCCCGTGGAGTCCCACACCTTCCCCTTGATTGACCCAGTACGACCCCCAGGTCTATATGTCCCATGTAGTCACACACCTACCTCTTGATTGACCAAGCCCTACACCCAGGTCTATGTCCCATGTAGTTCCACACCTTCCCCTTGATCTACCCAGCGCTACAGCCAGGTCTGTATGTCTCATGTAGTCCGAAACCTTCTCACTGATGTACCCAGCCCGAAACCCAGGTTTATAGGTCCTATGTAATGGAAGACCTCACGTTACCTTCCCTTCTGAGAAATGCCAATTCCTCGGGAATCCACTTTACAGCGTTATTGATTTTTCGATCACACTCTTGCATTGTTCTTTGCAAGGTTATGTTACGCGACATGACAAAGACTTTCAAAACGCATCGAAAGGCAATATAGTTACTTTGCATGCAGGTTCAAATCACACTCAGGTAAATGTGTTCTTGACACTTCTTACACTGAGGGGGCAGTGTGGTAGCCTAGTGGATAATTCGTTCGCTCGTCACGCCGAAGACCCGGATTCGATTCTCCACATGGGTACAATGTGTGAAGCCCTTTTCTGGTGTCCCCCGACGCGATATTGCTGGAATATTGCTAAAAGCGGCGTAAACCCCAACACACTCACTCAGTCATTGACATTAAATTGTTGCATTGAGTCCCACAATGAATGTAGTGTTTACATTATCATGAAAATAGATGTGCATCATACACTATCATGAATGTGGTGGCAATAAGGACGAGGAAAGTTTGTAGCGGTATCACCCTGTTAGAGACGTTATGCGTGTTGTTCCGTGACCCCTCAAATCTACACTGATAAGAATGTTAGAATAGACAATTAAGAGTGTGACCTCCAATGACGGCACCACAGCGACGCTCCGATTCATCTGCTGTCGCTCTCGTCTTCCCAGGGGGAATGAATACATAGCACCATTTGGAAAGTGGTCAAATGTAACATATGTAATATTTGCGATTACACTTTTTAGTCAACTACAGAATCTAGTACTTTTGTTGGGTTGAGTCCACAACCTCAGAGCCAGGCACCTAATCGCCAGCACACAAAGTCAGCCGCCTGACCAGCTCAGCCACCGGGACTTCCACAAACATGGAAGTCGGACAACTGGTAGTTCAGACTAATGGTAGTCAACATCTGAGTTAGGTAAGAAGTCCTGCACGAGCAAGGCAGGATGAGATATAACGCTGTCAAGTTGAAATGACCATACAGGACAATGTAGTTTCATGAATGGCATAAGGACGGGAGTCAAGATATAATCCCGATATTGTATGGCGGTCCGATTCCGGCATCTATTCTCTTGGGGTTAAACACTTTAGAATGTGAATTGTTACGTCATAATGATAGGTGATATGTGATGAAAACTTATGGACGAGTATATAAGTGAAGAATGATGACATTTTTACGGATATACAACTTCGTTTATTAATAATAATAATAATAATAATAGAATTTTATTGTGTACTTTTGCACATATTTGTTTATCAGATGATCCTCTGGTGATGCATGCGAAGACTCATGATGAAAGTAAGGAATTCCACAGCTATTTTAAGCGTGCCAAGGTTGTTGGACAGAATCTGAAATTTGAGGTTGATTTTGTTGATGGCGATGTACTGCTGGACGGTACAGTGATGGGAGTAAACCAGGTGAAGTCTTTCACCAAGTCTGCCCAGAGTCGGTCTTTTGTGGAGAAGCTTTCTGAGAAGCCATTGCATCGTGTGTACATGCAGTGTGTTGAACAGAATAGCAATCCCTCCGACTCCTTCGCCTGGATGAAGTCGGCTGGTCTTAAATGTGAAACTGAGGGCTTCCTTTTTGCTGCTCAGGACCAGTCACTTCCCATTCGCAATCGCCTAAATGTGATTCTTAAAGAAAATATCAATATGAAATGTCGACTTTGCAATGAATTCACGGAGACTGTCCACCACCTTGTCAGTGGATGCCCTTCCTTGGCACAAACAGCATATCTTAAACGACATGATGGCATGGCTCGTTGCTTTTACTACCGTCTCCAACATGCCTGTGGCTTTGACTCCGAGGTCCATCCATGGTACGACCCTGAACATGTCCAGGGCGTCATGGAAAATGATGCTTTCAAACTTCTCTGGAATAGGCCCATATACAGCCTCAGAAGAATTCCAGCCAACAAACCTGATCTTGTCCTTTTCTATAAAGCCAATGAATATATTTATATCATTGAATTTTCTGTCCCTTTTGACACCAATGTGATTGGCAAGATTCAGGAAAAGCATGATAAATATGCGGACCTCGCCTTTGAAATGTGTCGCTTGCATCCCAAGTACACTGTCGCCAGGCTCCCCATTGTTCTCGGTGCCCTTGGTTTGGTACCTCCTGATCTCTTGGCGCAGATCAGGAGAGTGCCCGGGGTTCTCCACCGGGAGTACAGCCCTTCTGACACTCTGGGTAATGCAGAAGGCTGCAGTGTTGGGGAGCCTTCATAGTCTCCGGAAAGTTCTTGGTGGGTTCGACTAGGCAGTGTTTCCTGGGAGAAGTCCCATTCGCTGTCTGGGCTGCGTGTAGAGGGGGCAAGGGCCCTGAGCTGATGATGAGCCTTACCAGCCTGACTGTGCCCGGATCACCCGAACCCTCTCTGCTACATATTATCTTTAATCTGTAAAAAAATAATAATTTGTAAAGCGTCTAATATCAACCCTACATACACTCAGTGCCGCTAATACATTGACAAAACTGGAGCATACTAGTATATACATAAAACAGAGAATGATTATCTACTGGTACACAAATAGAAATTGGGGATTCTTAAGCTCTGATTTAAAAGTGTCTTCAGTAGTTGTATTTCTGAGGTTTTGGGGACGTGAATTCCTGAGTTGTAGGCTGACGAAAGAGAAGGTGCGTTCAAAAGATCCATTCAGTAATTTTGGTTGAGTCAAGAGAGAGTCACTGGATGATCTGAGATTCCGCTGAGGTGAGTAAGGGGAGATAGGTTCTTTGAGATAGGATTGAAAGGCGTCATTTTCTTCTGTGAAAGGCGTCATTTCCCATTTTCAACATAGATTCTACTTTAGTTGTCAAGCAAGTGATACTTTATCAAGTGATGGTAGGCATTAGGAATGTAGTATCCTTCATCTCTGTTGAGGTCGGGGTCTATCTTCTTTATATCAGCTTCTAAAATGCCCATCAAACAAGTATATAGACGTGTAACCTTAACTTGGTAATAGACTGTCAAGAGTGACTTCATTGGTAGCATCATACTGTACTGATTAAAGTACTGCATCAGAAGGGCAGTGTAGGAGATAGCATTGTCATATTGATATATCAGTACAGAACAATGTAGCTTCTGGAGTCAAAATATGATCCGATATTGTATGGCGGTCAGATTCGAGCATCTATTTTCTTAGGGTTATAAGAGTTACCTTGACTTTGTAATAGAGTAACGTCATTGGTATCGTTACAATCAAATTGCACTCCCACTTACACCCGTGTCTTACGTAATACCGTTGCGTAAGTCTCAATATCTCCACAAACTATATATCATGTTGTACAGCAAGATATAACACATTAATAAATCATTCATGAAAATGCCATGCTTTTGAACTAGGTGTTCCATATGTATATATATCAAAATTAGCTCTATATCAAAAGAAATGTGATACATCCTTACGTTTTTCTTCTCAGGTTGCTTTGATGAAGAAATTCGGAAAAACTGCTTGCTTAATGTTTCTTATTGTTTGGTGTCCCTCAAATACACAAATGACCCACAAAACCCCTAAACCAAAGTAGATACTATTTTCCTGCAAGTATCCGTTGATCCACACAACGCCCACGCCCAGATCTACAGGTCCCACATAGTCCCACAAATACTTGATACCCCAAACAGCCCCTACACCCAGGTTTACATGTCCCATATTGTCCCACATAAACCTTTTGACCCACCCAGGACTAACACCCAGGTCAAAATATCACATATAGTCCCACATAAACCTCTTAATCCACATAGCCCTTACAACGTGGTGTAAAAGCCCAATGTTGTTCCACACAAACCTAGCGATCCAACCACCCCCTCCACACAGGACTACATATTCCCTATAACTCCAGAAATACCTCTTGATCAAAACAGGACCAACACCAAGGTCTAAATACCCCTTGTAAGACCACACTCTCTCTCTCACACACGCACACGCACACACACACACGCACCGCGCACCTCCGGCCAGTCATATCATAGTCAATGATGCTCTCACGTTATTGATCGAATACTTTTTTTAGAGAACGTAGCGTTGTCATGTTTTAATGGCAGTCCAGGAAACTGTAACTGCACGGATGGCAGACAGACTGGGGTCAAAACATGGTCCCGATAGTTAGATTTTCCATGACAACAATAATTTGAGATTGCCTCATAATGATGGTCAAACAAATGCCCTCCAAATCAGTCAACCTCACGAACACAACACTCTTACGACACACCCTGGCGTATCTCTGGATCCATCGTAAACGCTGAGCACACTACAATGAGTCAAGATCCTTTGGTTGGTCGGATACATGCAGTTAGCAATCGATCCTTCATGGTCTGAGGTAACGATCAACGAGTGAGTTAGTGAGTATGGTTTGGCGCTGCTTCTAGCAATATTCCAGCAATATCACGTTGGGGGACACCAGAAATGGGCTTCACATATCGTACTCATGTGGGGAATCGGAAAAGGGTCTCCAGCGTGACGAGCGGACTCTTTAACCACTAGGATACCCCACAGCCCCTTCTTAACGTCTGAACAACAGCTGTCAGCTAGTGGAAAAGTGAAAACATCTTTTGTAACCTATTTGTACGTCATGTTGGTGTGACGATACACCTAGTGCCTCGGGCCTAGGGTGATCTGCACCTATGCCCGTCGGAAGCTTACAGGTCTCCAGAATAAGTTCTAAAACCAGGGCTGCCGCAAAGGATTTTTCAGCCTTCAGCCTATCCATCACCCTCTTACGTTGCTAATGTGTGGATGAAGTCAAACTCGCTTTTTTATTCAACTTGCAGTTTCAATGCAAGTGCAATTCCAATACTGGTGCCATCACAAAGGTGATCTAGTAAGACGCTGCACATGGCTGTTGTGTTGCACGCTTTTAGCACGATTTGTGACCACATTTTTCTCGACAGTCGCCAAGACTATGTTCAAACATCCTACATGTCATTGTCGTGTGTATGGCACACGAAACTAAAATGAACAATAGAAGCAACAAAAACCCTTTCGACATTCATATTAAGAAATCTCTCGATTGTACAATTGTGACGATATCGTGAACAGATATTTGTTTCAACAGTATTACAGCTGTATGATGTTGTTTGTAAACAAATCAGGTCTGAACCAGACAATCCAGTGATTGTCACCATGCGATATGATGACAGAGCATGTGTTTATGAATCACTATCAAATACCGATGATACCAGGCCCCGGGATCATGAAAACATCTCAAGTCTAAAATTTGCTTAACACAAAAAAATCTTAAGTCTAAAATCTTTTGCTTAGCTAGGATTTTACATAAGACTGGATCATGAAACTGTCTCAGCCAAATCTTAGCTACGACTAAGACTAAGACAGTTACCATGGTAATTTTAGAATGATGTAATCATGTCCGGTCACTCTTAAATTTGTTCCAAACAAGTCAACTGACTCTTTTATCCCTGCCGCGGTGAATTTTAGTGTCTTTAAGGTTGGGATGTTTTCGAAATACACCAACACGAACGCCTAAATGCGCTTTCTGCCATTGCATTGGATAGTGTTTTCAAAATCACGTTTCGCGAAGGCCGGTATTGAGACGCCTATCACATCACGTATATTTTCTATTCAGCTGTGACAAATACATCACTGAATTCCTCATACGTTTTAGTATCAAATAAGAAATGGTCTTTGTCACTAATACCAAGTGTCTAGGTGATATGAAACGAACGCTGTGCGCGAAAGACAGCACTTGTTGAAATGTAAACAAAGAAACATTGAGACTTTACACTGTGTACTGCATTTTCTCTACTTTCAGACACCCATTCGTCTATTCGTAGCATGCATAGGTTCAATACTTTTAGAACATACATGGAAATAGTATCGTAGCAAAAAATAGCAAATTAATAATAGATACAATACAGTAATGTGATATGTTTAAAGGAAATTGTCAAAGTTTCTATGCAGCGTAACGCATAACAACAACGGTAATGATCGGCATATCTGGCTTCTTCTCTTACTTACAATGAAAACGATAAAACATGTAACAATACACAGATAGTCAGAATCATCTCGATTACTCACATCACACATTTATGTACAAACGATCCCCGAATCAAAGGAAAGGTCCTCGCAAAATCCTGTATACCCATGTCACCGAAGCCGCCATTTTGTAAGAAATCGGTCAACGGTCGTGATGTCATATACATCAACATTGTTGTTACATATTTGGCAATTTCTTTGAGGTGAAGGTCGGTTGAATAAGAGTAGACACAATCGCCATGTTCCACTAATTACACTTTCAGTGTATATTTTGAGTATCTTTCATTATCTACATTTAGCCTTGTTCTATATCATATCCTTGGATATAGGGTATACGGTTTTCATTCTTTCAAGGGGTTTGTTTGTTTGAATAATATTTACATAAGAAATTGATATACTGAGTGTAGTAGACCATATTTTAAACCCTTAAACAAGTATTAGAAGAACAAACGAAGGTGTAACTGCAACATGTACTTAAATAGTTCATGTATCATGTGCTATATTTGCCATTGGGACCAATATTACTGTTGCATATGAACAGGTTATGAATAGCGATTTAACTTTCATGACCCCGGGGCCAGGGGTTGTGAAATATTCTTTTTAATTTACGTCAAATTGATGCCAAACAGGTGCGTGTGTTGTTCATATTAAGATACAAAGTCAAACCGTCTAATTATGGATCTATTCAGGACATTATTTAAATGGTAAAATCAGTCATTTTAAGTTCTTTCACAAGAGTGTTAAATTCTGACATAGAAACCGAAACCTTTTACACAATTCATGGAAATTATGTGATATATACTGATCAGCACACCGGTGTCGTTTTTTTCCGACGTCGCAAAATACATAAAACAAGCAATGACGTCAACTACAATTTTGTAATCTTTTCAGTAATTTCATTATATTTGAAGATATTGCTAGTACTCAGTAAATAATGATGCAAAATCAGTCAAAATACATCTACACAAACAGGAGAATATGTAAATTTAAGAACTAATTTAAATATCGGATGGGGCCATCCAAATCGCTTTTACGTGCTTTCTCATGTATAGTACATTGTCATCTTTTCTTATAACTTGTGAAACTACTAAAATATCCGCTCACATTGGGGAACTTTGTATTGGAATACATGTAGTTTGGTTCACGGTAAACAAAACATAAGGAAAATATAGCGTCCGTATCCACAACGAATTCTCTCCATGTGATCTGGGTTACATTGACCTAGTGTTAAGCATAGCGGAGTTATGCCCCCTTATCTTTATACGCATATGACCTCTCTGTCGTCCTTTGACGTCATAGAAGAAAATCCATTTTTGACATTTTTTTAGAGTCATTTTTAATGTTGAGCGTATAACGTTATGCATAAGCAAATAAACCCATTTCATAAATACTTATGTCGTCCAGATAGCAGGCTGTAATTTATTCGCTCACACTTTCTGTAAAGATGCCAAATTAAAAAAATCGTAGCACAGTGCTTTTACCGGTGGACGATCAAAACCGGAGAAATTTACTGTTTTTGAATGCATAGCAAAATATTGGACATCATTTAGCAGTGTTTACTTCTCAAACCGAGGTTTTTGCATTTATATTTATACCAACGGATAGGAAATTTAATATTCCACATTTCCGTGTAATTTTATAGCTGTACGCAGATCCAGGACCACGCGAGCGCAAATCTCGCAAAACGTTCACTTTTCAAACCTTATGAAATTGTGCGCCTGAAAAAAACTCTGCATCAAAAAGGGCTTAAGACTGGTAGGTAGCAGTCTCAGGATTTAAGACAAAAAATGATCTCAGTCTTAACTTTTAAGACTAAAAAATGTACGTGATCCCCGATTAAATACAATTTTTGGACTTAAGATCAAAATGACAGACTTAAGCAAATTTTAGACTTAAGTCACTTTCATGACCCCGGGGCCAGGTGTTCGCGAAAAGGTGAGCGTATCCTGCCCCACCGGTGACACCCGTCATAAACATATTATGTTAACTGTTCACCTGAAATAATTCGGTAACCTGTGCTGTAAGTCAAAATAGATAACTGCACCGGACACGCACACATTTTTGTAATTGATGGATCAATTTTAGAAATTTCCGACATAAAACGTCTTGAAAGCTTTACTGAGGCCTTGAATGTTGTAACCTTGATCAAACAACTTCTGAGCAAGACTGACATGACGCCCTGATAAAAAGGCACGCTCGATTACAGATCCAAAGTTGTGAAATGTAAACACCAAAGGAAGGAATATTGGTTTCCGTTTGTCATATATCCTTGTGGAGAGTGGGTTTTTTTGGTCACAATGAATTTGTATGCACAGAATGAGTGAGTTTAGTTTTATGCCGCACTCAGCAATGTTCCAGCTAAATGGTGGCGGTCTGTAAATAATGGAGTCTGAACCAGACAATCCAATGATCAACAGCATGAGCGGCATCGATCTGCGCAATTGGGAACCGATGACATGTGTCAACCAAGTCAGCGAGCCTGACCACTCGAACCCGTTAGTCGCCTCTTACGACAAGCATGGGTTACTGAAGATCAATTCTAACCAGAACCTTCAGGGGAACTTTATGCATAGATCTAAATATGATTGAAACAGTTGAGGCAGACTCACTTGTCTCCTTAATTTGAAGTTTAAGTGGGCAAATCAGTGGAAGGCAATTGGCGATTTGATGGTGATTGAACAATATTATATCATTGAAATAACTGAAGCTTAAGTTAAACTTCTTGGTCAAATCGCTTTGTTTTGATTTTGCCAACCCATGCAGAAATTCTGATGCATAAAGAAACAGACCCGCAAGGAGGGGAGCACAATTGGTGCCCATGGGGATGCCCACTTCTTGTCGAAATGTTTTACCCCTAAATTTTACAAAGACGTTATCACATACTGTTTTCTTTGTAAATTCTCCGAGAATGAAAACAGTCATACAATCAATCGAATGTGTGTAATACCAAGTCCTCGGGAATCCAGTTGATTGCGTCATTATTTGCTCGACGACGGTAGTGCGGTATTCTTCCTACCGTGTTTGTCAGATAGCCTATTAGCGCAGCGTAAATAATGGTTTTCAAAACACATCGAGAGGCGATACAGTAACTATACATGCGGGTCAGGATAACAAAATAAAAGTCAATACACAATATACGTTTTTACTTTGTATGAATGTGCTTATGGTTTGTTTTCTATCTGTCTAGTGGATATCTAGTGCTGGCTAGTAGTTGTTGTTTGATAACTATTTTCTGTATCATGTAAGATTGATATATCTCATCGATCATGTATATTGTATGTACTTGACAAAGATTACATGTGATCAATGTGTGGTACCTATATGGGATTATTGCATGCGTTGACTGTCCGGCTGCTGGATGTGCAGATACACTCTCGTGTAACCCACAGGATAGGTTTCTTTGTACAGTATCTATTGCCTATTTCATTATTATACCATGTATTATTATAAGTCTTTATGCCAACACTCATTTTGTATATCACTGTAAACATGTGATCACGTAAGTCACATGTGTTATATTGCATCGCGTAATACCTGTATGTGATTGTTGATAGGCACATTTATGCGCTATATTTATTATGATGACATGTTCATCAGATGTGATTTTATGTTGTATATATCGTGTATATTATTGTTATTACGGGGTGTCTTCTTCCACCACGATATGGAAATAAACAGATATCTCACTCATAACCCGTAGTCTGTGGTTAATAACACATTGGAACTCCACTATGTCATGTCTGCCAGAGGAACACAAATATTATTGCTGCAAATGCAATTTTATTTCTTGGAACTTGAAGACGAAAGAATCATGTACGATAAGGTGTTTTGTAGTTAAGCGGGAGCGGAAGAAAATATATTAGTAGTAGATAAAAAGACAGTCCTGGATCACTTCCAACAAAAGCCTCTGCAAAGCCTTATTCCCCAAATAAGGCTTTGGTCGGACCCTTAGCTCTTGCTACCATTACCCCTACTGCTTTCTCAACCTATAAAAATTTCAAGCAAAATGTCCCCCTATGCCGTGTTGACAGGAGGTAACACTGTACCGTACGGTACGATCAATAATTCTTCTCTTACAAACCCCCTACCTGGTCCATCCCTCAAGTAGTACAAGTTAGGCTCGTCTGCTTTGATGTCAACTTTATCTATGTTGTATGGCTCCACGTGCCGCTATGTCACGTTGGCCTCAATGAAACAGTTTAATGTAAATCGTCTGTTATATTTTTGGTGTTCGTTATAAAGGCTTGCCGGGCTTTTTGTACTCCCTGTTCTATGTACTTTTTTTTCTCGGATTCACTGATAGTAGTACTTTTACGAGACTTGGATCGAATCTCTTGTTTCATGTTGTTATATTTTGTGATTTCTGATAGCACCAAACGAAACTCTTCCTCAGAGATTTTAGAGTCTGTGAGCGCGGTGGAAATATGATCATCTATTGTGTTAAGCTTTGCTTCAGCCAGAACCCTGATCTCATCGTGTTTCAATGCTTTACGATGCAGTCTACCGGATACAAATTTAAATACCAATCCAGCCAACCCTGACACCCCAGCCGTTATTTCGAGTCCCAACACTATGGGTGCAGCTACGATGGTTGTCAACAACCCAACACCTACTGCCCCTAGTCCCATGCTAGTTGCCATAAGGGTAGTATCAGTCCCATCCACGATGTTGAAAGCTCTATGGTACTTCTTATAAAGTGCTTTCCGCTTATCGCGGTCTTGTTCTAATTGACGTTTTACATCGCATAACTGCCTCAAGCGAAACCCGTCTACGGTTTCCAGGGTCTTCGCTACTTCATCTATGCCTGGATACAGTCCCATCCTATAATATATATTACAAAAGATATTTTAATTGGGGTTCAGTTAATAGTTGATCAACGTACTTGAGGCTTATAAGGTATAAATCCTCATGTAGGAGAACAGGTGAGAATACAATAGGTAATTTTGCATCCACACGACACCCACGGGAGGGGGTTATTGAGGAGGTTATAGAACTCGTTGAGGGGTCCGTCTGTACGATGATACGGTAATGCCCATAGTTATGGGGATTCCAGTGTACTGTCACCCCAGGTAAAAGTTGTTGTACTGTATTATTACTATTAACTCTTTCGATATAGACTTCTATGATAAGTGTGGAGCCTGGTACCATAGACGGAATCCCTATGTGCCCGTAGCAGTCATACCTTAACTCACCCTCGTGGAATGACTGTAACTTATTGGGTAAACTAAAGCCCAGAATAATTCTTGTATTAGGCAAGATACCGCTGTTCTTAATTTCAGAGATATGACTTTGTTCCTTTAATGTGATATAAGGTGAGGTGAGGGTTAAGTTGACTAACCATTCAGGTTCTTTAAAATCTGATAACGACACCCGCCTATACACATTGTATTTGAAGTGCAGGATGTACAAGGTGTCTTCCTCACCAGGCTGATCGAATCCCTCCGTATCCCCTAAATCGTTAAACGTAGTGTTGGGACGAAGCCAAGACATTGCTATAATACTATTACGATATAATTTCCAACTGTTTTTCTGATAATAGTTCAGGAGTGAAGTACAACCCCATAAAATGTATATTGTCGGGTAGGAATATCTTGGTTAGTGATATCACGTCTTCCACGATCACGTTGACTCCCTGCAGACTGGTTTTGGAGACGACACCAACCCGAACGTAAACGTTACAAACGTGATACTGTTGTTGTTTCCCCCACCGGAGTTTTACCCCTTTCACGATCTCTACATCATTCCGCGATGGTTCTCCTAGGTATACTTGAATGACCAGTGTTGAGTTCGCCGGTATACTCTCCAGGATCTTGATCACGCCTTCGAATTCAGACACCAACTGCAATACAACGTTTTGCATGCTCGGTTTACTCGATAGCATGTGGGATGGTGTACTGGCGACTGGACTGATGATTACGCTACGCCTCTGAGCCGGAATGTAAGACACTAGCAGGGTTCCGTTGTTAACGACTTTGTTTAGGTAGTTGTCTTTATTATCCGTGAACACGTAGGGGGAGCCGAGCTTAATATTGAGAATCCAGTCAGCTTTATCGGGTAATAACACCCACTTGTCATCGTCGGTGAAGACGAGTGTATATGGTTTATTTTTTGTGATAGCCGTCACGTTGCTCTCAACATCGTCTAAGTCGAGCAGTTTGCCACCGAACGATGGGTATATTATCCAGGCATCGCCGGTGTTGACAAGGGTATACTTAGTGTTGATTGCCGCTCTTGTACCACCGGAGGGAACTTCAACGCGTTTGTAAATGCTGTTTTTTAGTTGCAAGGCGTACACTTTACCATCCACTCCGGGGTCGTCGAATCCGCGTGTGTCTCCGAGGTCGGAGATCCCCACATTGATGCATTTTTTCAACTTCATTCCGGGACCTTGTGCGCTGGTCATTTTATGTGCAGTGTTACGCTGAGGTATCCTATATTCACGAGATTATGATTTATATCTAACACCGATATTATCAATTCAGGGATATTACCTTGGGTTAACCTCTTATATTGCCACGTTGAAAACGACTCGGTTCTGCCGTCGTTGTATTTCTCCGTTTTAACCGGCACTGCTCTAAGTATAGTGGAAGGGTGGCCTCCTTGAATATTGTCCGTTGTGCTAACCTGGTTGAGATGAATGCACAGCTCTCGGTACGGTACTAGGTCGGGTAACTTCGCGCCTGTGACTGTAGTCGTTGGTTTTACCTCGTCAGGTGGCATACCGAGTGTTCTCGCCAATGGTCGGCCGAGCTTCAAGGAGTTTCTTCCGTTGTTGATTAACACCACTGTGCCGTTTGAGTCGTTCATCTTGAGTTCGGCTCCCAGTGGTTTAAATACCTCGTCGCTTAGAGAGCACACGCTGTAGTAACCGTCAATTATCTGGTTGCGATTGCCACCGACGTACAGTTTATTGTTGCTAGCGTTGATGTTAGTCCATCGCGGTAGGTAGGTTATATCGCACAGGGCTACTTCGAGTTGACCCGACGTGTTATCGACAGGTGCGTCAGCTGAACGGCCTCGCCGCTAGTTATTCCTGGAAGTGTTATGTACATGATATATAAACTCATTATATAATAGTTTTAAAACATGAAGATCGTGGTCGCTGATGGGCTGTATTTCGACGCCCAGTTCATAGATGTATTCGATAAGTATAAGTTTTCGGTGACTAACACTAAGACAGTGCACGCTTGGTTCAACAATCCGATGCAGTTCTGGCAGAATCAACTGAACTTCGCAGTGTGGTGCGCTACAACGGGGTGTGGTGTGACATTGACCGACACTCGGCGTGGACCGCTGAGTCAGTCTGTGTTCACGTTTCACGTGTACTACCAGGTCAGGCGTATCCTTAAAGAGATCAGCGCTCCGCTCTCACAGGAAAAAGCGTGGAATGCAGTAAACAACCAGTACGATAGACGGGCCTACGAACGTATTTGCAACGAATTCGGAATCGACACTAAAACGGATTGGCGTTTGCCGGGACCGAACCACGGATTGGGTATTCCTATCGTTCACAACATGCCTCTCGTGGAAGCCAGCGAGAAGTTGCAAGATTGGGGATACAAGTCGTATCATCATATCACGACCAACGAGTGGGATGACCGTTATATGGCATTCGACGATAGCAAGGATTACCGAGTTTGGAGGTTCGAGCAGGGTGGTGAGGATATACTCGTGCCGGCACCGAACGCTTGAATGACTCGATTCGAACGTACGTGTGGGCACTGTTGGGTGCGCAGACGCAAACGCGTTCAAATATCCTAGGCAAAGGGACTGCTTACGACGCACAGAAACAATTCGTTGTCAACGTAGAGGATGCTATCAATGCTCCAGTTGATCTACCGAGTGCCATCAAACGCTACCAAGACGTGTTGGAATATGCCAGGTCGAAAGTCGACTACGTGTTCGACGTGGGACTGTACATGGCTCCGAGCGATATGCAACTGAGAATAAAGAAAGTGGTGGGCTACAACAACGAAATAATTGTAGCCACGGCGGACCAAAAGTTGGGCGTCAACCTCGATGTTAACATCCCACACGACAAGCCATCCACGACCGGTGAAATGGGTATAGTAGCACCACCCCCGGAGCCTAGGGTTCAACCAACACCACCACACACACAGCCTGCACACGTTCTGGAGCAGCACATCGATAATAAAACAGCAATGGTGGTTGGAGGGGTGGCTTTGGGTATTATTTGGTTAAAAATTTCTTAGCCGCTACGTACACCAAACCAGCTACGGCGACGATAGCTGCCCACAAGTTTTGACTGAGCCACGTAGCAATTTTAGCTAAAACACTCAGCAACCACGAGACGATGCTACCCAGGATGCCAGGCAGGGCTTCGGCGGCCTTACCAGCCAGTTTAGCCAGGGTTTCCCCTAGTTTTTTTTATCCAGGCTCTGACACCCCCACCACTTGGTGCAGGCGTGGGTGTACCCCCACCGCCGCCGGCAGGCATCAGTGACACTACCAGGGTTGATATGATGAAGCCCAATGCAGTCAAAATGCTGGCGATGGTGATGCCTTGTTCACGGAACAGGATTCGGATCCTGTCAGCTAGCGTGGTGTCTTGGTGGAGGACTCGATCGATGGTTTCTCGCACACGACTGATCTGAGATCGTAGGACTTCCCGGTTCGAGGAAGCGGACTCCAACCGAGTCCGTCTCTCGTCTTCCAAGTTTTTTATTCTCTCCTCGATACGCCGTTTCATATCATCGTCTTCAGTTTCGGTGAGTTTTATTTTCTCTCGGCGATGCGCGCGTCGACTTCGTTCAGTTTACCCATGTTGTTAGCGAGTTCTCCGGCGTACATGTTTCAAGGCTTCGTCTAGGCCTCGCGCAGTTCTCTCAGAGGAAATTCGAGACCCGGCAAGGGTTTGTCATGATACGTAGCCAATATTTTTCGATACTGTCCGACGTTTCTTTAGCACGCTGTTCCTAGTATTGGCTCTGGCTGCTTGTAGATCTTGGGCGGTCTTCGGAGGAAGTTTAGATCGCCGGCGCCGTAATCTACGGCCTAGTTCATCACGGATAAAGTTACTACCATGACGACTGGTGAGTGTTGATAAGGCAAAGCGGTTCTCTCGCGGATTCATGAGATCGATCTCGGGTAAGCCTTCAATCGCAACGTGCCCTTATTATCGACTGTAAACTTGGAATAGTCCCTCCCCAACGGTTTGATGTCTTCTCTATTTTCAACTGCGTTGTAATAATCGTTGACAGTTGGCTGTACGAGTTCAGCACTTAATGAGGTGGTGTCATCCCCGAATGCCTAGGCACTATCATCCCACATATCCTCGATAGGGATATACTCGGCCATTATTTAGTATTAAAACTTATATATTTCATTTATATAACAATGTACGGTAGAAAACTAGATCCTTTCAGGAGATCGAGAGAGCCCCATGTCAAAGCCGTGCGTCAGTCTGTGACCATCACCAACAATCCCAGCAAGATAGATCAGAATCAAACGCTGCTGGTTAGATTTCCAAACCTTGGCGCGAATGACCTCATTGTACCAGGCACTGTTCGATAGGCGTTCAACATCACGTTGACCTCCACCAACGACAAACGCGAGCTAGTGCGGAACGTAGGTCGAGTCATTATCAAGAAAACGACCATCAAGATCACCGGTAACGAGGTGCTGAGCATCGACGACAGCGACGTCTTTCACTGCTACAAGGACCTCTGGAAAAGCGAGGGAGAACGTGTCAACGACGTGTACCAAGGTATCAGTAAATCGACCAGATCGCGCATTGGGTATGGCTTCACGCAAGATCAGCTAGACAAGCTATCGGACGGTGAAAAAGCCATCGCTCAAGCGTACGGAAACAGGTTCTGCGTGCCGCTCGACTTCGAGTTGCTCACGGAACACGCCGCTTTACCAAGCCGCTGGGTGATAGGCTTGAATACGAGCTCAAGTTTAATGACTACAGCAAAGTAGTGCGCCGCGCCGAACGGCGATGAGGCCAGTTATACCATAGACAACATCTCTCTGGAGTTCGACATGGTCACTAGTCCGAGCTGGCAAGGCAGGTTGAAGCCAGTACTTTCGGGTAATGTAGCCATCCTGTAATGCGATCGCGTACTAAGGCATAGATCTATCGTCGCGGGATAAGAGCGACACTGTGTGGAATATCAACCTGAGCGTGCGGTAGCGATCGATGAAAGGCATCCTGGTAGTCCCTGTTGAGGATTACGAGCGTTCGGAGGGATAGCGAAGTTTTTCAATCCGAGATCGAAAAGGTGGAAGTGACTATAGAGGGCGTACCCAACCAGCTGTTTAGTCATGGTATGCGTGCGTACCAACAGTGGGATGAGATAAAAAAGATGCCGAGCAAACATCCATATATAGCCAAAGACCTGGACCTATCCTCCGTGCAAATCGGCGAATACTTAACCAATAAGTACGCGCTGTAGTTGGACATGCGATCCACGGATGACGATAAACTGCACGGTAGCGGCCGTAGAATAGACAATGGTAGCGAAGGGATTACTATCCAGATTACTAAGAAGGCTCAACCCGCTGGCAAGTTGAAATTATATCTGTATGCGTTATTATGGACGGCGCAACTTAATATAGACAATGGGAGATTCGTGCCAAGCCATTTACTGCCTGGCGTCCTATTGATTTGCCCGCTGACCCACACTGCGCCATAGTGTGGGGCAGACTGGCTGTGGTAAAGACCGTTTTCGTGTTGGATATGTTGGAGGGGTACTACAGGGATGTGTTCGATCACATCGTTATCATGTGCCCTACTCTGAGCATGAATAAAACGTACACGGAAAGACCTTGGGTGATGACGGACCCTGACGTACACAGAGTCGATCCGGGGCCACGTGTACAGGACTGGTTGAAAGCTTACCATATGAAATTTAAAGGGGAGTCGACGCTGTTCATACTGGACGACTGCAGCGCTAATCGCGAGATAACAAAAAAGAGAGATATGCTATCGTACCTGGCATTTTCAGGCCGACACGCAAAGCACAGCGTCTGGGTACTAACGCAGAAGTTCAACTCGGTGTTGAAAGACCTCAGGGAGCAGACGCGATGGGTGGCCTTATTTCACTGCAAGGACAGGGATTCGTTCGAAGAGTGTTTGAGAGAGAACGATGTGATGAGCAAATTAGAACGGGAACGGGTGAAGAAACAGCTAGCTGAAACTAAACACGCTAAGCTCGTGCTTAAGACAGACCAACCAGTAGCCTATAGTGTGTTTTAGCTTAGCAATGCTTAGCAATGCTTAGCAATGCTTAGTAAATGCTTAGCAAATGCTTAGCAAAGCTAAGTAAAAGCTTAGCAATGCTTAGTATAGCTATGGTATTTGAAGTGCTCGTCGTGTGCAACTTAACCTTTATTTCTCTGTGTTTCGCTTATATCGTATATTATATTGTTAAAACTAAAACTTACTTGTTACATTATAAGATGGAGTGTGAGGAATTGCTAGAGCAACTGTTGGTACCCCAATCACCACAGGTGGGCGATGATGATAAGCGAGAGAAACTGGTGGCGTTGGCTGTTGGTGGCAAAGCCAAACATTACTTTGGGGAGTACACTCGGATAAAATTCACAAAATGTCAGCCGAAGAAATCGATAAACTGTACGCTAAATACGAGGCTAGACTAGGTTCAGAAATGACAAAACAATAGGATCGGCTATGACCCAGATATACACTGGTATTGCGTCATACTTCCTTCCCATCCCCCCGGAGCGCCGACTTTACCTGTGGGAAGACCTCGAGAAAGACCCTTTTATCGAACAGGCCTTGAGCTCTATTAGCTGCGAGCTGTACCACAAATACGGTATGTTGTTAGCCCCGGTTACGGCGGCGATTATCACGGCAAAGCATTGTCAATTTGAGAGGAAAAATAATAATAATAGTATAGATGGATGCTGCACAGACCCCACAACTGGCGGAGACCCCCAGGGAGGAGACCTCTTCAGAGGAGACCCCACCCCAACAACTGGAGGTTCCTACAGTGACCAGGCAGAAGAATCCTAAGAGAGTAGCTGCCGGTAAAAAACGGTGGTGTAACCAACATAAAATTATCAGGGTGACTCACCGGGCGACTCTTGTTAGTTGTATGCGCCAACTGCTGCCGTGGCTATCTCATGGTTATATACACGACGCAGTGAGTCCCCTCACCGAATTAAAGGTCAACCGCATATCATGCAATAAAATATATATTTTTATATCATATACATAATGTCTGAGGGAAAACGTTCGTCAACGACGCATACCACGCCACAGTGGTCGCCAGTCTAGCCGTAGGATACGCTCGGTTGACCAAAATGGTGCTTAAACAACCAACTATCAAGCTAGATTTCAACCTGCAGGATATGGGTATGCTAATAATGAACCTTGGTATGGCGATGGCCACAAAAGACATCCTAGTAAAACAAGGGATAATACCTGAAGATATTATGAAGTAAATATAAGGATGGCCACTATTGCTATGATGGTCGGTGGTGCGTTAGTGAATGCCCTGGCATTTTCCGGGAGTAATTTCCTCTTTTCGAAACTACGAGAGTCACACGCGGCTGAAATACAGGCGGAGAGGAAGCGGCACGATCTCGCTATTGAGAAATTACAAACAGCACAGGCCGAGTACGCTAAACAACGCCTCCAGAGGATCGATTACATTAACGAACAACTCAGGCGTGAAAACCATGCCGTTCAAACATTCCACGATGTCGACGACGTAGCGAGACAATACTACTTATTAACTGGTAAACGATTGGAGCCACTGAATAAACCCACACTCGCTCAGTACTACACACCATCCAAGGGGCAAATGGACCGTGAACTGACCTTCATAGCGCTGGGTATAGCGGCGACTGCGTTGGTTCTATAAAACAATTAGACTAAGTACTCATATAAGTATGCTAAACATGAGACCTGCTCCATACCGATGCGAATACATTCTTATGGGGAAGACAGATCCCTGCGGTAAGAAATGTAGGAATGAGGGGTACTGTTGTTTCCACATGGGAAGCCCTAACTACACGTGTTCTGTGTGTGGTATCGGGGTCAAAGGGCACTACTGTCTATGTAAAGCTCACGGAGCGAACGTAGTCAGACATCACCTCATCTACGAGAATAAAAAGGCCTACATAAAAGAACGTAGGCGGCTTCTCAAGATAGCAGTGTAAGGTGGGAGGAGTTACCTCCCTTTGCCAGTGATCTTGATTTTTTACCTTACGGTGGTCCAATTAGACATTAATTCTCTTAGGTGTGTATACAATTATGGCTACTATACGCGAGCTTAAGAATATCGCCAGAAGCCGTGGTGTGATCGGGTATTCTCGAATGACCAAACCAGCATTGTTGAGATTACTAGGTTTAGAAGCCCCTCCTACTGTAAAACAATTAAAAGCTCAAGCAAAACAGCTTGGGCTCACGGGTTATTCAAACCTGGGGAGAACCGGGTTAAACGCATTGTTATCACATGCCCCCGGAGCGCTGAACGGTAACCGTCAGCTCCCCACTGTAAAAGAACTGAAAGTTCAGGCACGTGATTTGGGGTTAGGTGGGTATTCCCGTATGAGTAAACCACAGCTTGTAGAACTATTAAGGCAGAATAGAGCTATTGACCTACAGTTCATACCCACTGAAGCGTGCTGTAGGTAATTATTTAAGAGGCTGGCGCATGCACGTTGATAGGAACATAGACATTACAGATATTAAGCCACTGATAGCTGACAAAATAAATCAGGAACTAACCAGTCTGGGAAGTATCAAATTTCAAATCACGGTTAAAATGTCGCTCGATAAGCAAGTTGGGGGAGGGGTCACTGAGTACGTTCAACCTTACTTCAGAGGTAGGCAAGAGGTCGTCACGCATACAGAGACCATAGACGCATCGATCGATACCAGTTTTCAACAGATACGGGAATACCTAGAACGCTACACACACTTGGGGTCCGGGTGGGCTGTAGATAAAATCGATAATGTCTATCTAGACATAGCTAACTACGTGCCGTTCAGAGGCGGGTCATACCTAGACTTGCCTCCCTACTATAAGAAAAAACATGCCATAGTAAACGTCAGGAATAGAGGAGATGATTGCCTGAGGGTAGCTATCAGGTCAGCCTTGTTTCCAGCTGACACTAATTCGAACAGGCTTTCTAGCTATCCCCAAGATGATGGGCTCAACTGGGATGGTATAGATGAACCAACCCCCATATCCCAGATCACTAAAGTAGAAAAACAGAATAATCTAGCTATAAATGTCTTTGGGCACGAAGGTAACACAACAATGGTACACAGGGTCAGCCCAGTGGGGGGAAACCCCCCTCGCGTTATCAATATATTCATGATCCAACGAGGTGAAAAGTATCACTACACGTGGATAAAACATCTCAGCCGGTTGTTGCACGACCAGTCGAAACACGATGGGAAAAAACACTTTTGTGTGCGATGCCTACACGGTTTCAGTCGAGCTGATTTATTAGAATCCCACCGGGAGGATTGCCAAGGTGTGGGGCAGACGGCCATACGGGTTGACATGCCCGAGGAAGGTGACAATATCCTAAAATTCGACAATCACAAGAACCAAATGTCCGTGCCTTATATCATATACGCCGACTTTGAAGCCTTGGTCAAACCTATTAAGGTTGTTGGGGATACTCCCACCACACATAAAACACAGGAGCATGAAGCCTGTGGGTTTGGATACGTTGTCGTCCGATGTGACGGGGAAACGAAAGCTCCGGTAGTGTATAGGGGTCCTGACGCGGCTGAAAGGTTTCTTAAGTGTTTGCAGGAGGAAGAAAAAATTATTAGGAACGCGTTGTATAGAGTCGCTCCCATGCGTATGACCCGAGCCGACAGGTTAGCTCACGCCTGTAGCACTAACTGTCACGTGTGCGACTCACCACTTAACGGTGATTCGTGAGAGATCACTGTCACGTAACCGGTAAGTATAGAGGCGCCGCTCATAACGCGTGTAACCTCAAGCTTAAAATCACCCCTAAGACAATAAACATCCCCGTTGTCTTTCACAACTTGAGAGGGTACGACTCTCACTTAATCATGCAGGCCATCGCGAAAATCGATGGTAATATAACGTGCATTCCCAACAACATGGAGAGATACATCTCCTTCAGCTTAAACGGTCTTAGGTTCATAGATTCAGTACAATTTCTATTGTCTTCATTAGGCAGTCTGGTCAAGGCCAACGATACCTTCCCTATCACCGATCGATACACCGACGCCGAGACTAGACCCTGCTTATGAGGAAGGGTGTGTATCCCTATGAGTACATGGATAGTTGGACCAAGTTCGCCGAGACCAGACTACCCCCATCAGAGAATTTTACAGCAATCTGACCGACTCGGAAATATCCCAAGACGATTACTCGCGCGCGATTAATGTATGGAATAAACTGGGTTGTAAGAACCTGGGGATTATCACGATCTGTACTTGAGGATGGATGTACTGCTGTTAGCCGACGTGTTTGAGACGTTTAGGCGGACGTGTTTCAAGCAGTATAAACTAGACCCGCATGGTATTACACCAGCCCAGGTCTGTCGTGGGATGCCTTGCTTAAAAAGACCGGAGTTAAGTTGGAATTGCTTACGGATTATGACATGCACCTATTCATTGAGAAAGGCTTGCGAGGTGGGATCTCCATGGCAGCCAAACGATACGCGAAAGCAAATAATCAATACGTGAAGGGCTACGACCCTAGCAAGCCAACCAATCACATTCTCTACCTCGACGCCAACAACCTGTACGGCTGGGCCATGAGCCAGTATCTACCCACAGGGGGATTCGAATGGGTGTCACATGAGGTTGATGTTATGAGCATCGCGCCGGATTCGAACAAAGGTTATATCCTCGAGGTTGACTTGGAGTATCCCAAAACATTACACGAATCACACAACAGTTACCCCCTGGCCCCAGAACGTATGAGGGTTAACCTGGACTGGATGTCTGAGTACCAACATAACTTATTAGGTGGGAGGGTGACGGACGTTGAAAAACTCGTGCCTAACTTAATGAATAAGACCAAATACATCGTACACTATCGCAACCTGCAGCTGTACCTGTCGTTGGGTATGAAACTGACCAAAATACACAGGGTGCTCGTGTTCGATCAGAGCCCCTGGATGGAGCCTTACATCAGAATGAACACAGACCTCCGAAAGCTTGCCACCAGTGACTTTGAGAAAAATCTCTACAAGCTCATGAACAACTCGGTGTTCGGTAAGACTATGGAGAACCTGAGGAAACGCGTGACCGTGAAGCTGGTTCGGTCGAATGAAGAAGACAAGCTCAGGAGACTGATAGCCAGTCCGGCATTCAACCGTAGCAAGATATTCACCGATGATCTAGTTGCCCTACACATGAAGAAAAGCCACATAAAATTCAACCGGCCTGTTTACGTGGGGATGAGCATCCTCGATTTATCCAAACACCTGATGTACGACTTTTACTACAACGAGCTTAAGAAACAGTACGACGACAGGTGTGAAGTGCTGTACACTGACACGGATTCCCTGCTGATGGAGATTCGAACCGAGGACGTGTACGAGGACATGAAAAAAACACCTCGATTTGTACGACACCAGCGACTACCCCAAGGACCATGCCATACACAGCACGGTGAATAAAAAAGGTCCTAGGTAAGATGAAGGACGAGTGTGCTGGCACGCCCATAGCCGAGTACATAGGGTTGAGGCCTAAGATGTACTCCATACTGAAAGCCGACAATAGTGAGATCCGGAAGGCTAAGGGTGTTAAGAAGTACGTGGTGAAACAACACATCAAACACGCCAGATTCAAGGAAGCTCTGTTCAAGACCCGTACCTTTAGACATAAAATGAACACACTTAGAAGTGATGGCCATAGGATATACGGGCTGACTATAAACAAGACGTCTCTGTCGCCTATGGACACTAAACGTTGGATAGCTATTGATGGGATCAACACGTACGCGTATGGACATGAGAAAATTGAACCAAGAACGGAACCAGAAAAAGTTTGAGGCTATTTACTATAGCCCGCGTGGGTACTGGAAAGGAGCTAGCGCTGTAGATAAGCTGGCTAAAATGGCGCGAGTACCCCCGGAGGAAGCCAAAGCATGGCTTGAAAAACAAGCCCTGTGGCAGATCTATTTGCCGCCACCACGCTACGTGCCTAGAAGGAAGTTTGGTATTAACATACCTAATAGCGTTCACCAGGCAGACCTACTGTTCCTACCCCACGACAAGAGGTACAAGTATGCATTAACCGTAGTGGACGTAGCCAGTCGCTACAAGGAAGCCGAACCCTTGACCGCGAAAGATTCTGTCCAGGTAGCCAGAGGATTCGAACGCATATACAAACGCAGTCCGCTGACGTGGCCAACAGAGCTGCAAGTTGACCCCGGGCGGGAGTTCATGGGTGCCGTGTCACAACTGCTAGCCAAACACGATACAAAGGTCAGGCGTGGCACGGCCGGAGCCCATCGCAGCCAAGCCATAGTTGAGAGATTTAATAGGACTTTGGCTGAGCGCTTATTCGGGCATCAGTATGCGAGGGAGATGGCCACCCCAGGAAAACGATCGACTGAATGGGTCACGAGGTTACCTAAGGTGGTGTCGGCAATAAACCATGAAGTCACCCGTCTCACCGGTAAGAAACCTGCAGACGCTATCAAATTAAAATCAATAGCGTCAGAGTCGGCCGCTCCATTGCGTGGGAAGGAGAAACAGATACCAGACAGGGCCCTAGTGAGGTACCTATACCAGCCGGGGGAACACGAGGGTGATAGCCGTAAGCGAGCCACCGATCCTATATGGTCAGTCAAAACTTACAACATAGATAAAGTTGACATCAAAGCAGACGAGCCTAACTTGTACTACTTGAGGGATGGGCCAGGGAGGGGTTTTGTAAGAGAAGAATTATTGATCGTACCGTACGGTACAGTGTTACCTCCTGTCAACACGGCATAGGGGGACATTTTGCTTGAAATTTTTATAGGTTGGGTAAGCAGTAGGGGTAATGGTAGCAAGAGCTAAGGGTCCGACCAAAGCCTTATTCCCCAAATAAGGCTTTGCAGAGGCTTTTGTTGGAAGTGATCCAGGACTGTCTTTTTATCTACTACTATATTAATTAATATTTTATGGCCTAAACTGGCGAATATGGTGTCGAGTAAGAAACAATCATCAGACATGTTCATTTTAGCCGACTGCTACAAATTGGTCCGTTCGAATTTTGTTTCAATGAATATGCTAGCCGTATATGATATCGCATCATGGAGAAACCCGGACTGCTGGGTGATTATTTCTATAACTGACGGTGTAGCTGCGAAATGATGCGGCTTTAAGCACTATTTTATTACTCACTGACGTTAATATTTTTTCCAGCTTCCGGACACATATTATTTCTTATAATGATCCCTGTCGCTAATGAGTTAGCTCTCAATATTCATTTTCAAGTCCCTTGGGAAAATATAGCCCATGTAGCATGTGAGGTGCCGGGAGGTTATCGCAGAGATTACTATCCTCTTATCGGGTACGGGGCGGTGGGGGTAGCCTAGTGGTTACAGCGTTCGCTCGTCACGCCGAAGGCCAGGGTTCGATTCCCCACGTGGGTACAATTTGTGAAGCCCATGTGTCCCCCGCCGTGATATTGCTGGAATACTGCTAAAACGGCGTAAAACCATACTTAGTCAGTCAGTCAGTCCTATCGGGTACCCATTTACACACACATTCTACAGTTCATATCGTCATTACCTTTGCCCTTGAGAAGATCCAAAATCATGCCGGATTTTGTCACGTAGCCGAGCACGGGCTTTGAACTGATCAGGCCACAGATAAATTTCAGGGAAGGGCGAATACGGGATTCGAACGGGGACTATAGGATTTCATAGGTTCGGGTGATCAGCTGGTTTTGACCTTGTATAACAGTGGGGCACCACTGGATCTCTTTAGATAGACAGCAGAATCTTGCACACCACTGGAACACATTTGGATCCCCCTCTGAAGGTAAAATTAAGATTAACCCTGGATGCTTCAGACAGACCGGTGGATTCACCTGGATATCTTTAACAGATCATTAAAAAACCCTGGGCACCTCTTACACACTACTGTTATGACTTGGAAACCCTCTGGATCCCTCTGAGAGACCACTGAACATGTCCTGGATCCCTCTTACAGACCATTGACCATCCCCTGGAACCCACTGACAGACCACTGAACATCCCCTAGATGCCTCTGACAGACCACTCAACATCCCCTGGATCCCTCTTACAGACCACAGAACATCTCCTGGATCCCTCTGACAGATCACTGGACATTATTTGGATCCCCTCTGACAGACTACTGAACATACCCTGGATCCCTCTGAAAGACCACTGATCATCCCCTGGATCCCTCTGACAGACCGCTGAACATCCCCTGGATGCCTCTGACAGACCACTGGATATCCCCTGGATCCCTCTGACAGACCACTGAACATCCCTGGATCCCTCTGACAGACCACTGAACATCCCCTGGATGCCTCTGATAGACCACTGAACTTCCCCTGGATCCCTCTGACAGAACAATGAACATCATCTGGATGCCTCTGACAGACCACTGACCAAACCCTGGATCCTCTTTCAGAACACTGAACATCATCTGGAGCCCTGTGACAAAACAGTCAACATTATATGGATCCCTCTGACAGACCATCGAACATCATCTGGATCCCCTGACAAAACAGTAAACATCATCTGGATCCCTCTGACAGAACACTGAACATCATCTGGATCCCTCTAACAGAACACTGACCAACCCTTGGATCCCTCTAACAAAACACTGGACATCATCTGGATCCCTATGACAGACCACTGAACATCATCTGGATCCCTATGACCTACCACTGAACATCATCATCAACAGGATCCCTCTTAGAGAAAACTGAACATCCCCTGGATCCCTCTGACAGACCACTGACTAACCCCTGGATCCCTCTGACAGAACACTGACCAACCCTTGGATCCCTCTAACATATCACTGACCAACCCTTGGATCCTCTCTCACAGATCACTGACCAACCCGTGGATCCCTCTAACAGAACACTGAACATCCCTGGATCCCTCTAACAAATCACTGACCAACCCGTGTATCCCTCTAACAGAACATTGAACATCCCTTGGATCCCTCTAACAGACCACTGAACATCACCTTGATCTTCTGACAGACCACTGACCAACCCTTGGATGCCCCTAACAGAACACTTAACATCCCTGGATCGCTCTGACAGATCACTGAACATAACCTTGATCCTTCTGACAGACCATTGACCATCCCTTGGATCCTTCTCATAGACCACTGAACACCCCCTGGGATCCTCTATAATGTCACACAGTCTAACCTGGATTCCCTCGATACCACTGATGAATGTAAACTCGTGAATCGTTTATTGACTTATCACGAGTTGGCATCATTTTAATACCTGTACAAACTTCACCTGTCCAGTGTGTTCCTTGGTATCATGTACACCGACCTGCTCTGGGGTCGCAGAGTCTGACCACACGTTGAGGTCAGACAGTTCCTCGTGCTGACGACAGAGGATTGGTATACATTGATGCTATTGTCCAAGTGACATTGTACATACTTCACTAACTGTATACACAGTGTGTCCTTGACTTAAACATCAGTTCTAATGACAAGAGTCATCACTTCTACAGACAAGAGTCTGACGAGTTGTTCAATTAAGCTGCTAAATTTTAATACTTGTTATCCTGAATTCCCATTGGTACTTTGATGAAATATATTTCTCATTAATTCCAAAATTGTCCAAAGTTGCCGCCTGTTCTCAGTCTGAACAAGCAACCAACGACCGACAGAGGAGGAAATTAAATACATTGTTACACTGAAACATGTCAGTCTTTTTGGTTAATATATACACAATATAAACCCGTGCTTGTCGTAGGAGTCGTCAGACTCGCTGATGCATCTCAAGGTATCCAGTTTCGAAGATCGACGCTCATAATATTGGAGTATCTGTTATTTACAGACCGTCGCCATATAGCTCGGGTATTGCTGAGTGCTGGGTTAAACACCAAGGAAAGAAACAAGCAAGCTTACAGTCTAAGTTTACACAGGAAACCATATTCAAACACGTGAATAATTACATGTTCATTGTAATCATGCATTCTGATTGGTTGAATTGGTCACGTGTTATTGGATTCATTTCCCAAGGAATGTGAAAATCATATGCCATCCCTATCGACGCTACTTTCACCACGTTTCCCGGAGTATCCCATTTACTCGCGTGGGAATTGCCTTCTGTTTACACGTGTCATTCATGCACAAGACATTTTAGCTATGTTCAAATATGTTTAGGATCACGCAAACCACTAGGGGTGGTTATTGCAGAGAATTTTCATATTGCGATATATTGCGATGCAGAAACATATATTGCGATATGTATTGCAATATATTGCAAGGATTATTTTTTTAACAAAAACTACTTATAATCGAATTAATGCTTGATTATAAAGCAAAAGCACAACAAAATCACTATGATTGATTAACCTTTTCTAAAAACTTTTAATCATGACAAAATAAAAATGTAAGTAACATTTGGCACTAATGAAACAGGGAAAAGAACAATTCAAAAAACGGAAATATCCGAAGATTTCCGTGTGTTACGAAGTTTTCCGAATGCTTGATAAAATACCGGTTTTCGATCAGCGTATCGCAATACGTATCGTTTTCATGTCTGAACCGGTAAATGCCGGTAAACCGGTTATATTGCGCAGCCCTACAAACCACCATCGATACCTAAAAAAAGCCGGAAAGGAATGAATTTTTTTTTGTTTCGCTCAGATGGCCCACACAGATTTTGTTTGCTTGTTTAGCGTCACACCCAGCAATACTCCATCAATATGACGGCGGTCTGTATATAATCGAGTCTAGCACAGACAATCCAGAGATCAACAACATGAGCATCGATCTACGAAAATGGGATACGATGACCAAGTCAGCGAGAGTGACCACCCCATCCCGATAGTCGCCACTTAATTTACGACGAGCATGCTCTGCTATGGACCAATTCTAACCCGGATCTTCACGGGTCCCTACACACATGACATATCTTCGGGGTTTGGCAGTGGTTTCGGTAAATCGGTGTGTCCCCCACCCCCAGGGATTTCATTTATTCCCTAAAATTTAAAGAGATTTCATGAAATTACTGATTTTCATGGTGTTCCATTACATATAGTTCCTGATAGGATATCAGTGAATGAGTGAAATTAATGTTTGTAGCTTAAAACGTATAAAAAACTTTACAACAACTTACTGTTAGGTCAAATTTCATTCCTCAGTTCTTAGGAGTTATAAACTTTTACAATTAACACCCTGAAAATGAAAACCCATCGTTGTACAGGTATTATCAGCTTCGCTTCCGTCTTAACACAGAACTGTTTTAGGGGAAGTAGTCATTGTCTGAACATCAGGCTAGAAGTGGTCATCAGCAACCCATGCTTGTCGTAACGGGCGACAAACGGATGGTCAGACTCGCTGACTTGGTTGACACATGTCATCGTATCAGAATTGCGTACTTCGGTGCTCATGATGTTGATCACTGGATTGTCTGGTCCCGATTTGATTACTTACAGCCCGCCACCATAAAGATGGAATATTGAAATGCGGTCTTAAAGAACAACCAAACCGAACCAGTATCTGCAATAACGTCAAATACTAATGAAATAAAACCCAGTTAATGACTGACCTGTCAGGAGATACAAGTGTATGGCGTGGACTCTCGGTCCAGTGTCAAACCGCTCTGATCGCTCGCAAACTTTGAACAAACCATTGCCCCTTATCAGAGTACATAAGAGATGGCCTAACACTGCTCCGTCCTAAAGTTTCCTCAGACTTTGCTATTTCTTATGACAATTTAATCCTTCGGTAAAAGGAAGGTATATTGAACCATCTTTAGAACGAATATATATTGATCATTCGGTAAAGCAAACATATATTGATCATTCGGTAAAGCAAAAATATCGATCATTCGTTAAAACGAAGGTATTTCGAGACATCGTTAAAACGAAGGCACTTGAGTGGAAATCTCAGTGACACTATGTTCATACATTGTTAAATAAGTCCTTGATTGTTCATTGAGAGATTACTTATCAATCATTACATCACTGATTTGTTCATAATTCATTGAATCCTCACTGACCGTTTTTTATAGATCTCTGATAGTCAGTCGCGTGTTCAATTACAGTTTATGTAGAACTTACCCAACCTCAGTTGTCTACTGGTGCCATAAGCATTCATAAGTCAATAAATCCTAGACTTTCGAATGCTTTTGGGCAGAGTGCTGGGTGTACCGCCTCTTTGTACCATGGGGCGATGGGGAAGCCTAGTGGTTAAAGCGTTCGTTCGTCACACCGAAGATCCGTGTTCGATTCCCCAATGTGTGAAGCCCATGCCGGGCGTCCCCTGTCGAGATATTGATGTAATATTGCTAAAAGTAAATTAAATTAAACTCAATCACTCACTCACTCTTTGTACCACGAAACGCCATGTCAGCTGGAGGGGGGGGGTGGGTGTGGGTGGGGTGGTTGGGTGTCTACCTTTCATGGTGGCGATATTATATTTTGACATTAAAAATATTTTTCGAACCAAAGTGAGGGATGTACGTTGCCAGCCTGTGCTCGCCTTGCTCGCATATAGAAAGACTGGTAGTTTTTCTCTGTTGCGCAACCTTAGCTGCTCTACAGTTTGCCTGTCTAAACCATACGCTATGATGGGATACTCCACACTACTGACTTTGACCTTGACATCACAACAACGAATCAACACACTACACCCGAGTGATTACAAGCAACGTACCCATATCTTTTCACACGTGATCCCATTCAGGCCTTTTATGCAGCTGTTAACAAACATGTTTACGCCGCGGTGAGACGTTTTTGAATGTCGGAATGTACAATGTACTGAACTGAATACAATAGGTAACCGAGAGCTGGTGATTTGAATGAGGTAATATTTTCTTTCGTAATATTAGTGGTGTGCAGAGTATTCACACAAAATGGCATAACGTTTTTTGGGATATAACAGCATATTCAAACGGTACCACTTGCGCTTAAAGTATTAAAACCGCTTGAGGTGTATCATATATGCCTGGTGTGACTTCAGTAAGAACGCCATGTACCTGTTCCAAACAAACACCCACGTACCTTCAACCACTGGGTACAGTATGTGAAGCCCATGCCTGCTGTCCACCGCAGGAATGTTACTAACAGCGCCCCAAATCCACCTCATTCAGTACCTTGAAATATAACGAATTTAATCTTACCTATGAGAACGTGACCCCACGTGACCACTGTACTATGTCCTCGACGAACACCCGAGGGTTTGTACAAGTCTACATACAAGTCCCGATCACGGATACAAATCTCGATCACGGATACCAGTCCCGTTCACGGATACAAGTCCTGACCGCAAACAATACTGTGACGCTCTTTGTGGTCTAACCATGTATGACAGTAAACATTAAATTACAATGTCAAAAGTTATTCTTGCCTTCAGTGCATATAAATATGAGCGGAGTGAGAGGTTGAATGTTGTTTTTTTACCTGACAGCACATGTGTTCGTGTCACCGGTTATGTGTTCACGCCCAGTTTCTCCATATTTTCATTCAGTGTTTCACGTCTTGAGGAGCTTGGCTTTCTGCATGATTCCAGCCATACATATATACATACATACATACATACATACATACATACATACATACATACATACATACATACATACATACATACATACATACATACATACATACATACATACATACATACATACATACATACAGACATACATCAAACATATACTCTCTCAAAAAAGAAACGCAACCCCTATCTAAATATCTGACATCATTTCTAGAATAAAGATGGTGAATGTAAATGAGAATTTTCTTCAAAATACTGTTAATACGTTCCCATCTGATCAGTATAAGCTCCCAAACGGAACCATTTTCACACATGATGACCTTTGTATCCGTGTTATTTGAGAAAGTGCGAAATTGTCATGTACAAAATTCTAAAAGCCTGTTGCACGTGCAAATCGTTGAAAACACAGTTCATGTAGAGGGTTTTAAAAGCACGCGTAGTTTGTAATTTTTTCTCTCATAATTTGCTCTGCAAATCAAGTTCGAAAAATGCCCCCGTTTGAGTACAGCAAATCGAAATATTGCCATTGGTCGCATTGAGGCCGGGGAAAGCTTTGGAACAGTTGCCCGTCATCTAAACGTACACAAAACAACAATCTCACGACTTTGGAATCGTTACACACAGTTCCATGCAATTGAAGATCGTCCCAGGAGCGGTAGACCTAGGATCACCACACCGGCTCAGGATCGCTTTATTCGACTCAGCCACCTACGTAATCGGCATGCCACACCCACTATCACTGCAACACAGGTGCCAGGTTTGAGGAGAGTATCGGCCCAAACCATCAGGAACCGTTAACATGAGGCAAATTTACGTGCAAGAAGACCAGTTGTTGGGCCCGTCTTGAAACGCCAACATCGACGCCAACGTCTCAGGTGGTGTACTAACGTAAGGAGATGGACCCTAAGAAACTGGAGAAGAGTCTGGTTTAGTGACGAGTCTCGTTTTCTTCTTCAACGACGTGACGGTAGACAACGTGTCTATAGACGAGCAAATGAACGTTTTGCACCGAACTGCGTTCGACAGGTCGACAGATTTGGAGGAGGAAGCATCATGGTATGGGGAGCCATGTCTTATAACCAACGGTCAGACTTGGTCATCATTCGTGGCAATTTGACGGCACAACGGTACATTGATGAGGTCTTACAGCCACATCTTCTGCCGATAATCGACCAACAGAGGGAGTTGTTTCAACATGACAATGCCCGCCCTCATACAGCTCGTGCAACAGTGGCATTCCTACAGAATTCAAACGTCAACGTGATGCCGTGGCCCTCCAGATCGCCAGACATCAATCCTATCGAACATCTGTGGGACCAGCTGGATCGTCGTGTTCGTGCACGTACACCACAACCACACACGTTGGTTGAACTGGCCGCAGCACTCCAGGAAGAGTGGAGAGCAATCCCCCAGGAAAACATCCGCCGTCTGATTCGTTCTGTTCCGAGGAGGTGCACTGCTGTGATTAGAGCTCGTGGCTCTACAACGAGATACTGAAGACAACGCCCCCTAGCGTAAATTGAGAGTTCGATACTGACCTGCATTAACTGTTACCTTATACCGTGCTGACCTAAGGTTCACCATGTCAAATTTCATGGCATTATCTTTAAAAATACAAATGTAATAACCAGTTAAAATTGATATAAACATTACCAAAAAAAACAGGGGTTGCGTTTCTTTTTTGAGAGAGTTTACATACAGACATACAGCAGGCATGCATGCATGCAGGCAGGCAGGCAGGCATGCAGACAGACAGACAGACAGATATGCAGACAGACAGATAGACAGACAGACAGGTTCACGGCAAAGACCGTTTCTCCACATACATACATCGAGTCCCATTTCTAGTGTACACCGCCGTAGCATATTCTCTCATTTACCCACACAACATGCAAACAGTATTGTTGTACATATCGGTGCAGGGCACGTTTTGTTATACAACACCGGTTGTATGACGTCATCAACATACCCGCAACTGTAGGCGTCTCGGCGAAGAGCGACTCCCAGTGTTTATCTCCTACAATGTCTTAATACAGAGATCTGTATTTGTATATCTCCTACCATGTCTTAATACAGAGTTCTGTATTTGTATATCTCCTACCATGTCGTAATACAGAGATCTGTATTTGTATATCTCCTACCATGTCTTAATACAGAGTTCTGTATTTGTATATCTCCTACCATGTCGTAATACAGAGATCTGTATTTGTATATCTCCTACCATGTCGTAATACAGAGTTCTGTATTTGTAGACGTGTTACATATCCTGGAATGATTTGAGGGAATAATTTGACAACACTTGGGTGAGTAAATCGTCAGGGGTAGGCTTGATCTGCTTTGAAAAGAAATAGATAATGTGTATTATGCGGAAGTAGATTACTATATGTGCATTGCATGTATATATCTGTCAATCCTGGCCATGCAACTCTTACCCTCTCATACCATACTACGGTTCATGTTCAATATTTCCGGTGACAGTTTCCTCAAGTGTCAGAGTTAATTTTGATCGTTCTGTTGTTAGCAAATGTCCAATTATAATAAAAGAGGGGAATCCCCTAGTTTCGGTTTCCCCCTACCCGGTGCACCAGTAACATTGTTGACTGTAGATATTGAACCCATATAACACAGTACCCATGCATAAAGTGAACGATCCAAGCTCATCTTAGGGATATGATTGTTATCTAAATGTAATGTAAATGTGCAGCAAGTGAATATGCTGAGAATCATTAGTTTGACACGCGAGGGCGATAATTATGGCTACACTTAAATGGAGACAGAGTACATACTATTTATAGCATTCATGCATACATGCATTCATAGTATTGTTAACGTTAAACCGCCCACAAGCGTGTAGGTGTGTATGCATGTGTAGTTGTATCTGACTGAATACATGGCCATTCATTTCTTGTGTTCCAGATTTAGATGCCTGGGATCATGATAAAGGCATTAAAAAAGGTAGGTGGGTGTACGAGAGGGTAACTATTGAATAATTTATTCAGTAGAAAGACCACAGGCCCAAGTACAACATGAGTGCATATATTATACAAACAAGTGCTTAGCTTCTGTGTTGAAGATATGTGTATATATACATTTATGGTAATGAGCAACGTAACATGAAAGCTTTTTGGTACAGTTTGCATAAAGAGGGATAGATTTAGGTTTGGCAGTTTGAAGAAGATTTATTAGACAATCGTTATTTACATATTGAGTAGTGGGTAAGTAAGCGAGCAAGCTATAAGTGGGTTGGTGTCACGTGTAACGGAGGCCTGAATTATCAATAAAATACACTTAAAATAAACATTACTTGTGTCTCCGTATACCTGTGGTGGTCTACATGAGCAACTCGTGTCGTCTAGATGCTGTCGCCGACAAAGAAGATGGACGCAGACACGTGTGGTGGCAGCACCGACGACATTGACAACAATGATTGTCCTCAGCGTGACGGTACAGAAGAAGCATGCACGCCTCCAGTAGACCAGCAGAGTAAGATATCGTGCTGCCTAATAATGTCGTGTATTGTCGAAGTACATGGTGTACGCCCTCTGATATAATCTTCAAATTATGTTTAATTATGTGAACAAAATCATTTCAAATGTCAGTTGGCGTACAACCGGACTGCACAACCGTCCGCCATATTTAGGTTCTGTATATGAAGAAAAACACAAAGGTTGAAATTAGTTTAGTAAGTGTTTCGGTACTTTCCTTCACCATCACCATAAACTGCATTTCCCTTAACATACTATGGTGATGTACTTGTGTTTTTCAGAAGCTTCCTTAAACATGGATGTGAAAGGGGCCGTACATAGCGATGTGAAAAATAACTACACTATCGGGCAACTGCACGTGCACAAAGGTATGAAATACACGTCAAGTGCTGTTACTAAATAAGCGTTGCCCTATACTAATCTGTCTGTGTCATTTCTCATTATTGCACATATGAGCACATCACATTACATTAAAGCACACTGATGCATTTATTCGTTCAGTACAACACTTTCTAATTCAGTCCGATACAGCACATGAGCGTATACCACAGACGAACAGATCAAATACATTGTACATGTAAATATACCATGCTGTATCACACGCAATAATGCAACTCAACACACCATTTCATTCGGAGGAGAATCCATAAATAATAATATCAGCATGATCTTTGAACACACAACACAACACTGTAGAAGGCACTCCACATGTAGTGGTAACATCATCGTTCTATGGAGACCGGTGAATATCCGGGTTACAATTGATCTTCAGTAACTCATGAGCGAGTGAGTTTAGTTTTACGCCGCACTCAGCAATATTCCAGCTATATGGCGGCGGTCTGTAAATTATCGAGTGTGGACCAGACAATCCAGTGATCACAAGCATGGGTTACTGAAAAATCAATTAAGACCCGGATCGTCACGGGTCCAGTAACCCAAATCTCGTAAGAGGCGACTAACGGAATCGGATGGTCAGGCTTGCTGACTTGGATGACACATGCCATCGTATCCTAGTTGCGTAGATCTATGCTCATACTGTTGAGTATTGGGCTGTCTGGTCCCGAATCGATTATTTAGAGACAGCCGCCATATAACTGAAATATTGTAGTGTGCGGCGCCAAGTTAAACTCACTCACTCACGAGCTATAGAACAGACGGAGATGGAGCACACAGAACAGCTCTCAGCATTTATTCTTCACCTTTAGAGTTACAAATTCTGATGTTTTCATATTTCCTCACATTGACCAAATGAATTTCCCATCCAGATGTAGGTGAACTAGGTTTTAATTTGCAAAGGTAAACCTGTTTTTGTTATTCTAGACAACGCTGTTTTAAGAGTTCTCACGCTTTATGAATAATAGTTTTCAAATCATGTTTCCAGGGACGCAAAATATAATATCGATACTGTTGCAGAATGTAACTTATCTCTTAACGTTACAAAGTAATTCAACAACGTACAGAACTTTTATTTTCGAGGATGTGTCAGACATGTCCCCCTAAAGATACACTTAATTGCCCTGGTTTCCATCTCTTTACACTGAACAGTACACTATCTAGTGCAGGAAGGTAGGACACATAGTATGGTATTTTACCGCCGAGGACCCACCTGCACACAACAATCTTAGCGCTGCAGTAATTGTAAATCCTTAAGATCGTGATCTTAGGTGTTTGGCTATCCACTTGTACAAAGCCAATACTTCTAGGGATATATTGGGATTTTACAAATGTCCCGAACAGTTGTGTAATAATGTCTCAATGACAACCATGGGTGGATGATACAGTTAGGTGCTATATTATCAGGAAATATTTTGAATAATAATCTCATGATTTCATGTCCCTAAATCTGGACACATCTTCCTAATATCAACGTGTAAAAGGGCTCAGTTTGATAATATGTTGTTTTGTTTCAGAAGAACTGCGGAATGACGTCACAATAGATTATGTTCAAGGTGCAGAGCCAAAAATAGACATTTCAGGTGAGTAATAGTTGTCATGACAGTTAGAGACACTTCCGATAAAATTACCAGTGTTTCTAGAACCATCGCCTGTTATAAGAAACATATTTTGCCCCAAAGGTAATTTTCAGTTGCATAGATATTTCAAACATTATCATATGATATGATCGAACAACTGCATCAGGAAATATAACTGTGATCTATTTTCAGTTCCAGCTAAAGAAGGTCAAACAATCATACATGGTAAGCATCACCTTTCCTGTGCTTAAAGCTTATCAAAATCATTGATGGCCAAATGGCAGTATATTATCTATAGTTGTTTCAAAGAGGAAATACCCGTGAAGGTCCGGGTTAGACTTTTGGCGTTCAGTAACCTGTGCTTGTTGTAAGACGCAAATTATGGGATCGGATGGTCAGGCTCGCTGACTTGGTTGACACATATCATCGGTTCCCAATTGCGCAGATCGATGCTCATGCTGTTGATCACTGGATTGTCTGGTCCAGACTCGATTATTTACAGACCGCCGCCATATAGCTGGAATATTGCTGAGCGCGGCGTAAAACTAAACTCTCTCACTCACTCAAAGAGGAAATGGGACGGATGTGTTGAATGACAAAAACAGAATGAAAATACATTAATGGATTATGCCTTGATCAATGTGGCAATTTCAAGCTTGTTGAGGATAAAGCTTCCCGAAACAAACATGCAACATGTGTAACGATTAACGCAAAGGATGTACCCCACGAAGGGTAGTGAAGTTTATTATCCACTTCAAGCCATATGTGATCACAAACACTAGAATTAATGCTTTCGGTCTTATTCTCATGTCACTTCCTATGTTTAATTTTAACAGTTGAATGTACCAAGAACGAGCTGTCTTCCTGTTGCTATAGACACTATGATGGACGGGAACGGCCTTTCAGGTCCATATGGACTTTTGAGAATGTTCCACACGGACTGATTAAATTCATTATGAAGGAGTGTCCTACTTACTTCAAGCTCACTGATGAATTGGAGAAACTGTATCGCAGTAAATTCGAGAAGATGCACAACAAGTCATGTCTAGTTGTGGAATTTCTACATGATACTGAGGAAGATAGAGACAGAATGATGCAAGATCAAGAAAATGTGAAGACGATGTTCATGGAGTTCTTGCATGGTATAGGGAAAGATAGTCCTAGCTGCAGTTTAAACGTTTGCAGTGAGCCGGCAACTGTCAACATCCGTGTTGAAGATGCGAAAAAGATTATTGGTGCAAATCCAAGAGACACAAAATTTACAAATACATCAGATTCGGATTCAGGTTCATTTTTGTGAGTTGATTACTTGATAGTTGATGCTGCACAGCCTACCAATGTTCAGTGAATGTAGTCGTACCGTAGAACGTATTCATGTTTATAAGATATCTATTAAGTGGCTCAGAGCAAAATATTATTTACTAAAACATTCTGGAACGGAAGGTCGCTTGTTTATTTTCGAAAGGAAAGTGTTATTGTGATATAACTTTTATATTTACTCCTTTCTGAGTGCATTAAAAAAGTATTGTTCTTTCATCAGTGATGCAACAGTCGAAATGGTAGCTGCCAATCTGCCTTCAACATCTCTGACTGACGATGCGAAAGCGAAAGAAAGGATTGGTCTCAATCCAGAGGGCACGCGACCCATAAAAACATCAACTTCGGATTCAGAATCAAGTTTGTAAGTTCAACAACTGACACTGCACAACAATTGAATTTTCACTTGATATAGGTTTTCTGGTAGTCGGAAAGCAAACATGTTGTTTCCAACGATTCGTGTTTTTTTCGAACCGAAAGTGTCATTTGGTTACAAGTAATATACTTACAATTTTCTGGAAGCACTAGATAAGCTATACGGGGCGGTGGGGTAGCCTAGTGGTTAAAGCGTTGGCTCGTCACGCCGAAGGCCCGGGTTCGATTCCCCACGTGGGCACAATGTGTTAAGCCCATTTCTGGTGTCCCCCGCCGTGATATTGCTGGAACATTGCTAAAAGCGGCGTAAAACTAAACTCAGTCAGTCAGTCAGATAAGCTATACGCATTCTAAGAGGCTCATCCGAGGTAAGCAGAAGATATAACGTTCATTTTAACAGGCGTCAATCCACTTTTGTGTCTTAACTTAAATTGGATAGTGCCTTCATATGATGTTAAATAGGCAACACTTCAGCAGTCCTAGGTATTTGCATACACTCACAAACAAATAATTGATTGTCACGTGACAGAAACGTTATATCTAGAATGTCAGTTTGAGGTCAAGTTGTTATATAAGTACATTTCCCTTGCAGTTTGAAATGTATTCATTTTAAACCTTCAGAACCGAAACGTGCATATTTTCACGAAATCATCAGCTGCCACTGTGACGTATATCCCTCTAGTTTTGTTCCTTGGTAGCAAATCAAAGATACGATTTTAGCCAGGCCAAATTTAGCGACACCAGGATTTGATACATTTATCACACTTGAGATTACATGTAAACTGAAAAACAAACAAACATAGAAACATTAAAACTGTTTTTGTATTTTAAAACAGATCTTACACTTTTACATATTAAATCTATTAGTGTATATGGCTATTTCAACAGTTAAACGAAAGTGCGACACACGGCATTGGCGCCTGTTAGATGGAGAATGAATGAAAAGCGAACATTTTAAAGGGTAAAGTAAATCTTCGTTGACCTTTTTAGCTAAAACTACTTCTGTAACTGCCTCAACACAAACAAGTTATTTTCGGGAAGGAGCAGCAACAGTGTTTGTCATGAACATCCAGTATGACCAGTGAAATTTTCATTTTGTTAACTGGAGTCAAAATTACGCCTTTGTATGATATTCTTCGAAAACGGTCACTTCCTTTGTTTTCGAACGAAGAATGATATTATGAGGTGCATTATATACTTACTCTTATCTGACAGCTCTAGAAATGCCATGCTCTTTTCAGAATGTTATCACCAAGATCCTCAGACACAAAAAGAACTCATGCACAACCGAAAGTGTTGGTCAAAGGTAATTAATTTTCTAAAAGTCTTTTAACTATTGAAATGGGGGAATATTAATGAAGATTTTCCATGTGTAGAATCAAGGTCCCGAGTATAAATGCTGAATGGTCTTCACGCACCATAGCCTAACCTGCATGATTAATTTCAGCAAAAGGCGCTTTAAAGAGGTTGGATAATTTCAACACGTCCTGACTTCATTCAGCATGCTCCTCATATTAGGAGTATTGTATCTTAGTATCATTAAATATGCCATAAATATCTACTGTACATATATCTCCGATTCGTTAATGTTGAACGTTTACTATTATTAGTTGTTTTTATACAGTCAGTATGTATTTTTCTCTCTGGAGATCATGTGTATGAAAGCTAAATCTCTATCAATGCATCATCAACATTCGTTTTCTAACTTTAATATGAACACAGATATTGCAAAAAGGGTAACTGGAACATAATTACTTCACACTAAAATGAGCAGATTATTTTCTGGCGTATATTGCTTCAACTCTAGACATTATAATTCAAGTTATATGAACATTTTTAACAACACGATTTTGTGTGTTTTAATCGCATTTAAATATGTAACAGCCTATCTTTCGAAAAACGCCCCCCACATGGGCACAATGTGTGAAGCCCATTTCTCGTTTCCCCCGCCGTGATGTTTCTGGAATATTGCTAAAAGCGGCGTAAAACCAAACTCAATCAGTCGAAAAACGCCACTTCAAAATATCAACTAAAACGGTTGGTCCATTATATGGTTAGTGGATGCGTGTAGGTGGGATAAACTATCTGGAAATATAATTCTGCTTTGATAAGTAGCAATGCTAATGGGATAGCCATAGCTTCTAACGGGAGGGGTTGGGTACAGGTGATCGTGAAAGGAGGGGGGTGGGGATTACCCGGTTCTCAAATGTTGTACAATGCATATAATACAGCAATATGAGAAGGTACTGGGAGATGGTTCCATAAATGATACTTTTCGTAGCTATTGTAAACTGCCCTGAGTTTGGTATTTATTAAATACTAGTATCTTTTCCTAGCATTTCTAGCCTTTCTACAGACATCACTATACCATTGCGTATATATGTACACATTGTCGGGGTGGAGGGACAGACTTTGCAGGAATATAATTTAATCCATCTAAAATGATTTTATTCGTTGGTTTCACATTAATTTTCGACTCGCTGTGCGCATGCGTAGAGCGTGTAAAAAATATCCTCCGGCCATATCCGGTTTGGTCGTATTAGCGATATTGTAAACACGCTCTAAATAAATGCTGTATAAAAATTATTTACGCGTGACAACTGTTCATAGTTGAGTACATACAGCAATTTGCCTATGCTTTTCAATATTTGATGTCCTATTTTGGTGGCATTGCATCAGAGATGTGTTTTTTTACTTGTGAGAAGGGGTAGCCGGCGGCTCTCGGCTAGAGAAAGGGGATGTGCAGGAAGGACGGTGGACGGGTGGTGGTGAGATGTGTTTATACAAGAGCTTGTTAACAAACGTTAAGCTATTTATTTAACTGATTCCGGTCCCTTCCATTCATAAATAAATTGAGATTAGTTAAATTCGACATAAAACCATATATTTGTTTTAATTTTGCTTCCTTTAGAGTGCGTTTACACTATCGGTAATCTTACGACCAAACCGGATATGGCCTGAGGATATTTTTACACGCTCTGCGCATGTGCACAGCGAGTCTAAAATTAATGTGAAACCAACGAATAGGGTCAGTTTTATCAACATAAACATGTTTATGTTAAGAACTGAGTATATCCCAATTAAATTTCAATTAGGAAGAAAGTGAATTTAGCTAGCTAAGGCAGTAACAGTTTGGAGAATAATAGGACAATTGTCACTGCCGAATGAATCAGCATGTACTTACCATAACGAGACTATCATAATCAAGGTCTTTTCCTTATTTTTGGCAACTTGATAATACACTTAATCAGAAGACAATACATTCAAGCAGTTTACTGTCAGTGGTCGTGCCTACAATATTGACTAAACTGAGGGGCAAAAGAAACGTCCCCGATCATTTTTTTATCATAAAATGATACAAACACGTGCAATTCAATGTTGAAATGTTTGATATAATTTTTGAACATATTATGCAGACTGTCATTACAGAACAATTGAAACAATTTGCTGTAAGTAGAGTTTTTGTGACGTTTTTCACAGGAGGTTCAAATGTCCGGTTTTCGATCATGACAACACATGCACATCAGTACTGACAGAGTGTCTTTGAGTGTCCAACTCCTCAGTAGCGAGTGTGTCCACCTCTTGCAGCGATACATGCTGCCACACGACGTCGTGCAGAGTGCACAAGACGTCTGATCACGTGATCTGGGATGCGACGCCATTCTTCCTGTAGAGCTTGAGCCAAAGCGTTTCTTGTCTGTGGGGGATGTTGACGTTGCTTAACCTGACGTATTGAAGTGATGAATTCGAACAGTCGAGCATAATTTTTATACTGTACTTTCATACGGGTATGTTTCCACAGAAGCATGCAAAAAACGTGAATAAAAGCAATTTTCATGCTTACAAAAAACTCCACGTGGATTTTCTTTCTGTGAGACGTGGGGATGCGTTCGGGAGATGTGTTCCTAAATAAATTTCCGTCATAACGAAAACAGAAGAAATGTTTTTTACAATTTTACTTTGGGGACGTTTCTTTTGCCCCTCAGTTTATAAATCATAAACAGCAATATATCACATGTATAATGACGATAATAAGATTGCGTGAAATATATACAAACTAAAGGAGAAGCTATATAGGGGATATAGCTATTATATAGAACTGAGCACACTTTCATGTCTCGAGAGAGCATTATGTCATGTAAGTGACAATGAATATGAATATGCTTGGGTTACTACCTCTAAACTCAGTTGCGTAATTCATTAAATGTTAATAGGTATATACACAACGTATACATACAAATTAAGTAAAAGACATGTCTTAAACACACAAATTGTTGTGCATAATCATTCATATAATTTCCTTCAGAAGCCTATTTCAATTCGTGCTTTTCACAATCTTCACCTCAAACATAGCCGAGCTATTTAGTGTACTGTAATCGGCCCGTAACCTACCGAATATGAAACTATTACGACTTAATCAACTGCCAGTGTACAACAATTGCAACAGAATGAAATCACAAATTAGTTGATGACTGACCGGCTTTTTAGTTGGCAAGAGGTTTTGAAAATACATTTATATGAACCTGTCATTTATTTCTATGTAAATATGAAAAGTCGATATACATTGACCATGTTTTCTACATATTGCAGAACCTTCCAGTTTCCTAATTGGTAAGGTTCAGGTGCCATTATCCGTGTTTGTAGATGATATGAATACCCAGTATGTCATACTTTGTTGGCACGATTAGAGAGGCTTATTTAATATCTGCCAAGAATTCTGCTGTAATTGTAATCAACAGATACTGTTATTTCAGTACATCATATTCAATATTTTAATCTAGTCTCATAAGATGATTTTTTAAACATCGTTGAGATTAGTTGGTAATCATGGGAATATGTAACATAACTGTGGGTCCAAAAAGGGGACTTAAAAGAATATGTGTTGCAGATGTCTTTGGGACTTAAAAAGGGTTGTAGGTTACCTTTGAACAATGTCCCACTAACAAGCTTCGACTGCTGCACTGGGAATACATATGTAAATGTAACTAGTTTATAAGATAAGAGGGAAAATATGTAAAAGTATTAGTGATCATCAATACACAAAATTGGTAGAGTCAGAAAATTGGCTTTGATGTCAACTAGAAGAATGATATCTAGGAAACCCTGGCCAAAAGCACCCATTGAATTATCGGTGGGTGCGACTACTGACATTTTTAGCAGAAACTGGATTTGGGGAATGTTGAAAGGCCTGTGTGCTGCCGTCTTTGTCGTTTGTACTGTGTTACCTTTTCACGTTTTACGAGGTTAATCTTTTCAAATCCGAACAAGCTGTTGCTGAGATCAACCAAAATGAGCAGATGGTACATTATTCTACTGAGTCGCAAAAGATGATTAAACATTGATCGCATAGGATGGTAATCATTGGAATATGTGATGTATCTCTTGGTCTGCAATAGGGGACCTTTAAAACTTATGTGTTTCAAATGGTCTTGACACTTCGCCTCTGACCAAGGTTGTACGAGCATGCTTCCATTGCTGTGTTAGGAATGCCTATTTACATGTAAATACTTAGATATGCAGATAAGGAGGAGACTATAACAAAGTGTTTGTGACTGTCAAAGTAACATCGAACAAAATAGATTGCCACTAAACTCCTATGTCTGATTTAGCGTGTATATCGTCATGTAGATCACATTATTGACCCCAAAGGTGTCCCCGTAACTCCAAGTAAATTCTGTTACACTGAAGGATGGGAGTCCGATTTTACCTTACGAATCACTGACTGAATATGTGCGATCCTTTAGTTTTTCAACAGGTAATTTGTTGCGACATGATCAACAACATAGGCCTGATACTTTACACAAGAAAAGTAACTGTTACTAATTCATTTATGCGATATATTATGAAACATACTTTCACAAATAGATGTCCCAATGTCTTAAGCTAAGCAAATGTGTAACATGTATAGTTCTAAAAAGACACTTGACCTGTTGTGGCTAGATATACCAAACGAGCTACCACTATGAGCTATCGCTTGTAAGAGGTTTTGTGGAGAGTATCAACACCTCTCCTCTTGGTTCACACGGGTGTCTGATTTTGTATGTATTAGTATATTTCAACTATTTACGAGGATATATGAAGAAGACAATAATACAGTTAAGAGTGTGCATTCATCTTATGGACTAACCTGTATTGATAAAAGGTGAGGTGAGGTGAAATTGGGTTTAACGTCGTGCTTGAGCATATTTCGCTCATATCACGAAATGACGTATGTGCGGCTGCTTGTACTAGCCCAGACTGAAGCTGGTTTTATAGTGCTAGCCCACTGAGATACCATGCCGCAGTGAAGCATGAATACCCCACTCAGACACAGTATACTGACTCCGAGCCGACCATTCCTTGTTGTACCCATTAATACCGAGCGCCAGGCAGAGACCAACAAGTACCATATTTTAACGTCTTTTGGTATGACGCGGTCGGGGATCGAACCCGCGACCTTCCGCTGTATTGATAAACCATAACATTGACATGTTAAAATGAACACACCGTTCTGACTGGTTCGTTTGTGTCAACAAACGATTGCTAACTTTATGTACCCATTCGATATTTTCATTGAAATTACAATGTCTTTATTCATATTTTGTACAAAACTGCGTTTTTCTGCATACAAAATATATATTTACATATCCCACCCTCCCACTTCAGCTTCACCCGTGAACATCGGGGTTAGAATTGGTCTTCAGCAAGTTATACTTATACATTAAGCAACATGTAAACACACCCTACTCTTTCGTACGGTTGGTGCTGGCACAACCGCTCGATAACAGCAAATAGCGTTACTTGAAAAAAACGTCACGTTAATTTCTGGTAAAACGGCTGTGTAAAATTAAATCGACCACCAATATGGTGAAAAACTGAGGATACTGTACATCACCTCATTCAGTCATAACCCAAAAGGTTTTGACAGATTAAATAATCAGAGTTCTTTAATAATTCTATGTTACGGCGAATGTTAGAGATTCATTTCGTTTGGTTTTGACAATAATGCGTAGTTTATATTGGGATTATGTGTTACCTCAGACCCCCAAGACAGCACAGAATAGTTCAGCATGATATGGAATATTCTTGAAATCATTAATGGGGCTAGATCATACCTCAGTTTTCACACATTTCAACATGGCAAGTGGTTGTGTACATCAATATTCCACACAAGATATCCAAGCCCTATTTGTGAAGTGTTGTTGTTCAATAATTAACACCACCAATGATTTTGTCACTGCCGTTTCTACACCACCAATGCAGATCTAGTGCTATTGAATTTTCGACTGCTACCCTATAGTGTACTGCCAGTGTTCTGAAACTGGAGTAGTGTGAGTTAGTTTTTAAACCTAGTTAATGTTACAGTACAACTGTTATTTGCATAACCTTCCTTACCTGTTTGTTGGTTTCACACAGGGTTATTTTGAAAAAAAGATGTTTTTTTCTTTTAGCTATTGTTTCGCGAGACAACTGCATTGAAATTTCATTGAAATTGCATGGAAGTGTGTCAAACTGTAATACATATCGGACTTTCAGGTTGAACAGAGTCTATGCGCACATTTGGTTCACATTTAAGACGACTGTTATTCACAGGCGTTTAAACTGAGCTGATTGACCAGATACTTACGTGATTCATTGTCATTAGCTTAGCATGTTGTTACAACAGAGCGAAGCAGGAGCATTAAATTATGTCAATAAATCTCTAGCTGGTTGTGATCATATTTATGAGAACAATCATTAGTAGCCTGGAAATCAACACTTACAAACTAGCATTCGACCTTACCACATTCTAATGACAGTTGGTTAAAAGTTAAGTGTCAGTCATGTGATATAATAATTGTTTATGGTGTGTGAAACCATGATTATCTTCTTCACAGGAAATCCTATGAGCTTTCTGCACAGGGAAATTCGAATGGTACTTGTTGGAAGGACTGGAGCTGGTAAAAGTGCAACAGGGAATACAATAATTGGAACTGGAAAGGCAGCAATGGTATTCAAATCAGGATTAAAGGCAATGTCTAATACAACGACATGCAAACAGCATTGCTTTAAACGCTTTGGGTACGACTTGCAACTTGTTGACGTCCCAGGATTGTGTGACACAAACAGATCACATGAAGACATCAAGAAAGAGGTAATGAAATGTATGGGTATGTCATCTCCTGGAATACACGCCATTCTTTTCATCATTAGACTTGGTAGAATGGGTGAAGACGACAAAAATACAATGGAAAGGTTCCTGCGATGCTTTGGAAAAGAAGCTAAAAGATTCGTCATTGTTGTATTTACTGGGAAGGATGACTTGGAAGAGGCAGGTGACTCCATTGACAACTATGTTAGAGATATTCCAACGACACTGAAGCAGTTTCTATATGAAACAAGTCTTCGTTTTATGGCTGTCAACAACAGAGGGACGAATGAAGAAAAGGAGAAATTTACCCGAGAATTAATAGACAAGGTCAGACGCATGTTTGATGCAAATGGCGGCCAGTGCTACACAAATGAGATGTACGAGAGATGTGAAGGTGATCTTCAAGAAGCTGAGAAAAAGGAAAAACTTAAAGGGAAGAGGCAGAAAGAATTCGAGGATAAACTCAAACAAGAAGCTGCTGCTTTTGAAAAACAGTTACAGAGCCAGCGTCTTCAAATGCAAGAAATGGAGAAAAAACTTGAACAAGAACGAAAATCAAGGGAACAAAAAGATGATGAGCAGTTGAAAGAACGTCTTAAAGCCATAGAACTGAGGCAAAAGGAAGAAGAGGAAAAGAAATGTTTGTAAGAAGAAAAGAAACGACAGGCAGAACAAAAGGAAGCTCAGGAAAACACGAGAAGAGAGCTTGAGAGAATAAAAGATGACCAGAGAAGACAGATGGAAGACTTTGAGCGTAGGAAAGAAGAACTGCGTCTTGAAGAGATCCGTAAACAAATGCGAGATAAGTTAGAATAAGGCAACATGGGTTTCATACGAACTGCTTGGCAAGCAGTAAAGAATGTTGTGTCTTCACTTTGGTAATGACAGCCATGTCTGAAAGAACAGCAAGATATATCAAGTATCTCATTGGTCAATTTCCACGTGTGCCATTATTGCGGGAGATATGAAAAATGTGTTTTCCCGTCTATGTGGAAATTGACCCATGAGAGCTGTCACCGAGTCAATCAGAGAATTACGGAAACTGTCGATGTTTACCGAGGAGAGGCCAGACGTTTGGTCAAAAGAATTACCTATAGGCTCAACACAATGTTCTTGTGAAACGTAAGGTTTGATTGAACCGCACGTTAAGATAGTCGGGCTGTCCTGTTTTCGATCATTTTTTTAGCATCGGGAGTGTCACCCCTTGTGTATGCAATTAATTAGTGTAGCGGTAGAATTTCCTAAAATCTTTATTTCTTCACCGATTTTGTTCAATTTTGAAATGTATATTAATCATAACAATACAAGCATTATGTGAGTGAAAAAGTATATATTTGTATTATAAAGAAATTATCGTCCAAACAGTGATTCGAACCCCTGTGCTGTCTTTTCTCTGACGGTAGTTAACCTTTCCTATTGTTCAGCAAAACAATCTGTTAGCGGTTCATTCGCTCTATTTTACCATTTTAGGGTCTGAAGCTGCAGGAAATGTTTAGTCTCAGAAATGAGGAACTGAGTTGAAACATAAGTGACTGCTACAGTTCCCTACTTTAACTTGTACCAGATATTCCTGTCTTTACAGGTTAAGGTGTTTTAGCCTTTGCTTGTGTTCGCGACTGGAGCATTGTGATACAGAATTCGCACACGGTTTTCGTGAACACGTGTTCTTGTTTATTTGTATGTTTTGTTTGTTTGTGTAGTGTCGCACTCGGTAATATCACCAGGTGATTATAGTATGTACATAATCGTGTAAAATCAGACATTTTATGTCTGCACCATGAAGCAGTGAAGATCCGGGTTAGACTTGGTCTTCAGCAACCCATGCTTGGTGCACGAGCCGACTGACAAGCTCAATGACTGCGCTGACGCATATTGAGTAGATCGTTGCGTGTGTGTGTGCACTTGTTTGCTAGTTTGTGCGTGCGTGCGTGTGTGTGAATTATCTGGGTATAGCTGGGCGTTTCATTGTCCTGAAAGACCTTACATTTGTTTAGTACTTGGCTAATGTGAATTTTGTGTAGCTTGGTGTGTACACAAAACCTTCTGGAGCAGACAAGTGTCGTTATCAATAACCGTTTGACATGTTCTGCAACTGTTCCTTGGTAAAATTTACCTTTTCGTCTGTGTCGTCTGCCTTTTAGCCCTTTTGCCAAGGCTTTGCATTAGACGTAGCTCAGTTGTAGCTAGATCTGTAGAAGATGTGATATACTATCTTCTTGATTTTTGTGTCTCATGATAGGCTCTTGTCCTAGAAACAATATGAGAAAGGGACGGACATAACACTACAGACTAGAAAATCACCGCATTACCAGTGGAAGACTTACGAGGGATATGGGACTTCAGACGGTCAGACTCGGTGTGCAACTGAAAGAAAATAATCTGCTGCGCATTCAAAACTGTGCTCTTTTTTCCTCTTTTTTCCCTGTGATCACAGAGCATTCTTGGAGACATGACAAACTAAAATTAACAATATAAATTTCCAGGATCGATGTGAAACCAGGAAGTGTGACCAACTCATGACAAGGATCAAACTGGAAATAATGTGACACGAACAGCAAAAAAACACAAGAAGAACTTGTGTTTGTATTGCGGACCTAAATGTGAACACTCAACACGGATTTACCTCATGGAAGCGTTGGTAAATATACCAACTTTCTACACTCTTGTAAATCATGAAAATAATGCCTAACTGTGTACGCCCTGACCAGTAAGTATATCTCTAACACTTTTAGGCTGTAATGTACACCACTATTTTATCTAATAGAAATGGGTATCAGTTTATTGTATGATACAAGCCAGATGTTCCGTCAATTCATAACCCTACAAATTTATATGTACGTCTTAAAGCTAATTCCGTGGACAAGAAGCTTTATTTCTCTCGATTTTATTATTCAGTTAGCACAGTATGATGATATCAATAGTGTATAAAGTAGCCTAATACTGTTTAATACAGACCAAAGGAATGTGCTACACTATTCTGATGTTCAGATGAAGCCGGATAACTAAAACTTTCCATACCTCTCGTAAATAATCCTTTCGTCGTTGGGAAATATTACCTTTTTGTTTCATGATATAAGTAGCTTGTATTATATCAGCACACCATTAGAGTGTAAAGTTGCTTCATAGTGCTCAATATAAACTTGATGCACTGTCTTATACAAGCCAGTCGATACATCGAGCCATGATACAACCTTCTATGTCATTTCGTAAAGGAATTCTTGTTGCTAAAAAACATCTTTCTCTTGGTTCTATAGCGCTGCTTCATACTGCGTAGTATATGCATCACCAAACTAATGGTATAGTTAAGAAGTATTATCTCCCTTGTTTCATGACACAGTTTGTATTATATCATGCTACCAGCAGTGCATACAGCTGCTTCATACCGTGTAATTCAGACCATAGGTTTTTGCATGGTATAATCCAGATGTTCCGTTGACGGATAAAAATTGTGTAAAACTAATTCAGTGGATAGGCAGTATTGCTATACTACAGTACTAATTCTTTGTAAGGTTTCTTACACATTGTTTAATAGAGGCTGTAAAACTATCTTTGGAAAATGTTGAATGCAGGAGCGCGAGTAACATCCCAGTATGGAGGAACCTTGATCCTAACCTGGACCTGGAAAACTATAAGAATATCAATAACCCCAATGCACGGAAGTATGTCTTAGAAAAAATAGAAAAATATAACCTAAGTGATGCTTGGCGGCAAATACATGGTAAGAAAAATATACACGATAGCGGAAGAATCTTAGACAACAGGCTCGTCTCGATTATTTCTTAGCATCAGAAAATAGCTTTAATATAACTCTGGAGTCTATTATCATCCCTGGATACAAATCCGACCATTCCGCCATCACACTATCACTCTCAAATAACCTTAGCAAACAAAGAGGAAAAGGATACTGGAAATTTAATGCTTCGCTGTTATACCATAGGGAATTTATGTCCAATGTTCAGAGGATCTTACGAGAAACAAAAATTGAATATGCAGATAATGACCAAATCGACAACAATGCTGAAGATATTGATGACTTGGATCTTAAGTTAAAAATCTCTAACGGTTTATTCTCAGAGACATTACTTATGGAAATACGAGGCTACTGTATATCATTTTCATCATTTATAAAAAAAGATAAATGTAACAAACTCCAGAACCTAGAAAACAAAGTAGCTGAAATTGAAGATGACATTAGAAACGATTATCAAAGTATAAATGAAAAGACACTTGGAGACCTCTCAAGACTTAAAAAAGAATTTGAAAATATGAAAGAAGAAGAATCCAGGGGACACCTTATAAGAACACGTCTTAGGTTGTATGAAGAAGGAGAAAAACCTTCAAATTATTTTTGCAATTTGGAGAATAGAGATTATACAAATAAACTAATCAATCAAGTGATAAATAGTAATAACTGTATAATAATTGATGGAAAAGAAAAAAGAAATGAACTGAGATTTTTTTTATGAGACACTATATGCAGAGTAAACTGAAACCGACCATGAGATGGCAGAAAACATATTAGAAACAATAGATAGTCAGGAAATGAAGGAAGATGTATTTGACAGACTTGAAGAGCCAAATACACTTAAAGAAACTGCGACAGCCGTAAAAAGCATGAACAATGATAAGAGCCCATGAATTGATGGATTTCCAGTAGAGTTTTTAAAGGTTTTTTTTAAAGATATAGGAAAATGGATTTTTAGGTTTATTTCAGAAGTCTTTGTGGAAGAATCCCATACTCTGATTATAAAGCCATCATTAGAACATACATCCGCGATCTAATGCAAAAGAAGTGGGACACCCAAGTAGGTATTAATAAATTACATGCAATAAAACCCTACATTGGTTACACCTACTTGGGTTGTCAGTCCAGATTTGAAGAGGTCATTATTCGACGATGTTGCATTGGCCATACCAGATATACTCATGAATATTTATTGAAAGGCAAAGATCCTCCGTTTTGTATCCCTTGTGATGAAAGGATCACAGTCAAACATGTCTTGCTTGACTGCATTGAATATTCCATCACAAGGGATAACTATTTCAAAGTAAACACTATGAAGGATCTTTTTAATAATGTTAGTTCTCATTTAATTATTGCATTTTTAAAAGAATTAGATCTGTTAAGTGATTTGTAAATAGATATATATTTTATTATTGGAAGTTTGAATTAGTAGCACAGATTGTTAGTGGCTGTATCCTCGAGGGGGGTTAAAGTACTGTAAAATTATTGTCCTCCTGAGAGGGTACGTAAGTCCCAAAACATTCAACGTACATTTCAACTTTCCGTTTTTTATTCGTAGAATATGTGTAATTTTAATGTATGGCTAGATATATCTCAATTACTAACAGCTGGGGGGATGATGTAAATCCAGCTAGGGCCCATGCAGGAAGCAAATGTACTGTAAGTCCCCATGGTCCCTAGTATGGTGATCTACCTTCAGTTGTTAGCGATCTATAGCCCATTTTTATATTGTGTTGTCCCCTATAGTTAAAATGTTTTAGATTCAATTACTAGTTTTACATATATATCTGTGATAATCTAGTTATTGTACTGTCCTTCGTTGGCAGAATTTTATAATTATACTTAAATTGTTGATATATTTATAACTTGCTTTAGTCACGATATGGCTGAAATATTGCCGATGTGACTTAAAATCTTAACTCACTCACTCACTCACTTTGTGGAAGAAAAGCTATCGGACACTGTAAACAGAGGTGTTATTACTTGCTTACCAAACGCTAATAAAGATAGACAATACTTAAAAAATTGCTGCCCTATCTCGAAATTAAACACCCTTTAATATCACTGCGTGAAGTATCACTGATACTATTAGAAACCTGTATGACATAATATATGAGCTGAGAAATGAGGATATACCAGGCTTGTTACTTCTTTGTAAAATCATTTGATAGTGTTTCAAAACTCATACTCAAAGTGTTAAAGAAATTCGGTTTTTGGACCAAAAATGACAAAATGGATTAGAATCCTCACCAACAACGTTAACTCATGTGTAATTCAAAACGGACGGGGTTGTCGTCAGGGCGACCCAGTGTCCCCATATCTCTTTCTTTTTGTTGCAGAGGTAATCGGAATTATGATTAGAAATAGTGTCCACATACAAGGAATAGCAATAAATAACAAAGAACATAAACTAGATCAATATGCTGATGACACAGAACTTTCCCTCGATGGACCTGAGAAATGCTTAAAGAGTGCTCTACATAAACTAAACACTTTTCACAAAATTTCTGGACTTCATGTGAATGTTGAGAAGACTAACGCAATATGGCTAGGATCCAAGGCAGACTCGAAGGTAACATTATGTGAAGATAGAAAATTAATTTGGATAAATTTCGAAGTATTGGGAATTATTTTAAATTCAAAGCTGGGCAATCTCTGGGTCATAAATACTAGAAAAAGACTAGCAGCAATAAATAAACTACTGGCAAACTGGAGGAGAAGAAAGCTGACCTTAGTAGGTAAGATTATTGTAATAAAATCATTGATACTATCTACATTAGTTCATATATTCTCATCCTTACCACATCCACCAAAAGAATTTGTAAACAACCTCAATAAGATCCTTTTCAATTCTATTTTGGATGGTAAGCAGGATAAACTCAAGAGAACATCTTTGATAAGAGACTATGAGGATGGAAAATTAAGGATGGTAGACATTAATAACTATATCTCAGCACTAACAATATCATTTCTGCGACGATATACATGTATTAAAAACAGAGAATAGACTCCTGAATTTTCCGTTCTCAAATCTATTCTAAGTAGGTGCTAACTGACAATCCTTTCTGGAAAGATACTTTTTCAGCTTGGAAACACTATTATTTGCAAATTCATGGTACCCCGTACGATATCCAGAATATCCTGAATGAACCTCTATGGCTTAACCATCAGAACAAACCCCAAAAATGTTTTGGGATGTATGTGGTAATGAAGGCTTTGTTTCATTTGATATCATTAAAAAAGCGCACAACATTAAAGGTAGGTTTCTTGACTTTGAAAGTTTAATCAATAATATTTCTGCAGAATGGAGAGGGAAAATAAAAAAATAACAACATACTATTCTACAACCTAAGCTTATCTAAACCTTCAATGGACTTGCTCTCTGAATCTAAAGGATGCAGAATATACTACGACAACCTGCACAAGAATGTCAATCCACCTCATTCTTGTCTAAAATGAGTTTAATAATGTTATGAATTGGAAACTTATAAATACACAAACAAGGAGCTGTACCAAAGACAGTAAATTGTGTGATTTTCAACATAAATTGTTACAAAGAGCAATGTACACAAGAAAAGAACTCTTAAAAATGAAATTAATAAACAAAAATACATGCTGTTTTTGTGAAGTAGCAAATGAAGATATTCATCATGTTTATTATGAATGTACACATGTTAATATTTCTGGAAGCAGGTAGCAGAATTTATGAACAGAAGATGCACTAGCAGATGTGAACTATCAAAGGAGATTGTCTTTTTAGGACTACCCAGATGCTTTGATTATTTTTACAATCAGAATCAAGTGATTTCAGTAATAACAGTATTATTTTGTGTATACAGTGAATATTGAAAAATATATTGCAAATTTTAATCTGAAAGCCAATACTTTCATATGTAGGCCAGCTACCATTAACTGAACTTACGATACATACTTAAAGTATTTTCCTCACTAATATCATTATTGCCAGTATTATTACAACTTGATATTCACTACAATGTGATTTCTACCATGTATTGTGTATAGGTGTTATTGCATTGCCTGTTGTCTTATGAGATGTTTGCTCCTATCTGACCATCTTTTTTTGCACTTGAAAAGTACCATAAATAAATAACCAATACTATATTAACTTTTGAAACCATTGATTATCTATCACTATTACTTGTCATGTGTGATAATTTTTGCAATGTGACTTATCTTCTCTTTGTATCTATACAGTACCATGGATGTAATGGCACAACAGTAGTAATTTTTCTTAGACATTGATATATCACTACCTGACACCTGAATTTTCATTGCTCGTGAACGTCTTCTTCCTCTGTTTGGAAAAGCATTATAAGAGGACTATGTATGAGCACAACTGCAATAATACTGCCTTGTGTGTGTGAGAGACTGAGAGATGTGCGTGTTTGTATCTGAGTGTGCATGCGTGTGTTTGTGTGTGTGGACTTTTGTGTGTGTTGTTGTGTTTGTGTACGCCCATGTGTGTTTGTGTGTGTGATTGGGTGTGAGTGTATCTGACTGCGCATGCGTGTGTGTCTGTGTGGGTGGTTTTGTGTGTTGTGTCTGTGTACGCACGTGCGCGCGCGTGTGTGAGAGTGATTGTGTTTGTATGTGTGCGTGTCTGTGCGTATGTGTGTGTGTGTGATTGCTTGTGCTCGTCCGTGTTGATGTTGGTATTGTGTTGCTAGCCTCGGACAAACAGACACAGCATACTACCTTTGTGCTAACCAATGCACGTTTTATAATCTAACTAGCGCCTGGAAGGGCAACAACTTCTGGTTCAATACAGCCTTGGGATCGACCTTCTTCTCTACTGGCAGGCACTCCACCGGACTAGGGAATAACATATGACCCATGTTTCGTCTCTCTTCCTTTCTATCTAAGAGAAATATTTGTTGATAGCTTGTTTTCTGAAAGTAACACGGTATAAATCAAGAAAAACAACGTACAGTCAATCCTCTATGTATAATTAGGTATTTCCTTAATTCACGAAAGATGTCACTTTAGGTTATTACGAGGCAAGTGTGAAATATTATATATTTATGTGCTCAGGAATACTTATAGATTTCTATTTTATAAGCATGGTCATTGAGTATCATCTCTTTGAATGTTACACAGACACCACAGTCGTCGATGCACCGTGGAAAACTACTCAAATCCAAGTTAAATCCAACTCACTCACTCACTCATTCAGTACTCGCGAAAGCTTTACATTAGTTACACCTAAAACGTTTGCTCCATCAAAGTTCTGGCATTGGCAGTAATTCCGTCATTCTGACTGCTCAAAACGCCCTCTGTTTCCACGCAGTGGGTTCAAATTTACCCACCCGATTCGGGTCCTGCTGATTATTTTGAATATTTTAGGTGCGCACACATGAGCTGCTTCAGAGGTTGGCCAATCAGAATGAAGTATGTCAAATGTCGTCGTTCCATGCAGTGTTTTCAAATTTACCCACCCGATTAGGCATCTGCGAAATATTTTGAGATTTTACGTGCGCACACTGACCTGCTTCGGGGGTTGGGATTTCAGACTCCCAGTTAGAATAATTTATGTCAAATATCGTTGTAGAATAAGCCACAGTGTCCAGTTATCACACCACTTCTATACTGGGCAGGCAATAACAGTGGTAAAGTGGTGTACAACAAGTATATATTAAAATGAAACATTTCAAGTATACTGCTATTTATTAGCAAACAACATGTATACATTCTCTGGTCTAAATCGACACACGTTGACAGCAGTCTCAGTTGACATGGGGTCCTCCATTTAGACAGGACCCATCCTAGCTCTGTTCTTCCCTCTGTGTGTTATGCTGCGTCTCCTCCCCGGTGATGTGCAGGTCTCTTGGCAGGAGGAGGAGTTGTCTGTGACTGGACAGACTCTGACGTCACCCTGACATCGGCGATAAGGAATTCTGGATAACACACTGGTGCAATAACACGCTTGCTACAACAGTATGTTTTTCCTATAATACACAAAAGAAATATTACAGTGCTACAACAATGTATCTCTGTAATATTACACTGCTACAATAATGCATCTCTGCAATAATTCATTCCTACAATAATGTATCGCTGCAATACTACTCAAATACAATACTACACTGCTGCAATAATGGATCTCTGCAATATGATACTGCCACAATAATGTATCTGTGCAATAATTCATTCCTACAATAATGTATCGCTGCAATACTACTCAAATACAATACTACACTGCTGCAATAATGTATCTCTGCAATATGATACTGCCACAATAATTTATCTGTGCAATAATTCATTCCTACAATAATGTATCGCTGCAATACTACTCAAATACAATACTACACTGCTGCAATAATGTATCTCTGCAATATGCTACTGCCACAATAATGTATCTGTGCAAACATTTACTGCTACCATCCTGTATCTCTGCAATACTACTCTACTACAATAATGAATCTCTGCAAAAATTCACTGCTACAATAATGCATCTCTGCAATACTGCACTGATGCAATAATGTATCTCTGCAATACTACACTGCTACAATTATGTATTTCTACAATGCTACACTTCTACAATTATGTACAATGTATATCTGCAATAGTTCACTGCTACAATTATGTATCGCTCCAACATTATTCACTGCTATAATAATGTATCGCTGCAATACTACTCTAATGCAATTATGTATCTCTGCAATGCTACATTATTACAATAACGTATCTCTGCAGTATAATATTGCTTCAATAATGCAGTAATTTCTCCAGTAAATCATTGCTACAATAATGCATCTCTGTAATACTACACTGGTACAATAATGTATCTCTGCAATACTACACTGCTACAATTATGTATTTCTGCAATACTACACTGCTACAATACTGTATCTGTGCAAATATTCACTGCTATAACAATGCATCTCTCCAATACTACACTGCTACAATAGTAAATGTCCGCCATACTACTCTAATAAAATAATGCATATCTGCAAAACTTCATTGCTAGAATAATGCATCTCTGCAATACTGCACTGCTACAATTATGTATCTCTGCAATACTACACTACTACAATTATGTATGTCTGCAATACTACACTGCTACAATAATGTATTTCTACAATATAATACTGCTACAATAATGCAGTAAATTCTGCAGTAAATCATTGCTGCAATAATGTATCTCTGCAACACTACACTCCTTCAATAATGCATCTCTGCAATACTACTCTAATTCAGTAATGTATCTGTGCAATACTACACTGCTACAATTATGTACCTCTGCAACAGCTCACTGCTATAACAATGCATCTCTCCAATACTACACTGCTACAATAGTAAATGTCTGACATACTACTCTAATACAATAATGCATCTCTGCAAAAATTCATTGTTGCAATAATCTATGTCTGCTGTACTAGACTGCTACAATAATGTATCTCTGCAATACTACACTGCTACAATAATGTATCTCTGCAATACTACACTGCTACAATAATGTATCTCTGCAATACTACACTGCTACAATAATGCATCTCTGCAATACTACACTGCTACAATAATGGATCTCTGCCAAAATTAACTGCTGCAATAATACATCTCTGTAGCATACACTGCTGCAGTTATGTATCTCTGCAATAATGTATTGCTATAATAATGTATGGGACCGCTGCATTATTAATGGATGGATCAGCGAGCCCCGATTTATATACAATAGAAGCAGCAGATGAGGCCATAAAAGACTCGACATTTAACCATCTTAATGTCAGCATCACAACTGTTACATAACTACACAATACAACTACAAAAGGCGATATTGTGTAATTTTCAATTGTAACGAGCGAGTCCGTGAGTGAGTGAGTGAGCGAGTTTGGTTTTACGCCGCTTTTGGCGATATTCCAGTAATATCGCGGCGGGGAACACCAGGCATTGGCTGCACACGTTGTGATCATGTGGGGAATCGACGCCGGGTCTTCGGCGTGACGAGCGAGCGCTTTAACCACTAGGCTACCCCATCGCCCCTTTTCAGTTGTAATACATTTAAACGAGGGGACACGATATTTGGACATTAATCAATAGTCAATTATGTTGATCGCAAGAGGTGACTTTACCGGAAACAGCACTCAAACTGTCAAACCCTGACCACTGACGCATGATGCAATCTGCTGGCTGACGCAAAATCCAGGGCCCCGTTTCACAAAGCTATCGTAGCGCTACGACTGTCGTACCTCCTATACTGAAAGTCGAAAGCACTACGACAGTTCTTTGACACGGGACCAATGGGTATTGTCTTCAACGAGGTAATATCAAAACACATAAACTCTCCCAAAAAGAAACACATAGGTGTATTTTCACGAAATTAATCTGCTAACTTTAAAGTCGGAAAACACATGTAATTCTGTATCAGTTGCGGCCAAATGTAAACTTATCAAACATCAAATGTCTGTTAACACGTATAGTTTACAAAGTCCAAAAAGTGAAGGCGTCCGTTCCCAGTTTTGTATTTTCTTAAACATCTGTTGTGGTTACTATGTGCCCCAAAAATTGCTCTTCGCCGTCTTGGAATAGACTGAGTAAGTCTTTGAATTCGAATTCTGGCCCATTCCTCTTGCAATGCCTGCGACAGCTGATCTAACGTGTGCTCGAAGGGTGGAGGTCGGGCGATTTGGAAGTCCAAGGAAGCACTGTAATGTCCTCATTCTGAAGATGCTGAATAGTGGCATGTGTTGTGTGTGTGGCACTATCTTGCTGAAACAACTCCCTCAATGATCGGAACCATGTGAATCCTTAATGTTTCATCTCTGTATTGAATATCAGTTAAACTGCCCTGAAGGGGCACAAGTTAGATTTCTGCATGTAGGATATGGCTCCCCATATCATGACACTACCACGACTATATTGGTCAACCTGGGGGACAGAATTCCGTGCAAAACGTTCATTTCGACGTCAATAGCTCGTAATCTTTCGTCAAGACTTTGAAGCAGAAAGCATGATTTGTCACTGAAATATACACGCTGCAAGTTGTGTAGATTTCAGGATCGAACTTTATTGCACCTCTGGGTCTGGCTCGAAGTCCAGCTTCTCGTAACGATTACAAACGGTTTGAGACGACTGCAGTGGTAATCCGGCCTTATATAGGCAATGTCCCTGTTCACGGTTCCTCAGAACTGGACGTGCACGTTGCGAATCACTTTTTCTCCATGGCATTTTCATGCAAGTTGACACTATCAACCGTAAGCGTGCATTAAAGTTACCGAATTATGCGTTTTTGCGCTGTGCGTTCGTTCCATGTACACAAACCAACATTCTGATGCCGAAATTATAACAATCAAACACTAAGTTTGAAAAATATTTGAAATTTCATCTATCAATATCGCCTTTGCGTTTCTTTGTGGAGAGTGTATATCTGCACCTGTGATCCCGTTAGTAAAATAACCATGGTATTGCTGACTATGCTTGCCATAAGCTACACAATTGTGATCAATCATTTCACTTTCGTGTTGGAACCAGCTCACTCACTTGTTTCAAGATGTAGAGATTTATTGTGTCATGATGCAGATTTACGTCATCCTTACAGTTAGTGAGTGAGTTTATCACGGCGGGGACACGAGAAATGGGCTTCACACATTGTGCCCATGTTGGGACATCCTTACAGTGAGTAAGTGAGGTTTTACGCCGCTTAAAATGAGCAATATTCCAGCAAATTCACGGCAGGGGACACTGCAGACGTGCTGTCAATCATTGTACCCATCTGAGGTAAGTGAGTGAGTTGGGTTTTACGCCGCATTTAGTAATATTTCAGCAATATCAGGGCGGGGAAAACCAGAAACGGCTTCACACATTGTGCCTATGTCGGGACATCCCTACAGTGAGTATGGTTTTACGCCGCTTTTAGCATTATTCCAGCAATATCACTGCAGGGGACACCACAAATTTGCTTCACACAGTGTAACCATATGAGAACATCCTTACAGGTTGAATCCAATCAAGCTTGAAACCTTGAAGGAGGTCCAGTACATGCGGGATCATGGCAAGATTGAATCAAGTGAAAGTGACTGGAGATCAACTTGTAGTTTGTTGCCAAAGCCTGATGGAGACTGGACACCGGAATGTCTCGCAAGTAGGTCGCTAGTTTAGATTTATCAATCAAATGCCACATAATCACTTTCAATTAATTCACAATCACATAAACAAAAGTTGATTCACCTTGATATTTCCTAATATATGTATAACAGAAAACAAACTGTATATGTTTCCTTGGGTACATCTTGGACGGAAGTAGATTGGTGGTCAAGCTCGCCGACATCTTGTGCACATATTGATCAACGTATCCGATTTGCGTGAATCGATATTGTTGATCACTGTATTGTCCGGTCCAGACTCGATTATTTACAGACCGCCGCCATATAGCTGGAATATTGCTGAGTGCGGCGTTAAACAACAAACCAGCCATCCAACGACAAGGAGTATTTGCAAAAACATTCACCTACTTTTGTATTATTTTTACATATCTGTTACGTCAGGTTCCTTCATTTGACATTTATCTCAGTGTGGTGAGTCAGTCTGCTTAACGCTAATCACCAATCTCTGCTCCAACCTGAAATGTATATAATACAGGTACCAGACAAGCAACTGCAAACATAACCTTGAAACTAAAATACCTTTACACTGACACGCTGAGGACAACTGCTTCTATGACGATCAGTGTCTTCTTTCACCCTGTTTATAAAGCGTGTACAAGCAATCACATGCTGGTAAAACCCATTCCTCGGGAATCCAGTGATAAGCTGAAATCCGAGAAGACGTGTAACTGCAGGTTAGATAATAGTTAGCGATGTACTCCACCAGACGAGGTAGGGTTCGAGTTCAGACGCTATTTACTGACACATTTCAAGCATGAATGCTCCTCAGAGGCCGTTGTCAAAATAAAACATTAAAATCAAAGTTGATTGTGCGAGGGAATTGAGTTGACGCCAGTTTGGGATATACTGCGTGTTAGATAATAACAGCAAGACAGTGTCTGCAACTAACAGCTTTTTACAGCAGCCAGGCGATACCGTATTCTACCCAAGGAACCGTATGCGTTCAAACTGAATTGCGTTAGTATATGTAAACAGTAACAATTTCCAAAGATATAACAATTCATGAACACTTATAGATAGTTAAAAGACACTTTATAATTAGTTCATTTGTAGACAGTTCAATTAACTTGGCAAAAAGACTATTGATGGTAACATCACTGGTATCACGATCATATTTTATTGGCTGATATTATTTCCCAAAATGTTTATAATAGCATATCGTGCCACATACGATAACATTACCCCTGATAATCCGGGTTATAATTGGTCTTCAGTAATCCATGCTTGTCGTAAGAGGCGACTAACGGGATCAGGTGGTCAGGCTCGCTAACATGATTTGGCACATGTCATCGGTTCCCAATCGCGTAGATCGATACTCATGATGTTGACTTTTTTAACAGTTCATACATTTGTATAATAGTTTGACGACTTTGATGGTCAATTAATTTTTTTCTTTGCGTTATTTTCTTTTAGTTCTCCTTCCACTAGGGCATTTGCATTGATACGTCAACTTGGCGAGCCGGAATTATATTAATTAATATTGTTTAAATTTGGATGTTGTTCCTTCATTTACCGGTGTTCCTATATGTTACTATGCCGTCTATAGATGCTGTGTATATATCTGATGTGTTTATCTGAACTGTTCATTGATATGTATATGGTGCTTGAGTTTCTTATAGGTCGCTTGGCAGCACATTGTATGTTTTACAGATTGAATATATTTGCTGTCACCTTTGTATGTGTGACACAATACTAATATGCTCTCCCCAAAAAGAAACGCATATAGGAATTTCAACTGTATTTTTATGTTTATTTTGAAACATCTTGTAGACTTTATGAGTCAATGAAATATAGCGAAATTGCACACTGGGAATGCAGACATATCCGTCTTTTGCACCAACTCGAGGAAAGTCAGTTTGAGTGTCACATGGAGACGTGTGGTGGCGCTGAAGTCAATACCTCGTGTGACCACAGTGGGCATCCAGAACTGCACGGCATCGCCTTCATCGAACGAATAAGTCTCAGAATCTCGTGTTGCCCAATCGCAGCCCACTCCGCCTGTAGTGCCTGTGCGAGTTGCTGAAGTGTCTGGGGCTGAGGGTTACGGCGTCACACCCGTCTGTCCAGGGCATCCCACAGATGTTCGATCGGGTTTAAATTAAATTAAACCCGGTGATCTTGAGGGCCAGGGGAGCACATTGATGTTGTGGTTCTGGAGGAAGTCTCGAGTGTGACGTGCTGTGTGGGGCCTGGCATTGTCCTGTTGAAACAACTCCCTCTGGCGATCAATGATTGGGAACCGTACCGTTGATCATCACCAAATCACTTCTCCTACGGCAGGTTATATCCTCCCACATCATAACACTGTTCCGGCCGAATCTGTCCACCTGGGGAACGCAAGCGTCGGCGAAACGTTCACGTCGACGTCTGTACACCCGCATTCTTCCATCGCGTCGTTCCAATAGAAATCGTGATTCATCATTGAACCAGATTCTACGCCAATTCGGTAGGTTTTTGGCTTCAAGCAAACCAATGGCGATATGACGGTTGGCTTCACTCAGGCGTGGCATTTTGCGTTCGTCAACAATATTCCAAATACAGTGAATAATCGACAGACAGCGATCAACCTTTTATACCCATCATTGAGACTATCTGATCCCCAACTTTCACGTGCATTGCATGTGAATTGTGTATTCTGTGACACTACACGCAGAAATTGAAAATCATGCTGTTAAATTTTGTATTTTACGGATAGTGCGTTTTGTTGTGATGTTTCAAATCATAAACACCATAGGACTCATAAACAGAGCAAAACCTTTTGTAAAATGAGTCACGTTTTAATTCATTGCTACATGCAATTGCTATTTTCATTATACGTTTCTTTTTTGGGAGAGTATATATAATGATCTTCTTTCCCTCCTTCTGTTTCTTCTACTTCTTCTTTATCTTCTGATTCTTCTCCTTCTGCTTCTCGAGATTTTGCCTAGTGGGACCATAAAGCAACGTGGTTGCCATTTTCGCCTGGAAACAACGCCTGACACGAGTAGAACGCCACATGATGTCCCACATTTGACGAGGCTCTCACCCGGCCCGGATGGTGTGTTCGGTTGAATTGGTCTTGGCATGTGACTAACTGTACCTGAAATGTATGAGTATAGACAGCGTTTAAAATTCCTGCCTGCCCGACTGTTCGGAACGGTCTATTTTCATCTCGGACGGTCAACTTTCAAAAGTAGCCTGTCCGGTGGTCTGGTAGATGTGTCTACCCTTAACAGTTAATATTTCATAATATCAGACAGGTTCTCTCGTCGTCGGTTTGAGGTGTTTAAAGCATCATGATAATTATGTTAAAGTATTTACGATTGGACACTTAATTTTACAATAACCAATCACAACACATGTACTTTCTGTTTACCTAAACTCGGTGCATTGCCTGTTAATGCTGTGTTGTTCATTGCGATGCCTACAAACAGTAAAGTATTCAGAAACCTTTTTTTTCTTTCTTTTTTTTTTGTTGTTGTTGAAGATCGGACAGGCACGTTTGTATCCGGACGTAATTTTTTTAAATTACCAGTCCGGCTGTCTGGCTTGGAATTTTGGGAGTTTTAAACACTGGTATAAACCAGCGACGGCCCTGCTATGCTGAATTACAGCAGGAACCTGACTGCGAGCACACAGCGGGTGAGTACTGCTGATACTTTTAGTGCTGATTCACTGCTACATGTTTGGACAAGAAGTCAGCTACATGTTAAACGATGCATGTGTATTCATTCATGTCTTTGACATTGTGTCTACATGTATCTTGATACATAATTCAACTTATTGTGACTTAAATCAGCGAAATTCTAGCAAATGTCTAGTAGCATTATCAAAATACTGTTTGGCCTGTGGGCGAGACTATTTTCAGATGCAAGTATCATGGCACATAATTCAACATATTTTGCCTTCATTCAACAAATATAGTGTGAAAATCTTGAACAGACAATCAAGAGATTGGCATGATGTACATCGATTTACGCAGCTGGGATACTATGGCATGCATCTATTTGTCAGCGGACCTGACTACGCGACCCCGTTAGTCGCCAAGCATGGGGTTACTGAAGACCAATTGTAGACTGGCCCTTTTACAGGAGTTCTTGTTCCGAGTTTCGTAACGGATACCATGCATGCCCAAAATGGTAAACAATCGAGCACTGACGTTTTCAAATAAATCCGTTGTCCTGTAAAAGAATGCTTTACGATATGCTGAATCGTATCATGATACCTGAAGACACAAGGAAATGAAATGGGTGAATTGTTGTAAGTTTTAGGAAATATTGTTTTCATTTTGCATTCTTAGTATGTATCATGAAGATGGCATATGGCATTTTGTGAAATCCCTTGTCAGAGACTGGTACGACGCGGAGGATTTCTGGACAATGGGGTTCTAGAATTGCATTGTGATGTGCTGACGGTATTTTATCGCCGTGCTTCGTATTGTAAATATGATAGTATAACATGTCTCTGTTTTTGGTGTCTATTATTGAAATAAATATATAATTCCATGTAGGGATTCACAATTATTAAATATGCCTCGTCCTGTAAACACAAACTCATAGAGTGAGTGAGGTAATATTTAACGTCACATCGGCAATATTTCAGCCATATCGTGACGAACAAACTCATAGAAGCAGAAGGACCTGAAAAGTGTGTTGAATAAAATATATGTTTAGAGAGATGAAGAACAACCGAACAACAGACCAACAGTGTCTATTATTTCGACATTGGACAGGGATGTACACAATGCCTTGATACTATTTTCTGTTCATTACAGACTGTGCAAAGGGCAAAACACTTCGCAATGGCTGACAAAGGTATTTGTTTACTATTATAAAATGTGTTCAAGTTCAGAAAACTGCTTTGGAGCTGCAAACGCGCTTGTGTGGAACTGTGTCAAACTAAAATATATTCTCACCATTCTTTTAATATTGTACAACACACAATGAAATGCTTACCTTTTACGGAAATAGTGATGAGTTCTACTCGCAGAGCGGACATGGTTATCTTCTTCACAAACAATTGGTGTCATGTCAGATTTTCAGTGATGTTATTCCTGTTAGGACTTTAAGGACATACGGAATCTGTTTTGGCGCACGTTAGACACGGATAAAAATATATTGTTCTAGGGCGTTGATATTTTAAACTGAGCTGATTGATCAGATAGTTAGGACTCGGGTGGTTCCTTGTCATTAGCTTAGCATGTGGCCAGAACTGAGTAAAATGAGAGTATTACAGTCATGTCAATAAATCTTAGGTTGTGATCATACCCATGAGCACAATAATAAGCAAGCTGAAAATCAGTACTTGCAAACTAGTATTAGATCTTACCACTTTCTAATGACAGTTGGTTAAAAAATAAAGAGTGAATATCATGTGATATAACTGTTTGAAAGAGTGTGTGAGATCACAATTATTCTCCTTCACAGGAAATCATATCCGTTTTCTGGACAGGGAAATTCGAATGGGGCTTGTTGGAAAGACTGGAGTAGGTAAAAGTGAAACAGGGAATACAATATGTATTACAAAGATATTCGAAGCAGTATCAAGTGCAAAATCTGTTACAGAAAAATGTAAGCAGAATTGCTTTACTCGCTTTGGGTACGACTTGCAACTTGTTGATGTTCCGGGTGTTTGTGACACAAGCAGATCAGACGAAGACATCAAGCATGGTTATAAAATGTGTGGGGATACCTTCCCCTGGAATACACGCCATTCTTTTCATAGTTAAAATTGGCAGGTTGGACCGATATTTCAGTTAAAAAGGTGTATTTGAGATATTTGGCATTAACAGATTGAATCATACATTATCGCATTTAGTTCTAGAAACATTTTTTCGCTTTTCCTTTAATGAATAAATTCGGAAAAAATGTATATTGTTCATTCTTGCTTGGCTTGCAATTTCCATGGAGAGCCTCATATACACCATGATTCACAAAACCCCTACACCAATACAAAAGTTTTAACAACACCCAAATCTTGCCAATTGTAAACTCCAGAAATGTAATTATGAAGTCAGTAATGTCTGGTAAGAACTGACATGTCACTTCGCACAAACACACCGAATTGGGCTATAACAAGCGCACGTGCATCCTGTGGGCTACAATGCACGTGATTTAACTGAATGTGGGTCCCACTGTAATTCAGTCTTTAAAATCATTTTGAAAACAATTGCACACGTCAGAACTGCTAACTGTCAGACAAAAAAAAACCACCACATCACAAGGTTGTAACTCAATGGGGCGTCACAGAGGAACGCCCGAAAATGCCAGACATGAAGCCACTGGAATGCTGAGAGCCGGGATGAGCTTACGACAGGTTGCCAAACATTTTCAGATCCACCACAGTACCATTTCACGTCTCCAGTCACGCCATGCACAAACTGGAACAGTGAAAGACCGCCCACGCAGTGGCAGACCTCGGAAAACGACGCCACGTGAAGATCGTCATCTTGTGACGTCATCACGCCGCAACAGATTTGCCAGTGCACCAGATCTTGCTCAAAGTCTTCAGCGGACTACAGGAACACGAGTGCATCCACAGCTCGTCCGTAATCGTCTCCGTTCTGCTGATAAACTGATCTTATTGTGATAAACGGCACCCTTACAGCTCAGTGAGATTGTGATCTCGTCATAACGCCACTGGTCATACCCTTCCTTAGGCAACGTCCCGGACACCTTTTCCAACAGGACAATGCACGTCCACATACAGCTCGCCTGACTCAAAATCTGCTCCAGCACAACAACATTGACGTCTTAGCGTGGCCAGCAAGGTCACCAGACCTTGCCCCAATCGAACATGCCTGGGACATTGTCGAGAGAAGCTTGCAGAAGAACCACCCTAACATCCAGAATGTCAACGACCTTGGCAATGTCCTTCAACTGGAATGGGGAAACATCCCCTTTCATCAGGTTCGGCATCTCATCATAAGCATGAGAAAACGTTGTGTGGTGGTACAGCAAGCTGAGGGCCGACACACTCGTTACTGACCTCTTCTCGTTTGTGTGTGTGAATTTCACTGATCCAACCCTCTCACTGTGTAGTGCACCTGCTTCCATTTTGTAATGACTTCACAACTGTTTGTTTTAGTTTTGTAATCGAAAATAGTCAAAGTAAAGTTTGCAGCGATTCTTATCCTCATTTCTTTCTGTTTATTGGACTGTTTCACTGGGTGTTGCTAAATTGTTGTTATTGAGTATATATTCACACAAGTACATATAGCCCCACACGGCCCCTACATTCTGATTTTCATATTCCATGTTGTCTCACATATACCTCTTCATCCACACAGCCCCTGTATGTCCTTTATAGTCCCATACCTTAAATCCGACATTGCTCCCCACCTCCCCTTGATACTGTATTGCACATGCACCCCTTGATCCACACAGCCCCAACACCCAGGTCTATATGTCCCATGTAGTCCCAAACCTTCCACTTCATCGACCCAGCCCTACACCCAGGTCTATATTTCTATGTAGTCACACACCGTCCCCTTGATCGACCTAGCCCTACACCCAGGTCTATATGTCCCATGTAGTCACACACCGTCCCCTTGATCGACCCAGCCCTACACCCAGTTCTATATATCCCATGTAGTCACACGCCATCCCTTTGATTCACCCAGGACTACACCCAGGTCTATATGCCCCATATAGTCCCAAACCTTCCACTTGACTGACCCAGCCCTACACCCAGGTCTATATGTCCCATGTAGTCACACAAAGTCCCCTTGATCGACCCAGCCCTACACCCATGTCTATTTGTCCCATGTAGTCACACACCGACCCCTTACTCGACCCAGCCCTACACCCAGTTCTATATATCCCATGTAGTCACACACCGTCCCCTTGATCGACCCAGCCCTACACCCAGGTCTGTATGTCCCATGTAGTCACACACCGTCCCTTTGATCGACCCAGCCCTACATCCAGGTCTATATGTCCCATGTAGTCACACACCGTCCCCTTGATCGACCCAGCCCTACACCCAGGTCTATATGTCCCATGTAGTCACACACCATCCCCTTGATCGACCCAGCCCTACACCCAGGTCTATATGCCCCATGTAGTCACACACCGTCCCCTTGATCGACCCAGCCCTACACCCAGTTCTATATATCCCATGTAGTCACACACCGTCGCCTTGATCGACCCAGCCCTACACCCAGTTCTATATATCCCATGTAGTCACACACCGTCCCCTTGATCGACCCAGCCCTACACCCAGTTCTATATATCCCGTGTAGTCACACAAAGTCCCGTTAATCGACCCAGCCCTACACCCAGTTCTATATATCCCATGTAGTCACACACCGTCCCTTCGATCGACCCAGCCCTACACCCAGTTCTATATATCCCGTGTAGTCACACAAAGTCCCCTTAATCGACCCAGCCCTACACCCAGTTCTATATATCCCATGTAGTCACACACCGTCCGCTTGATCGACCCAGCCCTACACCCAGGTCTATATATCCCATGTAGTCACACACCGTCCCTTGATCGACCCAGCCCTACACCCAGGTCTATATGTCCCATGTAGTCACACACCGTCCCCTTGATCGACCCAGCCCTACACCCAGGTCTATATGTCCCATGTAGTCACACACCGTCCCGTTGATGCACCCAGCCCTACACCCAGGTCTATATGTCCCATGTAGTCACACACCGTCCCGTTGATGCACCCAGCCCTACACCAAGTTCTATATGTCTCATGGAACTAAGGATTTTAATTGTATAAGTGCAGTACAGAACCGTGCTTGTCGATTTTTCATTGGTGTAAATAGCAAAACCCCTAATTTGGCAGTAAGGGGTGATATGGGATGGACTAGTACTTTGTCAAAACAAAGAACAGAAGTATTACGCTTTTGGGTTGAGTTATGGCATCTGATAGATTGCCTTCTGTTATTAGCAGCTGGTCACGGCGTTTAGCCAAATCATGGGATAACACAGTGTCATCTTTATTACAATCGTTGCAACTCCCAGTGCAAGACTTGCTACACATGTCTAGTAGTGAATTGACTTTGTCATTTCAACATATACAGTTGTTAGATCATCAGGAGTTGCTACGGGAATTGTGGAATGACCAGGGTAATCCCAACGGTAATAAGCTACGCACATATAGACAGTTTAAGTACACTGTTACACCAGAACCATACATTACTGCTATACTGCCCAGATGGCACCGTAGCGCTCTAGGTAAACTGTGGTACACTTCCATTAGAAATAGAACGTGGTAGATTTTCTCGTCCTGCGACGCCACTTGCAGACAGGCTTTGTCGCCACTGTAGTAGTCAGGCTGTCGAAGACAAAGTCCATTTCTTAGTTAGCTGTCCTTATTATTCTGATCTTCGGTATGATTTGTTTAGAAAAACTAGTATCTTATACCCAATTCCACCATGAATCAAGAAAATACTTGATTCTGATTGGTTGTTCAGAAAAATCAGACGGCATCAATTGTGGATTGACGCTCATCTGATTGTAAGGCCGCTTCACCGCGCATTAACAAATCTTATTGAGAAAACTACTTCCGTTTGACCACAATGATGGCGGATCATAACAACAACAACTCCGTGGATTTTGACGCTGACTTTGGAATTTTCCACATAGGCAATTTTTCGGAAGTTTACGAGATGGATTATTCTGATCTTCGGTATGATTTGTTTAGAAAAAACTAGTATCTTATACCCAAATTTTGCTCAGTTATCAAACACTGAACAAGCTACAATCCTCGGCATAAGCTATCATCCCTATAAATTTCTTTCTTTTTCCTTAAGTCTTTCATATGTGTGATACTCCTTAATGTTTTAATCTTATATTTTATACATTTTATGCACATATTGTCTAGTGTGCCTCATTGGCCATCTGGCCTGGTGTTTGTATTTTTCTATGTCTTTTTACCGTTGCCATTTTTTGACACATAAATAAACGTAACACATAAATAAACTATTTTGTCTGTCTTGTCTGTCTGTCTATACACACACAATGAGCCGTGAGGTCATCGGCAAATGAACCAGCCGTTACACTTGAGTGCACACCCACCCGCTCTGACTGGGTTCGGTATCCCGGCTGCTTCGTTTCTAGGGAAGTAACCCCAAGTACAAAATATTGCACTTTTGATTTGCTATTGTACGCTTTTAATTTTGTTTATATGTTTTTTCATAATCAGAATGTATATAATATGTCATAAATAAGTGATAACTGTGTTTGATTTTTTGGTTGCATGTGACCTTTAAGCAATCCACTCCTTTGATGATCTCCTCGGTGCATTATCGCGATATCGAACGAGCCTACAGCTCAGCAGGAACAGAAATCGTGACAATTGTTGTGAAAAATGAAAGCTATATGTTCTCACAATCTGCTGTCATTTAATTTTGTCACCTGCTTTGCCTAGCCTCCGAGTGGGCCTGGTACAAATGCCACCTAGACAAAAGCCCCCCGCACATATGCCACCTGGGACAAATGCCACCCAAATAAAAATAAAAACCACCAACACAATAACATTTTTTAAAAGTCAACATTACTATGAAATCAAAATTTTACATGAAAATCAACTTTTTTATCAAAGTGAATATATTTTTTAAGAAACCAAATTATTGATCAAAGTCTACATGATTTTACAACAAAATCAACATTAAAATCAATATGGGTGGTAATTGTCCTCTCTGTAACGGTAAAATAACTGAGTGGCATTTGTCAAGGTGGCTTTTGTCCTGCTCCCCTTCCGAGTTACAACTTGTTTTCATAGACGATTCTGTCGTAGTTGCCTGGTGTCGCTGGGCCTTATTTGTTCGAGCCAGCCGCTAGTGATAGTGAAAACTATGATCAGCCTCGCTCATCTCGGTTACGGTTAATTTCTTCAACCTAAACAGTGCGACATGAGGAAGGGTGGATGCCCATCAGATGTGGGGTTTTTTACCTCGATATTTATTCACGTCATGTACAAGTATGACGTATAATATTAAAAAATGACATTTGATCTATTTGAATCCGTAAACTAAACAACCCCACTTTGCCATTGCTAGAAGACTCGGCCCATAGGTTTTCACATGCAATTAAAATTGCATGCAATACCGTATTCTCAAAATAGAAGACTCGGCCCATAGGTTTTCACATGCAATTAAAATTGCATGCAATACAGCAATTAATACTCCCTTGTTGTAACCCGTGTTAGTAGGTGGTATAAACCTACACATGTTATTTGTCATCATTCACTTGATTGTCAGTTAATGAATTTAAAACAGGTATAATTAGTGGTAACACCACTTACATAACAAAGGTTCCCATTTTGCATTTCTTGTGTCTGAAGTAAATACTCAACATTATAAACATCGATCAAAGAATTAACCGATAACTGATTGATTAATTACTTGTATCTTACACAGCGGATTTGTCAAAAGGTAGTGTTTATGTATGTAGATTTTCTATACTGAATACACTCTGTCGTGTCTGTGTCTGCGTAAAACAACGTCCTTCTTTCAAAGGATTAACCGCCAAGACAGTGATTGATTGCTCATTATTGGCTAACTAAATTACTTTTTTTGTAAAGAATGGCGGACATTATGCAATTAGTTCCCAGGTGTGCTATCTTGGATGCCCAATGAGACTATATACCAATGTGAAATACCTGAAACGATATATCACTTTTCGTAAACATGTATTAGACTGTAAAAAGACACATCATTTGGAACAGCTGCAGGTGAATGGCATATCACTCGTTTTTGTGGATATTGATGGATACATTCCTCGAACAAAGTAATAGCCTGACATTGTTCTTATAACTCTAATCTGTTTTAATTTTAATAATTGCATTTTGTTTTTATTCATTTGTCGTAGCATTCCACAGAATCATTGTTTTCGTCGTGAAGTAATGAGACAGATAACATACACTAGAGCGTGTGTTGCGAATTATGATTTACTTTGGCAAACTATAAAATGTCTGATATTCAAGTTATAAGTATAGGCAGATCGCCTGATTTTTATTTAGTTTCAAAATGCATACAAGTATGATAATAAACTAATTAGGATTATAAGACCAAATATAAAGACGCACGTTGACTAGTATCTACATACTGGTGAGTGGACGTTAACCACGTGAATGTAGTAAGAAATTTATTGCGCAGTATTGTCACTCGCTTCCGAGGAAGAAATCGTTATGTTACAAGTTGTGTCATGCCAAATCCTGTTGGCCATGATTCAAATACATAACTACGAGTAGAAAGTAGTTTTGATTTTCTAACTTGATAAAAACAAACCATAATCTCATTAATTCTTTAACAGACTTTAGCCCGTGATGTTACGATTATTAAAATCGTTATGTTACAGCATCCGCCAGTCTGAGAATAAATGGCCCTCGAAGGGGTTGAAGTACTGTTATTGTCCTCCTGAGGGTCAAATCCCAAAATATTCATAGTAAATTTAAACCTACTACTATTTTAATCGTAGAATATATGTTCGTTTTGATTTATCTAACATTGATGAAAGATGGTGTAAATAATCTCATTCCATTCTTTAACAAATGTACTTCCCCATGGTCCCTACTATGGTGATGTACCTTCAGTTGATTATTAAAAACCTGGCAGCGCCCTTTGTCGCTAGAACATCCGCCAGTTTTTTAATAAATGCTATTTAGGTTTGTTTTCACCGAGTTACAAAATCAAAACTACTTTCTACTGGTAGTAAAATATGTATTTGATTGATGTCCAATAGGATTTTGCGTGACATATCTTATAACATAACAATGTCTCTCGTGGAAGCGAGGTGGGTGTCAATATAACACTATACAAGGTCTGGCATAAAGGTATTATACATAAGCTAAGACGTTATGGTATCGGGGGTAACTTGTTGAAATGGTTTGAGAGTTATCTAGACAATAGAGTTCAGCGAGTTGTTATTAATGGTTACGCGTCTGATCAAAGATCAATCTTAGCCGGGGTTCCCCAAGGCTCTGTCTTAGGACCATTATTGTTTATAGTTTATATCAACGACATCATTGAAGGAATAAACAGCAATATCCGTCTCTTCGCAGATGACACATCACTTTATGCTATAATAAATGATCCTGATGAAACTGCTCTGTCTCTTAATAATGATCTACGTAAAATTTCTGATTGGGCTGACAAATGGCAAGTTACATTTAATCCTAATAAAACAGATTCTATACAATTCTCTCGTAAAGTTCAACCCAGCCCAAAACGAAACTTTACAATGAAGGATGGTAATTTTAATGACGTTAATAGCCATAAACATTTGGGACTTACTTTACAGCACGATTGTTCCTGGACTGACCATGTTAACTGTATCGCAAAAAGGTTGCACCCATGGTAAACTGTCTTAGAGGTTTTAAATATCGTCTCTCACGTAGAACTTTACAAACAATGTACAAACAATTTATCTTACCTATTTTCGACTATTGCTGTCACATCTGGGACAATTGTACCAAACAGCAAGCACTAACACTGGAAAAACTTAATCTTGATGCACTTAGAACTATTTGCGGTGCTGTTTGCGGCACGAGTCACAACAAAATTTATGATGAGACAAATTTCCAACCACTATGTACTCGAAGATACATCCAAAAACTAACGTTTTTTCTATAAGATGGTTAATAATTTAACTCCAAAATATCTGAGCGATCTCGTCCCTCCTAAGGTATCTGACACAACAAGCTGCATTTTCCGAAACCGTTTGAAGCTCCAAACTATCGATAGTAAAAGTGCAAGTTATGCTAAGTCATTTATCCCAGATACAGTAAGATTGTGGAATTGTTTGTCTAGTTGTAAGAAACAGATTAATGGGTCAAATAATAATAATAGTCAAAATTACTTCAATTTAAGCTTTGGAACAAGATTCTGTCAGATTATCCATTCACGCCTCAGGCTCGGTTGCAGCGATTTAAACGCACATAAATATCAACGATTTATATCTTCAAATCCCTCTTGCTCTTGTGGCTACTGTTACGAAGATCCAATTCACTATTTCTTTTCGTGCGTTAATTACACTGACATAAGACATAAAATGCACTTCTATGCTAAAGGATACGACAACAAATCAATACTATACGGCCACTCTAATGGATCTACTAAAGGTAATCTTGAATTATTAGAATCTATCCATTCTTTCATTGTACTGTCAGGCAGATTTGTGTTGTAATATAAAAAACGAAATTGCACTTACTATTAAGTATTTTCCGACACTAAAGGTTCTAACGTTAAAAGCGGCTATATTACAGTTTATGATTGTTACATTTCCAGAAAGCTATTGTTTATCGTTTGTTAATATCATGTTTTTCTCCGCACGATTATTATATCTATAATATATCTGTCTTCTGGAGCGGTATTCAGATAAGCACCATACTGCTGTATTTACCAATCCTCTTTTGGAAATAAATATGTTTAAACCATATAACACTACTTACAATATTATTGTCACTTCCACGACAACCTCGCTTCCAAGAAAGAAATCGTTATGCTTCAAGTTGTGTTATGGAAAATCGTTTTGGTCATCAATCATATATATATTGTACTACAACTAGTAAGTAGTTTTGATTCTTTTACTTCTGCGAAGCGATCTGCACACATTTAAGATATCGTTCCAAGCTTCCACAACGCTCGCTTCGCACTCACAAACAAAACCCATTTAGCACGAACTACGGGGTTCGGTGGAAATAAGTGCATGGTGACACCATCACTCGACCCCTTAGGAGGGCAACGCAACGATTGACGGCAACGCAACGATTCGTTTTGCTTTGAGTAAGTTTCGTTGTTCAGACCATCCTTAAATGTTGGAATAAGGGCCAAAAGTAAATATAAAACAACATGAGCGATTCTGCCTCTCTGTGTATTGTACTTACCATTGAATCAGAGTACCAATTCTTTATTGAATGTTCATTTTACTGTGATCTGAGAAACAGCCTGCTCCCACAATACTACATAAATAATCCATGTGAAATTAAATTGATTTAAACAGATTTTTATTCATGAAGATGAATTGGGATTGGTGAACAAGCATTACTGCTTATATTAACACCGCTCCCATGCAACATATAATACAACATGAAAATGGAAGATTTGACGTCATCGATACTGACCATTGCATAAATAAAATATTTTTAAAATGTGTCTCACAAGCCATTGTAGAAATATAAATCAATCATGAGAAGGTTGTTGAGTAAATTTACTTATTTTCCTGAGAAAATTTAAAGCGTTGGGTCTTGGTTATATAATCTTCGACGGATTCAACTATTTTCTGGTTTACACAGGGAGTAAGTTCTTTGTTTCCCTTAAGAATGGTATCCAGGTTCATGGCGCCCCCATGCCATTATAGCAATTAGCCCATGGAGAACAATCATTTACCATCACCCACCAGTTATCTCCCCTTGCGGATATTTCCAAAAATTGGAAATCTCATATTTCCAAAATTGGACATTTTTGGAAACATCATCTTTCCAAAATTGGAAATGTCTTGCAAACATCATCTTTCCAAGCTTGTAAATGTGGATTTTTTCCAGTTATCTATCTATCTATCTACCCATCTCACACCACCACCACCACCGCCACTGCCACCACGCACCCGCAGCCAGTCAAATTATAAACAATGATGCACTCACGTTATTGATCAAATACATTCTTCGTGAACGTAGCGTTGTCATGTTAAAATGTCTGTCCAGGAAAATGTAACTGCATGAATGGCAGACGGACAGGGGTCAAAACATGATACGATGTGGCAGTCATATTTTCCTTGACGACAGCCATTTGAGATTGTCTTCAAATGCTAGTTAAACAAGTATCCTCCACGTGTCAGTCGGCCTCGCGAACATAATACTCTTGCGACACACGCTGGCGTGTCTCTGGATCAATTGTAAACGCTGAGCACACTAAAATGAGTCAAGACAGGTCCTTTCGCTGGTCGACAAGCTCGGATGTATGCAGTAGGCAATCGATCCCTTATAGTCTGAGCGGACGATCAACGTCTTAGTGAGTGAGTGACTATGGTTTTACACCTCTTTTAGCAATATTCCACCAATATTACTGCGGGAGACTCCATAAATGGGCTTCACACAGTGTACCTCATGTGGGGAATATAAGCCGGGTCTTCGGCGTGACAAGCGAACGCTTTAACCACTGGTCTACCCCAGTTCCCAACTCTAGTAAGACAGCTGAAACGGAACAAATCAGTATTAGTTTCGATTATGACGTCTGTGTCGGCACCACACCGTCTCCTCATGAAATGGACGTCGTCGCCGTTGGTCAAAGAGTATTTGGTCAAGTTCGTGCAAGGTCAGGTGATCATCTGCTGTCGCGCTTGTGTTCACAGCTTATCGCAAATAGTTTCGATCAGGTTCATGCCTGGAAACTGGAAGGTAGGTTCTTGACATCAACACAGGCGTAGGAAGTTGCGCGGTCAGAATCAAAGTGTAGGGCGAAGCTTTGACATGTCAGTCCAGGACCATGTAGCTGTCTATGGCAAGACTGGGGTCAAATTATTATGACGGTAACGCAATTTATCAGGGCATTATCATTTGCAAAAACCCGAGGTCTTTCATTAACTGCCCGACGAAGGAAGGCAGTTGAAAAGACCGGGGGCTTCTGCAAATGATAATGCCTTGGGCCCCGTTCCTCAAAGCGATCGTAGCGCTAAGATGATCGTAACTCCCATACTTTAACATAGACTTACGACTGTCGTAGCGCTACGATCGCTTTGAGGAACGGGGCCCTGAAAAATAGCGTTACCGTTATTATAGCTAAAATGGAGAGGATTATTAATTTACACAAACAATGGTATCGGTTTTGAAGCATTTACTTTTACAAATATGGAAACGTCATAGAACAAAACACTATTGAGCATGACGACATCCGACCTTAACCTTTGCCCATACAACCAGCGGTTATTTTTTTCAATGCTCAACAACGTTAGAGTACCAGTGGATGTGTTCATTGCTGCATGTTGTTATTTATGCTACAATTGTTGAGGTTGGCACCGGCAAGAAAGTGCATAATGGCACAGGTACACGTGACGAGTGTGAGTCAGCCATTTCGTCAATATTGAACCCAAGTTCAAACGAGCCGTATGTGAATGAACATCAAGAGATGAGATACTTATGACGTCAACTTACAACAGGCTTGATAATGGCCCGTCGTCAAGAAGTTTGGGGGCATTATCAAGTTACATTGGCCTGCTCATTTCTGATAACGTGTTGGCGTTTTAATGATAATTCTATCCATTTTAGATCCTGATAGTGTCTGGCAGTTTGATTCCTTCAGACGGCAATCATTTGAGACTCACCGTTGACACAAAATGCTGGCCAAAGAAAGGGTTTCAAAATCTGTCCTCCTCATGATCACGACATTCCTGCACTTCACTCTGACAAGTTTACCCATCGTAAGCGTTGAACGTGATACATTTGTTTCAAGATAAGTAATGAATTTGGCATTCCGTACGTGGTCGATTCCTCATGGTCGATGAGTCTAGTTCATATGTATTTTGGTCTGCTGAAGACTTCAGACTGTGTCCAGTGTAACTGTGTTCAGTGAAGAATGTGGCTTTCAAAGCCTCAGGAATTGTTTAAAAAATGAGAACTGAGGAGAGAGTGAGTTTTAGTTTTACGCCGCGTTTTGCAATAATAGGCAATATTACATCGGGCGACACCAGAATTGCGCTTCACACACTGATCGCTTAAACCACTGATCAACCCCACCGCTTCGGTAGAAATGAGGAGGTCCTTTGAAGGATCTGTGATAAAGCTGGTGTCTATTGTCATTCCTTGTTTTGATTTGTACCAGAAATTCCTGTGTTTTTACAGATGCAATATTCACTAGCATTTGCATGTGTTTGTGACAGGTGTCAGCAGTGGATCAGGATTTGGTCATCGTGATTCCCGAAAATGTGTTAACCATAATAGTCAGGTTTCAACTCCTCCGTATTGGATATAAATTAGAGCAAATTATAGTGTGTGGTTTAAGAAACCTCTATCGGTGTGGCGTTACTTATGCGGTAAGGTATATAATGAGGATTTTCCAAGTGTCAATCGAAAACAATTCGTAAACATATCACCCATGAACATCGGGTTATAATTAGTCTTCCACAAACCATTTTAGTCATAACAGGCGACTAACAGGATCTGACAGATTTGGTTGATGTCATCGTTTCCAAATGGGTTGTCTGCTCCAAACTCGATTTTACAGATCGCCGCCTTATGCCCTGAGAAATGTTGAATGTCACACTAAACAACAAGCAGAGGAAACCAATCACGGCTACACACAATAAACAATACCGTCAGAGAGGTATTGCAAACTTTGATCCATACGTGTCTCACGAGACATTCTAATTATAGTTATATACTTTTATTGAGTGGAGAGATCCACCTCAATGTATTCCGTGTCACAATCATTCGACTGTCAAGCACCTTTAGTTGGAATGTGTGCATTTTAGATTTTTCGCTCATTCGCCTGCGATTTTATACTGTTCAAACAATATCCTTTGCAATAAGAGATCATTGTTATTCTAGCCACGAATAGCTGCAAAATTGCTCATGCAGCTTAAAGCAACATTTATACTCTCACTCACTTTTGTCCAACAGTATCCCTTGGTACACTGACATCCTGACTTAAAGTGACATCTGAGTCCATCAAACTCCAGTCAACAAGAGTGCATCAACATTAGATTACCTCGAGATATTACTGTTTGATTAAATAATAGCTGTTTAAATCGGAAAATGTTTCATGTGCACACTTTTCTGAAGCAAGTGCAACTAAAATATTGGCAGCAAACCCAAGTCACAAGGACATAGAGAGAATTAATATAATCGTAAACTCGATCTAAGTCTGCGTATGTGCAGTCCTCCTCGCAAGGTGTTTGTTATGGTAAGTAGTTGACACGACGTGAACAAAGACCTTCAAGGACAAGGATGGGATTACAGTAGCTATGCCTACAGGGTCAAATCAATCGTATATCGATGACACGTGAATAATATCCATTCTTCAGGAATTCAGTTTACAGCAATACTGATTGTTCAAAAGCAGTAGTGCAGTCATCCCCGCAAGGGTTTTGCTGTGTTAATATGTTGGACGTGAACAAAGACTTTCAAAACACATGGAGAGGGAATACAGTAACTATGCATACAGGTTCAAATCACACTCAGGTCAAAGTGAACTTTGACAACAAGACTTATGAAGCTCGCATTCTATGTTTTCGAGTGACTTGGTAAATGCCATTATTGGAACATTGCATTAGATTATGCACTTCACTAAATTATAATTTGCCATGGTTACATGGAGTCCAACAACTGAATAAGTTTGGACATCACTATGTAGCAAAATATGACATGACGTCCGTGGCCGTCAATTTAACTGGATCAGGTTCTCGTCTTTGGAGTTGGAAGGCCAGTCCATGGCATAATATGGTGCGCGTCAGTACTGCAGTGTGGAACGTAGCATTCACATGTTGAAATGCCAAGACAGGAAAATGTAACTGCTTGAACAACAGAATCACACGATGAATATGTGATCCCGATGTGGCAGTTAGATTCTCGTGGACGACAATCATTTGAAATGTTGGAAATGCTTGCTAAACAAATACCCTCCAAATCAGTCAACCTCACGTGCGCAGCCATCCTGCGACAGATCCTGGCGTATCTCCTGGTCCAACATCAACGTTGAGCGCACTAAAATGAGTCAAGATAGTTCATACATTTGGTCGTCAAGCTCGGATACCTGCAGTTACCATGATGTGTGCTAACATCGGTCTGCTTGTGAAGGATGCAGTCACGAATCCAGAGCTCCAGATAAGATTTAGCTCATGTGGGTACTGTACCCACTGTATTTTTTTGGAGTGGGTATTATGAATATTGAGTGGGTATTTCATTTTCCGTTATCCACTGCTTTCAAATAAGTGCGTATTTCAGTCATTTTACTCACCTAAGTATTATGTCATTGAGTAAGTTTACTCAGCAGGTATGTTCTGAGTTATGTCATACCTAATCAAAACCAACTTAAATATAATGGAAATGATTTCATAAAAAATCACTCATCCTATACTGACAGTACAACACTTGTCCTATACTAACATGCTTTTGAATGACAATGTAATCAATAAATGTCTTTGAAATAAAACTCATTCCGTGTTTGTACTTACAATGTTTACTAATGCAGACTTGTTCTCGTCACTATATGGCTGGAATAATGCCGATGTGACATAAAGCCCAACTCAACTCAGCTCAACTATACTAACAGTACGACTTGATATCAATCGATGTCTTTTTCACTACGCAAGCGATTTATATAAATATATTCCGTACGCATTTGTTTTAAACTTGTTGTGTATCTAACATTTTAAATGCGTAATTGGTACGCAACAATTATTTTTCAATGCGTAATTGGAAATTTTCTATGTGTATTTTACCCGGATACGCAGCTTATCTGGGCCTCTGCCGAATCTATTCGTTAGTTTGGTGTGACGTCACCAGCGGCACTCCAGGTCTAGTGTGATCTCCAACAATGTCAGAAGCTAGCCGGTTCACAGATTGTGAACTGTCTACCCACTGCAGCAGCCCATAGTGCAATTCCAATACACGTGCAATCACAAAAGGTGGCCAGTAACTCTCTGCACGTAATTGTTATCGTCCACACTTTCGCACGATTTGTGAGCACATTTTTCACGTCAGTCGCTAAGACCATGTTCAAATATTCTATGTCTCATTGTCGTGTGTTTGGCACGTCAAGAAACTAAAGAGAATTAACCCTTTCAATTATTACAAACAATGTTGGTGTCAAGTTCGTAACTCTGTTGTGTATAATAATAGTGTAAGTGTTAACTGAGTCGTACCTCCCACCTTATTCTGCAGGCACACTATCCCAAAGCTTATCCTACCCCAGGAGTCTTCTGGGGTTTAAAATAATTCTGTCTCTTTAGAATGTAAATTGTTAATTCATAATGATAGTTGGCACGGTATGAACACTTATATATGAGTTGAATGACAGTAACATTAACTTACTTAGAGACTAAGAGCAAATTCAGTGGTATCATTATTTTACTGATTAGAGTGCTTTCTCCCATATAAACCTGTGTTTTAGTTAATGTAACTGTGTCAGTAATACCACATTAAAATACAAATTAACCAATTAATTGCTGGCTCACACCCATCTGCAACAACATGTAAAGTCATCAAACTGCTTATATACTTCTTTCTTGCCGTGCTATACACGACAATGATATAGGCAAAGCTTGCTAATACCTTGTACAAGAATATAACTAGCAAGCTGAAAGGCTTTGCCTTAAAAAACTAAATTTAATGAAATAGTGTGTACATCGGGTTAGTTTATGTTCATATATGCAGTTTGCAGTTTGGTACTGGTTTAGTTTCTTTCGTTTTTCGATACGTTTGTTTATAGTTTATTTCTTGCTTTTTGTCGTTTACTAAAGCTGCACTCAGCAGTATTCTACCTTTTGATGATCTGAGATCTGCAGATAGCCGAGTATTGCCCGAACAATCCATTTATTGACGTCGTCAGTATTGATTTACCCATTGGAAAACGAGAATATGCAGCAGTTAAATCGATCGCCCTGTATATCCCGTTATGTAAGATAGCCAAGAAAAAGGAAGAAATCAGGGTATATAATGTGTTTATTCAAACGAGCATATCTCATAGCAGAATGAACCTAGTGAGCCAAAACTGCGTCCACAGATTGACAACTGTATTGTGAATAGTGTCATTGCGTTGTCATACCAGTCACTGCACAAGGTGTGGACCCAGGGGGTGTTATGGTCTGTATCACTGCCCGACACCTCCTCGGAACGATTATATGAAAATGCAATTATTATTGTAAAATCTCAATCCCCTATGCGTTTCTTACAGTACTGCATAACAGCTGGACTAGGGCAGGGTGTGCACACAGCGGGTGAGTATCACTGACACGTTTCCTGCTGATGTATTGTTACTAGATTATACTAGTAAGTGTTTAGCCACTGCATGAGATGTTTTACAAACATTAACATTGTCATCGACCTAATAAAAATTGTGAAGATAATTATATAATGTATATTTGGAAATCGCACATTTATTGATAGATCCTTTTTTAAAAGTCACAAAACGAGTGGGCCTTATAAAATCATATGAAACACTGGCATGAGACACTGTTGGTCTTTACACACAATGAGTTCGGCTTAGAGACTATCAATTCGGTCTAACATTCATCTAATTTCCAAACACAGTATGTTTATCCCAATTCTACCATAACACAGTACGTATATCGCATAGATGAGGTTAAGCATGACATTGCTATACATGGCTTGAAAGACGTCAATGATTTTACACACATCTTGAAATTTTCTGTTCATGTCTTCATGCATAAATAACATATTTGATAGCACTCTAGCCTGGATGCATATTCCGCTCGGTTCGATGATTTTATTAACCCCCTTGGCTGGCGTTTTACCCAATCAGGTGTCTACGCTGGGAAGCTGAGCGTACCAATCACAACACACTTTCGCTCCTTTTATCTAATCGATTAAACTTGTCAACACGATTGTTTTTTAGGTACTCTGTAGAAGGAGTTCTTGCATATATTTCACACCTGTCAGTTTGTCTGTATGATTTGACACTGCGAATAAACCTTCGCGGCTGCGACTTCTATCTTTTCCGAAATGGCGTCAAAATCCGTATACATAGTCTCAGTGGTTTGTTTCCGGTTCTCTCTATCCGATTTGATAAGGTTAACTGTTTTATCAAGTATATCACAAGGAATCGACTTCACGTCTTCTTTCAACGATGTGATTTGTTCACTCAGCTCGGACTTGTTGTCTTCTAATTTGGCCATAATGGAATCTTATTAAACTTCTTCAAGTGTAAAGGGTCCCGGGTTTAACTCCACATCGTCAGAGCACAATAAGATCTTCTCACGTTGTACCCATGTTGGGTAACATTGGCTTTCCGAATGACACATGAATGCAATAATAATAGGAAGAATGATAAGGACACTGATATGACGAGGAACTAATGAACAACTGGCAGTCATTATCAATGATTAATATTAGGCCAGATTTATAATAAGTAGTCAAGGCAAGGGCACACCTGGGGTCAAGGGGAACAGAGCTCCATAGCACAGTAGCAGGTGTAAGTAGTAGTCAGCTTTTAAAGTGCAGAAATTTACTTTTGCTCGGAGCGCTGCATTATTATTGGATGGATCAGCGAGCCCCGATGTATCTACAACAGAAACAGCACATGAGGAACTAAAAGATTCGACATTTTATCATCTTAATATCAGCGTCAGTTGTAATATAACTACACAAGACAAGGGCAGACTGTGTTAGGAAAAGCGATGTTGCATCAGTTTCAGTTGTAATACACTCAAAGCCACAATTACAGATACATTAGCATGATGGAGGGGACACGATGTTTGGACATTAATCTTCAGTAATTAATGCTGGTCGCAAGAGGTGACTTGACCGGCAACAGCACTCCAACTGTCAAACCCTGACTTCCCAGATAGCATTCGGACGTTGGCCCAACGTTGGCAATGTTGGCAAAACCATTGCCAATGTTGGGCCAGCGTCTGAATGCTATTTGCGTCTGTGACTCATGATGCAATTTGCTGGCAGGCGCAAAACCCGGGGCCCCGTTTCACAGAGCTATCATAGCGCTACGATTGTCGTACCTCCAATACTGTAAGATAGACATGCGACAGTGGGAATACACCTGGAGGCAATATCAAAACACGTGTACTTACATGTGTATTTCCACTAATCTAATCTGGTATCTTTAAAGCGAGATAACACATATATAGAAAATACTACACGATATCTCATTACATACGAATTATACGAAACGAGTGTCCTTCCTATGGTATCTGACCGAGCGAAAGCGAGGTCAGAAACCATTGGAAGGTACGAGTTTCGTATAATTCGTATGTTATGAGACCGAGTGTGGTATTTTATTTATTACCCAACGTCTTACATGCATTAAATTGACAAAACAGCGTATTTTTGTTATTGTTATGGTTTCAAACCGAAATCGGTTTCATAAAGAGGTTGCGGAAGAATTTTGTTCTGTTGTTCACTTTGCATGAGGTCACACTGTATTGACGTCACTACGACTTGCTCGTCTGCTCCCTTGGTAACCGACATCACGATGCATGCCAGTTGTCATCGCCTCGTACAGCCTCCAGCATTAAACTACTCCGTAGCACCCCGTTTCTTAGTTTGCAGTTGCTTCACTCGGCTAACCTCACTGGTGGAAACTTTGCATTTATGTTTTTCGAAGCATATAATGTCTCAGTTCGACTCACAATTAAACAGAGATACGGCAACGTTCTCAGTGTTTACATTCCCACAATGCATATACGTTTTAGAATGAATGAATGATTTTACGTGTTTGGTATGAATGAAAAAGTAGTTCCGTCACAACGTGACCAAATTGAGAGGTCACCAGTTATCCAATCAAATCGTTAGAATCTCAGGTCAAGTCGTTACGACACAGGTCAACGCGATACGACACTCGTGTGACGTACGAGATTGGTATGCAACTACCCATACGTTGACCACGTGGATAATAAAATTCTGTATCTGTTGCAGCCAAATGTCTATGTATAAAAGGTCAGATGTGTGTTAATACGTATAGCTTACAAAGAGTCCCGTATGTGAACGCACCCGTTCCTAGTTTTGCATTTTTTTCAGTGTCTGTTGTGGCCACCATGTGCCCCCTAAACTGACTTTGAATGGACTGAATAAGTCTTTGAATTCGAACTCATGGAATTCTGGTCCATTCCTCTTGCAATGCCTGGGACAGTCGATCTAACATCTGCTCGATGGAGTTGATGGTGATTTCGAAGGTCATGGAAGCACTGTAATGTTATTCTGAAGATTGAATACTGACATGTGCTGTGTGTGTGGCATTATCTTGCTGAAACACTTCCCTCAATGATCGGGATGATGTGACTCCTTAACATTTCGTCTCTGTACCGAATAGCAGTTGAATTGCATGATTCGTCAGTAAAGCATGCACGTCATCCAGTTTTGTACATTCCAGAATCGAACGTTATTGCACCACTGAACCCGTCGACGTCGATTGGGTCGTCGCGGCACAAGGCCGAAACAGGGTCTCCTCGTAACCGATTACGAACGGTTTGAGACGACTGCAGTGGTGATCAGAACTGCACGTGCATATTGCGAACCACTTTTTCTCCATGACGTTTTCATGCATGTTGATACTTTCAAACGTAAGCGTGCATTAAAATTACCGAAGATCCGTTTTTGCTCTGTGCGTTGGTTCATGTACACAAACCAGCATTGTAATGGCAAACAATCAAACACTAATTTTGAAAGATAATTGACATTTCATTTATCAATATCGTATTTGCGTTTCTTTTGGGTTAGAGTATATCTGTACCCGTGATCCCGTAAGTAAACTGATCATGGTACTGCTGCCTATGCGGGTCATAAGCTACACAATACTGATATTTAAGCTTACTTTCATGTTGAACCAGGTCATCTGACCCTGGGTGTAAAGCTCACTAACCAGCTATATCACGGTGAGGTCACCACAAACTTGCTTCACACATTGTACCCATGTGGGGACAGCAGGGTAGGTACTATTGTCGAAGCTATATGGTAACAGTCGGAAAAGTAAGGAGTATTTTTTTTGTCCATGCTGCTTTGTGCACTGTCAAAGTTTATAAAATAGTGGCAATAGATCGGCCTTTCGCGTAGCGCGTACAGAGCGACATGCATGAGTGACAAGGATCGGGTGGTCAGGCTCGCCGATTTGGTTGATTACATATCACCGTATCCCAATTGATAGATCGATATTCGTGTTGTTGATCACTGGATTGTCTGGTCCAGAATCGATTATTTAAAGACCCCCGACATATAGATGGAATATTGCTGAGTGCGGCGTTTAACAACAACCAGCCAACCAACGACTGGGAGTATATGTCAGAACACCACGGTTAGTTGAACTGCAACCTTCAAACCGTCACGCTAAGGACAACTACTCTATTGACGATTAGTCTACTGACCTGTTATAAAGCATGTACATTCAATCACATGCGGGTAAAACCCATTCCTCGGGAATCCAGTGTTAAGTCGAAATATGATAAACTAAGACCTGTGCGATGCACTGTGTTAACAAAGGGCCAGCATTATGGCATCTTCGATCATTTGTCGTGTGGCGGTCTACGAGCGTCTAAAGCTGCAACTTTTTTAGCATGAATAGTATGTCAAACTACAACATTAACATCGAAGTGCGAGGGATCTGAGTTAACACTTGTTTGGGATATACTGTTAAAGGTCACATGCAACCAAAAAATCAAACATCATTAAAACAAAATTATCACTTATTCATGACATATAATATACATTGCTGATTATGAAAAAACATATAAACAAAATTATAAGCGTCCAATCGCAAATCAAAAGTACAATATTTTGTACTTGGGTTAACTTACCTCGAAACAGCGGGTCGGCGTGCACTGAAGTGTAACGAGGCCTTTCATTGGCTGGTTCACTTGCCGATGCCCTCACGACTCATTGTGTGTGTGTGTATATAGAGATGTTGGGTTTTGTAAATACATGTTCATTGTTTTGGTGTACAGCATTTTGCAATCAACAGGCATCATAACGTGTCATGTGTACAAGTATCACACCTGCCTGTCTGTGTAATTACATAATGTGACAGACACCGAACTCAGGCAATAAATCAATGCGTTTTGTTTATGGTGTATACGCCTAATAGGTGTTAAGTTCAAATTGCATGTGGTCAGTGATCGAAGTTGTGTATTGAATATTGTAATTAGCAGACTGGCAGGCAGACGCATAGGTGTCAATAAAACAGACATTGAGTTTTGTCTGTGACAACGACATCTATATCACAGTTAGAAAATCTGTCAACGATAAAAAATGACATTGCTTTTAAGTATCGAACTGAGGAAGCGACTCGGTAAGAAGAACGTATGGTGAAATAGACAAATGAAATTATATAAACAGTTAAATCGGTAAACTGATGTCATAACATATAAAAAAAACTCGCGCCATTGAGATATCAACAAAACATTAGAAAAATAGCTCACATCAAAGCCTTCACCGAGTATTCACCGCCAGAGAAGGTGTTCCGTCTTGAAATGTCGAACGCCTCACTAGTTGACACATAGCTGAGTAGATCTAGATCCATACAAGGTTCTTTTATGTAATGAGTAGATTATTTACTATTTGTTTTGAATAGACTACTCCTGCTCACGACCCTATATTAAATCCGGACATCCCGCTTCCAAGCTGCGCGAACCTATTTCACTGCGCATGTGCTATGAGCGAAGCCCAGCCCAGAGATAAAAGACACATAAGTTCATTTGTAGACAGTTAAAGTAACTTGGCAAAACGACTATTAACAGTACATTGACTAGTATCATTACGATCATATTCTACGAGCCGATATTACTTCCCTACAACTGTTCATAATGACATATTGTGTCACATTATGGAATATTACCTGTGATAAACCGGGTTAAAATCGATTTTCAGGAACCCATGCTTGTCGTAAGAGGCGACAAACGCGATCAGGTGGTCAGGCTCGCCGACTTGGCTGACACATGTCATCGTATCTCAGCTACGTAGATCGATACTCATGCTGTTGACTATTTAAACAGTTCGTACATTTGTATGGTAGTCTGGTGACTTTGATGGTCATTTTCGGAGCGTCATGTTCTTTCAGTTGTCTTTACTATGTCGTATATAAAAATTGTAGATATAATATCTCTGACGTGTTTATCTGAACTTTTCATTGATATGTATATGGTGTACGAGTGTCTCATAGGCAGCTTGACAGAACATTGTATGTTTTACAGTTTCAATCTCTCTACTGTCACCGTTATATGTGACACAATACTAAAATAATGATCTCCTTCTCCTCCTCCTTCTTCTTCTACTGGAGACACGTGATTTTGCCTAGTGGGACTAAAAATCAACATGGTTGCCGTTTTCTTCTTTAAACAAGCCGTTAACGTTCTCTCTACCTGCCGCCAGTACATGGTCACATGTCCCACGTATGTCTGTTTGCCTGCACAGACATTTGACGAGGCTCTCGCCAGACCGAGGTAGTGTGTTGGAATGAACTGGCCTGGTGACGTGACTAACTGCACTCTAGATTCATGAGTATAAAACCAGGGACGGTCGTGATACGCTGCATTACAGCCGGGACCTGACTGGGGGAGAGAGAGCATACAGCTGGAACCTGACTGGGGTAGGGCGAGCACACAGCTGGAACCTGACTAGGGGAGGGCGAGCATACAGCGGGTGAGTATTGCTGATACTGTCAGTGCTGATTTACTGTTAGATGTTTGGAGAAGAAGTCAGCTACATGTTAAACGATGCATGTGTATTCATTCATGTCTTTGACATTGAGTCTAGATGTATCATGATACATAATTCAACTTATCGTGATTAAATCCAACAAATTTCTAGCTAATTTCAATAGCTTGACCATGGGTTCACCATTTTAACCCATATGCAGACAAAATGAACCTACAAAATTTCTTTCCGCCAAAGTCATTTTATGACAAAACAAGAACGACTGGCACACACATTCCAATATTTTGACAATAAAGGCAGTACAAAAGGCGGACAGTGCCGTGTTACTTGACTGTTACTCAGCAACAGTGCTTCAGAACACTGAACGTACTTCGATGTACTGACCCTTTCCGAACGACAGTTGCGACCTGAACGAATGATTCGGAGTACTAGATAAGGCCGTGATTCTTTCATCGCAAAAGATATAGAATGGAGGATCGTTTGAAGAGGAAGAGACTTCGACAAGAGTGCAATTTGCCGGTCGGTGCTTACTGTAGCGCTACTTGTTTCCGACCGCTGATTCCAGATGTCGCTTCACAGATCTCGCATGATTCTTAAATTTTAGAGGTTAGTTGTATTAGGGCCACATTAGGTTACTTCCAAGCTTATCCTAATCATTTAGACCCCTTTCCCAAATAAAAAGATGCTTAGCGGTCGCACCGTATGCCGATTACAGGCCTCGTTTTCCAAATAAACTCAATGTAGACTGAGGAAATTTCTCAATTCTAGACTTGCTCTTTTCAGATTTTAAAGTTTCGAGTTTCGTAGAGATGCCCAGATCGGTAAACAATCGGGTGCTGAAGACGTACTAAACAGACACTGACGTTTTTAAATAGCCCCGTCCTCCTGTAAAAGAATGTATTAAAAAAACTGAATCACGTGTTATGATACCTGAAGACAGAAGGAAAAGAAATGGGTGAACTCTTAGAGTTTTCGAAAATATTGTTTCATTTTGCCCATCATCATGAAGATGGCATGTGGCATTTTGTGAAATCCTTCGCCAGAGACTGGTACAACGCGGATGATTTCTGGACAATGGGGTTCCAGAATTGCATTGTGATGTGCTGACGGTATTTTATCGCCGTGCTTCGTATGGTAAATGTTATAGTATAACCTATCTCTGTTTTTGGTGTCTATTATTGAAATAAATATATAATTAAATGTAGAGATTCACAATAATTAAATATGCCTCGTCCTGTAAACATAAACTGATAGACGCAGAAGGACCTGAAAATACGAACCGCTTGATATGTGTTGAATAAAATATATGTTTACAGAGATGAAGAACAACCGACCAGCAGACCAACAATGTCTGTTATTTCGACATTGGATAGCCCCGTCCTCCTGTAAACGAATGTGTTAAAAAAAACTGAATCACGTGTTATGATACCTGAAGACACAAGGTAAAGAAATGGGTGAACTGTATTAAATTTCCGAAAATATTGTTTCATTTTGCCAATCCTGAGTATGTATCTATGAAGATGTTGGTTTGTTTGGATGAAATCCTTTGTCGGAGATTGGCCCAACGCGGAGGATTTCTGGACAAATGGGTTTTCAGGATTGCATTGTGAGGTGTTAACCTTGTGTTATCGACGTGCCTGGTTTACTAAATAGATTATAAAATATATCTCTGTTTTCGTGTCTATTATGAACCAAAATATATCATTTAATGTAAAGATTCACAATAAATTCAATTTACCTCGCCCTGTAAGCAGACGTAACAAGAAAAGCGCTCTATGTTTACAAAGTTGCACAACAGTCCTGCTTTCAACAGGCCAACAGTGTCTACTATTTCAATATTGGACACGAATATACACAGTGTTTTTGATACTATTTTCTTTTAATTACAGTCTGCGCAAGGGCAAATCATTTCGCAATGGCTGGCAAAGGAATTTGTTTACTAGCTAAAAATATGTTTAAGTTGTACGAGAAAACTGCTTGGAATCTGCATAAGCGCACGTGTTGAACTGTGTCAAACTGTAACATATGCCCACCATTCTTTTAATGTTGTACAACAAACACAGAAAAACTTACATTTTATCAAAATAGTGATGGGTGCTGCCCGTAGAGCAGGTCATGGTTACCTCCTTCAACACATGGTTTCATGTCAGATTTTCAGAGATGTTAATCCTGTCTGGACTTATAGCCCATACGGAACCTGCCTTGGTGCACATTTGAGGCGAATTATTCTCTGGCATTCGTTAATATTTTAAACTGAGCTGATTAATCAGATAATTAGGACTCGGGTGGTTCCTTGTCATTAGCTTAGCAGAACTGAGTAAAACGAGAGCATTACAATCATGTCAGTAAATCTAGTCTGTGATCATATTTATGCACAATAAATAAGAAGGGTGAAGATCAACACTTACAAACTAGTATTTGATCTTACCACTTTCTAATTGTATTTGGTTAAAGGTCAAGTGTCAATATATTGGGATATAATTGTTTTGAAGAGTGTGTGAGACGATGATTATTCTCCTCCACAGAAAATCCTACGAGTTTTCTGAAGGGGGAAATTCGAATGGTAAAGACTGGAGTAGGTAAAAGTTAAACAGGGAATACAATATTCTGAGCCGGGAAGAGAGACAGATATTCAAAGCAAAGGCAAGGGCAATATCTTTTACAAAGACATGTCAACAACATTCCTTTAATCGTTTTGGGCACGACTTGCAACTTATTGATGTTCGAGGTTTTTGTGACACAAGCAGATCAGACGAAGACATCAAGAAAGAAGTCATGAAATGTATGGCGATGTCATCTCCTGCAATACACGCCATTCTTTTCATCATTAGAATTGGAAGAATCACTGAAGAAGACACAGATACACTGGAAAGTTCCTGCAGTGCTTTGGAAAAGATGCTAAACGGTTCGTCATTGTTGTATTTACTGGAAAAGATGACTTGGACGTGGGAGGTGACACTCTTGAAAACTACATAGGCGATTGCCCAATGGAACTGAAGCAGTTTCTATGTTAAACAAGTCTTCGTTTTATTGCTGTCAACAATAGAGGGACGGGTGAAGAAAAAGAGAAATTTACCTGATCGACAAGGTAAAGAAGATGGTTAATGAAAAAAACGGCAAGTGCTACACAAATGATATGTACGAGAAATGTGAAGTTGACCTTCGTGAAGCTGCGAAGAAGGAAAAACTTGAAGGGAAGAGGCAGGAGGAATTCGAGAAGACACTTGAACAAGAAGCTGCTGCCTTTGAAGAACAGTTGCAGAGCCAGTGTCATAAAATTCAAAAAATGGAGAAAGAACTTGAAAAAGAACGAATGTCAAGGGAAAAAGATCAAGAAGACCAACTATAAGAACGTCCCAAGGCCTTTGAACTCAGAGTAAAGATCGAAGAGGAAAATAAACGCCGGGAAGAAGAAGAGAAGAAACGACAGGCAGGACAAATGGAGACAGAGAAAAACATGAGAAGAGAGCTTAAGATGATGAAAGATTTTCGGTAACAGACTGAAAAATATGAGCAAAAGATAGAAGAATTGAGACTTAAAGAGGCTCATAAACAGATACGCGAGAAGGTATCTCTCTCTCTCTCTCTCTCTCTCTCTCTCTCTGTCTATCTTTGTCTCTCTGTATCTCTGTCTCTCTCTGTCTCTCTCTGTGTCTCTGTCTCTCTTTGTCTCTCTCTCTGTCTCTTTCTTTCGTCTCTCTCTGTCTCTTTCTCTCTGTCCCCTCTGTCTTCCCCTCTCTCTCTGTGTCTCTCTCTGTCGCTCTTTCTGTGTCTCTCTCTTTCCCCTCTCTCTGTCACTCTCTCTGTCTCTCTCTGTATCTTCCTCTGTGTCTCTCTCTGTCTTCCCCTCTTTCTCCGTGTCTCTCTCTGTCTCTCTCTGTCGCTCTGTCTCTCTCTGTCTCTCTCTGTCTCTGTCTCGTTCTCTCGGTATCTCTCTGTCTCTCTCTCTGCTCTCTCTCTATTTGTCTATCTCTTTCTGTGTCTCTATGTCTATGTCTCTCTATGTCTATGTCTCCCTCTCTTTATCTCTCTCTGTCTCTCTGTGTCTATGTCTCTCTCTCTGTCTCTGTCTCTTCGTCTATGTTTCTCCATCTCTGTATCTCTGTCTCTCTCTCTCTCTCTCTGTGCTCTCTCTCTATTTGTCTATCTCTCTCCCTGTCTCTCTGTCTATGTCTCTCTCTGTGTCTATATATAATCTTTTATTCCTCAAAAGTGAAGAGTACAGAGAGAGACAATATTTATGCACTTATTTCAGGATTTTCATGCGCATTTGAGCCAATACCACGTTTTCTTAATCAGTCAAATGCAAGAGTCACAATGAGTCACTGGAAAACAGCTTTGTACATCATGGTGATGTATTTTATGCACAGAGTGAAAGACTCAATCAAGTCCTCTTTGATCAGAGGAAAGTCGGTTGTACACGACAACAAGCACTCTGTAGGTTCATTTGGGTTCATGTTGTGAAGTTTTACGCTGAATTCGATTGGCCAACATTTATTAGGCCTGTCCACAGTTCGTCCCGAGTTGCATCTGTGTATCCACACACAACTATGGCGTGCGTGAGGGGGTCATCGTACATCATCCCACACCGATGACACAGCCCTGCTTCACATAGGTCTCTCACTGTAGCACAGGCTTTGATGACAAAGTTAGCTTGCCGTCTGAGTGATGCATCAAGCAATGACACCTTCCACGCAGGGTGGACTTCAAGCTGGCGATGTATCCGCTGGAACTTGTGAAGATCAGAGTCATCTGCCAACCGACTGTTCCATTGTGCTACATGATACTCTCTGACTGAAGTCTTCACTATTCTCCTCCACTTCGAACGCCCTAGGAAGGACCCTGATTCTAGGAATTTTTCTAAGTGACAATAGAGTAGGTACTTCTTAAGCAACCGGACTACATCAGGCACATATCCAAACGATGACGATGAGACGTTGTGCAAGTAGCCCATCAACCGGGATATGAACAGCTTGTGAGGTAGATATCTGTGGTCCATATTCAAGAGACCACCCAGGAAACACAACTTCCACTGGTCTATAACTGCCTCTAGAGGCAACACTCCAAGGAGTCAAAGACAACTATCAGTTCGAGTGGTACGAGGCAGGTCTTGGATTGATTTAATGGCGTGTCTGTAAGATCTCTCCAGAATTAAGATCTCAACTTTGGAAAGGTTAGTCCACAGTTCCGACCCGTACAGGGCTTTGGGAAGAAACACATGGTTAACAACTGTCAGGCTGATGATTGGGTTTGTAAACCGTGGGTGAAACCCACAAGCTGTCAGTGATCTCACACCGTACCGCAAGGAAACTGCAGCTAGCGTCACATGCTCTATGCTTAACATGTTTCCTGACAAGACTATTCCAACATGGCGGATTGATTCCTTCCACGGGAGAGGTTGGTCATACAACCTGACTTCAACCTGCTCTAGCTGCTGAGATCTCGGCCGGCATGGAAAAGTGACAATTTCACTCTTGGAGGAGGACAGTACGTATCTCCAGCCGTTGCTGTATTCCTCCGAAATCCTCACCATCACTCTAAGGGCAGAGAGCCTTGATGAAATGAGTGCTACATCATCTGCTTGAGTGGGAGAACACACGCTTAAGTCCATCACGACAGCGCTGAGATTCGACTCAGAGAGTTTCTGGAGTAGGGAGTTTATGTACAGCAGGTACAACTTCCCTGACAGCACACCGCCTTGTCTGATACCCTGCATCATGGGGATAGGCCTAGAGCACATTGAGTCAAGGAAAACTCGACACATCATTCCCGTGTACATGTCGTCAAGAACAGTCCACAAGGAGCCTTTAACTCCACACTCGAATAACTTGTATTTGAGACCACTGTGCCATACTGTATCAAAGGCCTTTGATGTATCCAGGAACACAACATGGGTATCCTCCTTGCGCTCGTGGTAATGGCGTATCGTCTCTTGCAAGTTGAAGGATGTGTGAAGGGCAGATAACTGTGATTGGTATGCCATTTGTTGTGGGTGAGGGGAAGGTATCAGATTGATTTAGTCCGTCCAGTCGGGACAGGAGCACCATCTCAAACACTTTTCTCCTAGTCGCCCCCATTCCCGTGTACATAAAACACAACAAGCACACACTGAACAACAGGAACCGACGTGCGTTCCGCAGCCAATTTATTTACATTGTTTCATCACAAAACCTACATTCAACAATATGATACGTGAATAACGAAATGCATGCTGAAGCCCGACACGTAAACCAGAGATAACAACTCCCGTAGAGAAAAAAACTCTGGAACCGTGTTCCCTCAACGAATGCAGCAGCAGCACCAAAAAACTGGAGGGTTTACAGTATCGTTAACCTTAAACATGGACATAGCTGCAATCCAGCGATACGTTTATGTAGGTTGATGTGAGCATATGCACAACTGACAACAGCAGCATAAATTACATAAATATAAGCATTATTTACACAACATTCAAGCATACACCTGAGATTCATAATATACAGTATGCTGACAATTTCTGTCATCAAAACACAGGAGGTATTCGATGGACAATATCGTAGCCACCAATACATTATTCTCATATTACCGTAGTATAACCGCTCGACATTCCAAAATCATCGTATTATAACAGCTCGACAGCCAACATATGGTATACCTTCCAACATTACCGTATTATAACAGCTGGACAGCCGACATATGGTATACATACCAGTATTACAGTATTATAAAGGCTCGACAGCCGACATATGGTATACATTCCAGTATTACAGTATTATAACGGCTCGACAGCCGACATATGGCATACAATACCATATTACCGTATTATAACGGCTCGACAGCCATAAACCACCATGGTTAAATCACTCATGCCACATCACACGGACGATGATCATGAGCATCTGAAACATACAGAAATACAATATTAGAATACAAACATGTTAAATGCTGAAAGGCCGGGAGTGCACTAATCGAGAATGCCAAATTCAAATATCTACACCCTTATATACTCCCATAACACGCCACCTACCGGGCAGATAACCCATGTGAACACTTCATACCGCTAGGAGAAAATAATTTCCCTCTAATTCATACTTCAAACGATAGAAATAATATTTCTCCTAGTCGCCCCCATTCCCGTGTACATAAAACACAACAAGCACACACTGAACAACAGGAACCGACGTGCGTTCCGCAGCAGAGACTAGCAAAGAAAGTTAAAGGACCAGGGATAAGGAGACTTTCATTCTACTATTAACGCTGTCTTTGATGTAACCATCCTTAGCATTTTCGCTCTTCCAGCGCCCATGTCGTTTAAACATTCTGTCCGGTATCCCGTTATTTGCGGCTGCCGAAGCACCACCACCGCGCAGACTATGCAAACCATAGCTCTTAATATTAACCACGAAAGGTGACAAAGCATCCAAGAAAATTTCCCTTAATCTAGTATAGGATAAAGGAGCGTTAGTTTTTCTTAATTTATAACCATTACCAGTTTTAGTCAAACTTCTGAAAATGTATTCTTGAGACTCTGGTGAAATCTCCGCTGCTGTCAGGTATCTGTCGAGACATTCCACCGGACACAACTTAGAATGGGTCCGACTTATTACAAGCCATGCCCCATCTCTATATACATCTGTCTTCGACGTCTCAATAAAAACAGTCATATGAGAATGAAAAAAGACAATATCTGATCTTGTTATATTTAAAAGTTCTGCTGATCTCATAAACCCAGAATAAGCCAGTAAACATACAGCTAATATTCTAAAATCCGCTAATGATGCATTTTTACTCCTGGAATCGTACACTTTATGCAGAATATCAATATCAACAGGCTCCTTCTTCGTTACAGGCTTAGCTAATTTACGTTTGGCTGCTTCTAAGACATTCTTTACCAAACCATTATCAGTGGGACTATCCATCCCCATGCTATAATGAGCATATCTCAAGCTATAATAAGCTGACATAACAGGCGATATAGTGTCACTTTGCTGTACTACCGACAACAAATATATAGCACAGTGTAGATGAGACACTGGTAGCTGACACGGCATATCATTCAACTCTGCCCACCTTTTCCACGCAGCAAAACCATTCTGGTACTTCTTATTAGTTGACTCAGCTCTAGCGTGCGATATCAACTCTGGTAAAGCTCCCGCCAGCTCCCTAACATTGACTGGCAACTCTTCCAAGTCTTCCTTATACAAGGATTTGAACACATCTGCAACATATAGAAAACAATCAGGAAAAATCTACTAGCAGTGCCAACATATTAAAATGTAAATCATGTTCAAACATGCCACCTGGTATCCTACTTGGTACATAACATTGTTTTGACGATGGTAGATACATACCGTCCTTGACTTGTGGAATAAACACTGAGTTGCAACATATCAAAGGCCAAAAACATGCTGAATGCCATTCAGGCACTACCAGGGTTCCCTTAGCTCTGCACACAGACAAATGTTTCACTGCCCTAGGAATAAGCTGGATAGGGGGGACAACCCAGTTCATAGTCCCTCCAGTCGACGGTAAAGCAGTCCACAGCTGTAGATCCTGGATTACTGAACATAGAGTTAAATTTTTCAGTTTTTGCGTTGTAATAGGAAGCAAACCTATCAACTTCATGCGGTCCCCATCTTTTGTCAACACATTGAAAAGTGGCCTTAGAAATCCCCCAGTCATCATAGTCAATCAAACGACTTAGGAAATCCGCCTCTTGATTCTCATTCCTCGGAATCCATTGCGAATGAAGATCAACACAGTGTTGCGTACACAACTCAAAAATCTCAAGAACTATTGACTGCAGGTGAACTTTCATACTTCCTTTCTCAATTATAGCTGCCACATTCTGATTGTCAGTGAACCACTTGACACTCTGTTTAGTTAATTGAGGCACAAAACTTTTGAGCACCATATGCACCGCTTTTAATTCTCTCCATGTAGAACTTTGCATAGACTCGAGTCTGGACCACTGACCATGAGAAAATAAACCGTCTATCTCCACACAATATCCGCCGAACCCAGTGTTACTAGCGTCAGTATAGACTAATCTCTTGATGACTGTAGATGGGATCAACTCTCTGCTTTTATACTTCTGTATGTTGTTAGCCCAAAACGTGAGCTGTGTAACACTTCCTGCAGAAATGTAAATATTACTGTTCCAGGTTGCAGCGGCAACAACATCAATACTAAGGGATCTAGTCATAAGCTGTGAAACGGATCCAATAACAAGTTTCATTGACACAATTTGACCAACAATGGAAGAAACACTTTTTACAGGAATCCTCTGTGTCTGACTTGACAACAACAACCTTATTGCTGTCAACACTTTCTCAATTTTTCTATCAGGAATAGTTAACATCATGGAAGAAGTGTTGATATGAAATCCAAGCCATTCTAACGACTGTGATGGACACCAGAGATTTCTCCACCTTAGGAACGAACCCAGAACTGATCAAATCTAACTTTACTGCTGATCCAAACGAACTTGTTTCATGTTTAGAAGATCCCGCAAGAATTCCATCATCTAAAAATGTTACAATTCTCTTACCCTCGTACCTCCATTTCTTTACAAGTTGTCTAGTGACCTTAGTGAAAACGTAAGGAGCAGATGTAAGCCCAAACGGTAAAACAAAAAAATTGTAATAATGTACAAATTCAGAATTGTCTTTCCATGAAAACCCGAGAAAGCGAGTATGTGGGGGGAAGATATCAATATGATGATAAGCGGAATGAATGTCGAACTTAATCAACCAGTCTCCTTCGTTGATATAATTTAAAGCACATTTCCAATCTTCGTATTTGACGCTTAGTTTATGCACATAAGAGTTAATTCTATGAAGATCCAGAATCAATCTTTTCTTCCTGGAGGATTGTACCGATACCGAGAGTGGACTGACCACATATGGCGGGGTTGCACATTCACAAATAAGTTGCTTCTTCAATAGATCGTCAATAGCCTGCGTAACAAAATCACTATGTTTTAATGCTGACTGGTTGTTAGATGTTGACATAGGAGGTGGACAATTGACCAATGGAATCTTGTAACCATGTTGTATAAGATCAATGACAAATTGAGAAGCTTTGATATCTCCAAAATTTAACATTGCTTTTTTGAGACGGCCCTTACAACAATTTCAGACGTGCCTTGTTCATATTCATAATAGTCATCAGTGAGCTTTATAGAACATACATCATCATAACCATCATGAGAGAAATACTCAACTGACAAGTCTTGACCAGCACTACTGGTTTCCCTGGGTGTTGGAAGTTGACGCTCCGGCTGACAAACTCGAATTAAAGGGACACTCTCCTGAAGTGGCCGAAGTCTCCACGTGAAACATGATCCAGGCTTCCCGCTTTTCCCGCGAAAAAGATGGCTAGTGCTAGGCTGGTGAAGCACAGGAGTAGTTTGGTGAAGGACACTTTGCATGGGCTGAGACATCGTTGCCTGTCTCCGGTTTGACCTACTCGGGTATGGAGCACCTCTTCCACGCTTCTGGCGTAATTTACGCAACGCTTTGTTGTCTGCCCTCGTGATTTTCCGGTCATCATCGGAATCGTCCGCTAAATCGTTTGCCACGTAATTCCGCACTGTCTCCCACCCACCTTCAGACGAGTCAGCTATTTTGATGAGTTTGTTTCTTTTAAGGATTCTTTCCAACTCTGACGCTACTAACGTTTCACTTTCCTCAAAACGTTTGCCCTGAATGGCGGCCAACACTTCTTTTTAAGCATCCGCAGTTTCTTCATTAAAATTGAACTGAATCTTATTACCTTCACGTCGCCAAGTGTAATCTTTTTCTGCTTTCAGCCTCTTAATGTCTTTAGATGTTTGAACGAATTCTTCCCCTCAAAGCCCCAATCCGTTCGTCGAGGGCCGATTCAAACGTGGCTTTATTTCTCTCTAGTTGTGACAAAATGGCGTCCAATTTTTCGTCAGAATTCATGTTAAATGCTGAAAGGCCGGGAGTGCACTAATCGAGAATGCCAAATTCAAATATCTACACCCTTATATACTCCCATAACACGCCACCTACCGGGCAGATAACCCATGTGAACACTTCATACCGCTAGGAGAAAATAATTTCCCTCTAATTCATACTTCAAACGATAGAAATAATATTGGACAACACAGGGGAGAGTGATATGCCACGGTAAGAGTTCGGGTCTTTCTTTGATTTATTCCCACCTTTGTACAGAGGCACCAGGATGCTCTCGCGCCAAGCTGTCGGGATATGTCCGGATTCAAGAATGATGTTGTAGAGGGTTGCCAAGTGAAACATCAAGGTTCTGCCACCATACTTTAGGTGTTCGTACACGATCTTGTCAGCACCACCAGCTTTATTGTTCTTCAGCTTGGCACAGCACTCAGCGACTTCCAACTCTGTGATTTTCATTGGCTGTGGATCAAGTTCTTCCTTGCATTTAACACGGATCTCCTCAACTAGGGATTCTATCTGCTCACAGAAGGAAGAGTTGAAATTGTCTCGGTCTTTGGCAGCATATACATCCTGAAAATGATTAGCCCAAGCATCAAATATAGCCTCTGGATCACTGTGCACAGCTCCTTGATACAATATCGGGGAAAGTGCTGACTTGTGTCCCCCTCTGATTGACCGCACACAATTCCAGAAGGTCCGGATATCAAGGTCATGGGATTGTTCGAGTTCTTGAAAAGTCTGTGAGATTATGGTTATCACTTGCTTGCCTCATGTGCTTCCTGAAGTCAGATTTTGTTGCCTTGTATTCTCTGTGGGACGTGTTGTGCAGGCCCACGAGGTTTGCAATCAGCAAAGCCAAACACGACGCTTAGCAGTCATGTGATTATGATAATCATTCACAACTTTGTGTTCCAGTATGGTTTCAGGAATGACCTGAATGATTTCATTGGTAGTGTCTCCTGCTGGCATGTAAAATAGTACATATTGTTGCTGAATAATATTCATCAATATCAGTCAATTCCTACATCCTCCGTGGGAGGTTTAATACTCCACAGCAGATGGGGAAACAGCAAGGTTAATCCTTCAACATGTCCTGACTTCGCGCTTTTCCCATGAGACAATCCCTCGTCCTCTCGCGTGAGGTGTTGGTAGAGGTGATGGCAGAGACAAGGTGCAGATGACCGGGTTGTGGTCAAACACATTGAAGGGGGCATCGTCTAAGATACGGGCACATAAAACATCACTCAGGGTCGTCTCAGGCAACAGATATGGTCAATCATAGTGCGTGGTCCATGCTGATAAGAGCAGAAGGTCCAAGTTGGACCTGAAGAGAGATCCAGAGTGTTCACTGAAGTAAGGCCTGACCTTTGAATTGTCTCGTTCATTCTTCTTGATCGGACATCTTCTGTGAATCTGTAATAAGCACATTTGACTTTTGTATTGAGATCCCCCATGATAATTACTTCACCAAGTTCTGAGTAGGCAGCATATATGTCATCGACAATGTCAAGGCAAGTAAAGAACAACTCATTTGGTCTAGTCACAGCCGGTAAGTACACATTAAATATGTACAAAGGTCTGCATCTATCTCTGTCTCTCTGTCTATGTCTCTCTCTCTCTCTCTGTCCATCTCTCTCTCTGGCTCACTGTCTCTCTCTGTCTCTTTCTCTCTCTCTTTCTGTTTACCCCTCCTCTCTATCTGCCCTCTCTATCTGCATGCCACTGCCCTCTCTCTCTGTCTCTCTCTCTGTCTGTCTCTCTGTCTGTCTCTCTGTCTGTCTTTCTGTCACACATCGTGTCTATGTCTCTCTATCTCTGTCTCTCTCTCTCTCTCACACACACTCTCCCTCTCTCTCTCTCGCTCTCTCTCTCTGAGGGCTGAACCGTACACTGGACGAGGTTTTTGGGTTTAACGTCCAAGTGCAAGTGCTTTCGAGTACACTTTTTAGGAAATGTGCTTAGTGTGTGTGTGTGTGTGTGCGCGTGGGTATTTCAGTGTGTGCTTGTTTTTTTTTAGTGCGGGGATGGGTATGGGTGTTAGCCCTACACCCAGGTCTATATGTCCCATGTAGTCCTAGCCTTCCCCTTGATCTACCAAGGCATACAGCCAGGTCTATATGCCCCAACTTCCACTACACCTTCCCCCTGACTGTCCTTACATGTCCAACGTAGTCCTACATCTTCCAGTTGATCGCTCGAGCCCTACACTCAGATCTATATGTCCCATCTGGTCCTACACCTTCCCCTTGATCGCCCCAACCCTACACCCAGGTCTATATGTCCCATGTAGTCTTACATCTTTCCCTTGATCTACCCAGCCCTACGGCCTGGTGTATATGTCTCATAGAGTTCTACAACCTTCCTCAAGATCGACCCAGATTTAAACCAAGGTCTATTTGTCCTATGCATTTCCACACCTTCCCCTTCATCGACCCAGCCCTACACCCAGATCTATATGTCCCATGTAGTCCCACAAGGTCCCCTTTATCTACCCAGTCCTACACCCAGATCTATATATACAATGTAGTCCTACCCCTTCCTCTTGATCTACCCAGCAATACATCCAGTTCTATATGTCACATGTAGTCCTACACCTTCCCCTTGATCGACCCAGCCCTACACCCAAGTCTATATATCCCATAGAGTCCACTTGACCGACCAAGATATAGACCAATGTTCATATGTCCTATGTATTCCCACATCTTCACATTTGATGTACCCAGCCCTACACCCAGGTCTGTATGTCTCACGTAGCCCCACACCTTCCAATTCATCGACCAAGGCCTACACTCAGATCTGTATGTGCAGTGTAGTCCTACACCTTCCCCATGTTCGATCCAGCTTTACACCCAGGTCTACATGTCCCATGTAGTCCTACACGTTCCCCTTGATCGACCGAGCCGTACACCCAGGTCTATATCTTTCATGTAGTGCTACATTCTCCCCTTGTTCGACACAGGGATTCACCAAGCTCTATGAGTCCTATGTAGTCCTACACCTTCCCCTTGATCTACCCATCCCTACACTCAGGTCTATATGTACCAGGTACTCCCACATCTTCCCCTTGATCGACCCAGCCCTATACCGAGGTCTATATCACCCATGTTGTCCTACACCTTCCCCTTGATCGACCCAGCCCTATACCGAGGTCTATATCACTGCCCATGTAGGCCTACACCTTCCCCTTATTGGCCCATTATATATAAATGTAGTCCCTCCCTTCCATTTGATCCATTCCAGCTCTACTGTCCCTTCCCCTCCATTAGTTATTCCTTCCATTCCTTCCACTGTCCGACCCAGCCCCGTCCTTCCGTGGTCCACCTTCCTTGTCCATTCCATATTTCCTTCATTCCTTCTCCTTGTTCCTTCTTCATTGGTCCCTTCCATCCACATTCCATTCTATGGTCCATGGTCCACTGTCATTATCCCTTCCATGCTGTCCTTCCAGTCCTTCCATATTCTACCATGTCCATTCCACCATATTCCTTCCATGATCCACAAGCCACATTCCATTCCATCTACCTTCCTTCACTCCATTCCATATATCCCCATGTAGTCCACCTTCCCTTGGTCTACCCAGTCCTTCATTCCATGTAGTCCCTTCCCACTCCAGTCCAGTTTATTTCCTATGGTCCCTACCACTTCCCATTGTGCCACCCAGGTCTATTTGGCCATGTAGTTACATCTTCCCTGGTCGATATTTCCATGTATTTTCACTTTCCATTGTCCTTGGGCACCCCAGATCCATGCCGGTCCACATCTTCCCCTGGATCGACCCAGCCATACCAAGTCTATATGTCCATGTGGTCCTTCCATGTCCATTGGCCGTTCCTGTTCCATGCTGGTCCATTCTCCATGTTCTATGTGTCTGTGTGGTCCTTCCTTGAGTCTTCATCCACCCCACGTCTATGTGCTTCTCCATCTTCCTTGGTCCGGCCATGCAGGGTCCTCCATCTTGTCTATTCCATGTTCCTTGTGTCCTTCCGTCGTGGCCATGTTCCATTCCATTCCTTCTGTCCCATGTGGTCCACTGGTCCACCTTCCAGTCAGGTCCTGTGTCGTCCACCGTCGTGGTCCTGTCCATGTAGTCCGGCCAGGTCGGTCCTGTCCATGTGTAGTCCATGCTGGTCCGGCCACTGGTCCACCGGTCGGGTCTGTGTGTGGTCCATGTGGTCAGTCGGTCTGGTTGTCGGTATTTCTGTGTCTTTTCTCCACACCTGTCATTGTGTCCATTCGGTCTGTCAATGGTCCACCTTGGTGTGGGTCCTTGGTCCGTATGTCCACGATGTGGTCCACGCTGTCCTTGGTCCTTGGCTGGGTCTGTGTGTCTGGTCTGGTCCGGTCCATGGATTGGGTCCGTTCTCCTTTCCGTTTGGTCCGTATTTGGGTCCTTGTCGGTCGGGTCCGTTGATCGATGATGGGTCTGTCCATATGGTCCTTTCCTTCATCGGCCTTGGGTCTGTGGCCACATGTGGTTCTTCTCATGTGGTCGGTCCTTCCTGGGTCTATGGTCCTTTCCTTGTCGGCCCGGCCACTCGTCTATGTCCTGGGTGGGTCCGTGATCTACTTGGTCCACTGGGTCTATGTGTTCCATCGGCCGGCCGGTCTATGTCCATATGGTCCTTTCCTTCGTCCGGTCGTTCCATGCCGCTGTGATCTATTCCACGGGTCTGTCGATTGGCCCGTTTTCCATGCCGTTGTTCCACCGTTGTAGTTCCATGTGTCCTTCCGATTGGTCCTTCATATTTCTTCACTGTCCGTATTCCGGGTCGTGTGTTCTCCATTGTGTCCATCCTTCCATATTTCATGCTGGTCCTTCCTTGGCTGTGCGTCTGTCCATAGTCCTTCCGTGTCGCTGTTCCGGCTCTTCCGTTATGTGTCCCTTTCCTTCCTTGTTGGTCGGCCAGCCACCGGTCCTTGTCTTCAATGTGCCTTCATTTGTTCGGCCACCGGGTCCTTCCTTGTCGGCCAGGTCTGTGCGTGTCCATCCGTTATCCATGGTCTGTATTTGGTCTATCCATCCGGTATTATTCGTGGGTCCGTATGTCCATCCTTGGTCCAGTCGTCCGTGGGTCTGTCGTGTTGTGGTGTCGCCAGTTCGTTCCGGGTTATCCGTTTGGTCCATGTCCAGTCGGCCAGGTTTATCCGGCCAGTCGTGCCGGTCGGCCAGCCCGTTTATCCGGCCGTCTTGATTGTACGGGTTCGTTCGGCTCTTCCTGGGTCATGTCCATCTTCGTCGACCCCGGCCACGTTTATATCTTTATTCTTCACCTTCCACCCCGTTCGACCCGATTTACTACCCCCAGGTCTACGTATTGGTCCCCTTCCATATTCTTCCCTTTCCTATCCAGATCCATATGTCTATATTCTCCTTCCATTCCATTCCTTCCATCCATTCCTTCCATTCCTGTCCATGTCCTTCTTCCTTTAGTCCTTTCCTTTGTCAAGTCTCTGTCCATAAGTCCACCCCATCCATCCACTCAGGTCTTTTATGTCCAGTCCCTACCATCCATTCACTACCCATTATGTGTCCTTGTCCTTCCCATGTCCATTATGTCCATTCCTATGTGGTCACCTTCCTTATTTATTTTGTTACAAGGTCCTATGTTCCTCTGTGTCCACCTTCCACTGTTCCATTCCCTACCATACCCACCAGGTCTGAATGTCCATGTCAGTCCACCTCTTCCTTGGTCACCAGATTTTGGGTCTATCCTTATGTCTATGTGTTCTCACCTTCCCGGTCTTTGGGTCTATATGTCCATGTGGTCCACCTTTCCATGGTCGTGTCCTTGGGTTATATGTTTCTTCATCTTCCTTGTTCCGTTCTGTGGGTCCTGTATGGTCCAGTCTGTATACCTGCTGGGTTATATGTGTGGTCCTTGGTCGGTCCATTGGCTATTCCTCCGGGTTGTCCTGGGGTCCACTGTGTTCTTGGGTTCGTGTGTCTTCTGTGTGTCCTGTCTTGGTCATTGTCTGTGTTTGTGGGTCCACATGTCCCGTGGTCCACTTCCATAAGACTATTTTGTGTGTGTGTGTGGTTCTTCCTGATCTGTCCAGGTTGGGTCCTGTGTGTCTGTGTTCTCCATATTTGGTCGTGTGTCCGGGTCTGGGTCTATGGTCCATGTGGTCGGCCACTCCATCCAAGTCCTGGGTCCACCTCCATGTCCACTCCAGGTCTTTATATGCATCCAGTCCCATCCACTGTTCCACCCCAGGTGTGTGTGTCCCTATATGTCCTTGATCGGCCATGTTCAGGTTGGTTGTCCTGTGGTCTGTTCTCTGGTCCATGTGCCACTGGGTCCTGAATGTCCATGTGGTCCATGCCTCTTCCTTCCTGGGTGTTTGGGTCCTCCATGTGTGTCCATGTGTTTTCCGGTCCTTCCGGTCTGTGTGTGTGGTCCTTGGTCCTTCCTGGGTCGTTCCTTGGGCCAGCCACGTGTGTAAGACACGTATGGTCCTTTCCTGTGTATCCAGATTCCGGGTCTATATGTCTCCACTGTCCGGTCTGGGTCCTGGTCCATGTGGTCCTTGGTCGGTCCTGTGTGTGGGGTCGCCTGTCCATCCGGTCCATGGGTTGGGTTGTGGTCTGTGTTCTGTTCCGGGTCGTTCCTGTTGGTCATGTGTGTCCCAGTCTGTGTCGTGTCGGTGGTCTGGGTCTGTCCATGTGGGCCGGTGTTCGGTCCTCCTTTGGTCGGCCATCCATCTTCCTTGTTCCGGCCAGTCGGCCTGGTCGTCCGGCCTCCGGGTTTGTCCGGTGTGTGGTCCGGTCGATGGATTCGTTCGATATGGTTGTCTTCCCTTGTTCGATTGGCTCTTCCCTTGGGTCTATGTCCTATATGCTCCTACGTCTTCCCCTTGATCGATGACCCTGGGTTTATCATCTTCAATTATTGCTGCTACACCTTCCTTGTTCGATTGATTACCCAGGTCTACATGTCCCAAATTGGTCCTACTTCCCCGTTCATAGTTGACCCTACACCCACATTGGACTAGTTCAAGGAACCCTTTCCCTGATCTATCCAGTTGCATTGGTCTATAATCCTATGTATTCTCCACACCTTCCCTTTGATCGATGGCTTCGTGGGTCACCCAAACATTGCACACAGGTCTATAGTCCCATGGTCATTTTTAACTTCCCTTTGGTCGACCCTAGCTCGATCAAGTCTATAACCATTCCCCATGGAGTCCCTACCTTCCCCTCAATCCAGCCCATCCACTCAAGGTCTTTTATGTACATCGGTCTACACCCTTGAACGTTGGCGCTTGCCGGTCAGCGTGCCAATCTTTCCCCTTGATCGAACCAGGCCCTGTATGACTTATGTAGTTTCTCACACCTTTGCATTTGATCTATCCTTTATTCATACGTTTCAGGTCTATATGTCCCATGTAGTCCTGCACATTCCCCTCTTCATCGACCCAGCCCTACACCCAATTTCATGTCCATGAGCATCCAGTCTCCACACATTCCCCTTTGATCGACCCAGATTTATATTCAGGTCAATATGTCCTATGTATTATAACACCTTCCAGATTTCTACATCCAGCATTCACACTCAGGTCTTGTATGTCCCATAGTAGTCCTACACCTTCCCTTTGAGTCCATCCAGCCCTATACCAAGTCTATTTCGATTCCCATGTAGTCCCACACCTTCCCCTTGATCGATCCAGCCCTCACACCCAGGTCTATATGTCAATGTAGTGCTACACCTCTTCGCCTTGATCTGCCATATGTGCATGTAGGGTCTGTCTGCCATGTCCATGTGTAATCACGCAGCTTCCTGATCACCTACCTGCTCCCAGGTCTATATGACACATATGTATTTCTCACAGCCTTCCCATTTGATCTATCCAACCCTACACCCAGTGTCCATATGTCGCATGTAGTCACATGCATCCTGCCCTTGATCGACCCAGCCCTATACCCAGGTCTGTAATCTTGACCTATGTAGTCACCACACCTACCCCTTGGATTCACCCTGCCTCACACCCAGGTCTATATGTTGCATGTAGTCACAAATGCCCTGCCTGCTTGACTGACCCTCTGCCCTGGAGTCGGGACCCAGCCCTATTCTCAGGTTTATCTGACCTATGTAGTCCTATACCTACCTCCCTTGATCGACCCAGCCCTGGCTACACCCAGGTGTGTGTATATAATTCACAGTAGTGCTACATCTTCCCTGCCTCATCCAGCTTCACCCAGGTCTATGTGTCCTATATACTCCCAAGCATCTTTCCCCTAGATCGACTCCAGCCCCCGCCGCTTGTGTTTATATCTTTCAATGTACTGCTACACCTTCCACTTGTTCGACCTTATTGATACACCCAGGTCTACATGTCCCAAGTAGTCCTACACTTCCCGTTCATAGACCCAGCCCTACACCCACGTGTAAGACGCATGTAGTTCGAACCCTTTCCTGGATCTATCCGGGATTTACACCCAGGTCTATAATGTCCTATGTATTCTCACACCTTCCCATTGGATCGACCCAGCCCTACATCCAGGTCTACCCAAACGTACACACAGGTTCATAGTCCCATCATAGTCGTACAACTTCTCGCTTTGGTCGACCCCTAGCTCTCGACATCCAAGTCCTATGTAATGTCCCATGAAGTCTCACACCTTCCCCTCAATCAACCCATCCCTACACTCGTGTCTTTATGTCACATCCCAGTCCTACACCATCCCCTTTGATTGACCCAAAGGCTTCACCCAGGTGTGTATGTGTCCTATGCAATCTTACACCTTCCCCCTTGATCGACCCAGCCGTAAACCAAGGTTGATTTGTCCCATGTAGTGCTACACCTTCCCCTTATTCGACCCTGTGTTACACCCCTGGTCTATATGTATCTTTCTCTGTAGTCCCACACCTTCCCTTGTTCGACCTATGCCATACCTGCAGGTCCCTGAATGTCCCCATGTGAGTCCCACACCTCTTTCCTTTGATCTACGCAGATTTTACACCCAGGTTCATCTATATGCTCCCATGTACCTTCTCACACCTTCCCACTTGATCTAACCCACCACTACACCCAGGTCTATATGTCCCATGTAGTCTTACCACGGTCCCCTTGGTGACCAACCTACACGGGTCTAAATTTTAATGTGGTCTGAAGCCTTCCCGTTGATCGGCTGACCACACCCGGGTCTGTATGGTCCACACCTCTTCCTTGATCTGCATGGTTGCAGGTCTGTCATGTGTCCTATGTGTTCTCACACCTTCCCGTTTGATCACCACTGCCGGGTCTATGTAATACATGTGGTCCTGCACGCTGGTGTGTCCACCCGGGTATGTATGTTTTGTGGTGCTACATCTGCCCCCTTGTTTCCCAGGCCCATGACCGGGTCTGTATGTCCTATGCTTGGGTCCTGCACCTGCCTTGGTCGCCCAGCCCTATGCCCGGGTCTGTGCGTAGTCTGAAACCCTGCCCTTGTTTCGACCCTGCTTGTAGTCGGCCAGCCCTGTTCTCCGGGTTTATCGATACTATGGCAGTCCTATACCCTGCCTTCGGTCATTGGCCTACACCCGGATTATGTGTATAGTTCATGTGGTGCTACACCTTCCCACTTGTTCGACCCATTTACTGCACCCGGGTCTGCATGTCCCAAAGTGAATACGCTTCCCGTTCATGAATGACCCACCACTTACATTATTGTGTAAGACGCATGTAGTTCGAACCCTTTCCTGATCTGTCAGATTTTTTGAGTCTATGTAATACCATTCCTTCCCTTTTGATCGACCCAGCCCTGCATCCCGGGTCTGCAAACGTACACAGTTGCGGGTCCATGTGGTCGTACAACTTCCGCTTTTGGTCTGACCTAGCTCGACATCAAGGTTATGAGGTCCCATGAGGATCCTGCACCTTCCTCAATCAGCCCATCCTACCTCGGTCTTTATGTCACATCAGTCCACCGCGTCCCTTGGTCGGTAGCGCTTCACCAGATTGTGTCTGTAATCTTGCAACTACCTTGATCGACCCGGCCGTAAACTAAGGTTGATTTGTCTATGTGGTGCCACTTGTATTCCCCTTATTCGACCCTGCGTTGCACCAGGGTCTATATGTTCTCGGTCCTACGCCTTCCCTTGATCTGCCATTACCCGGGTCTAAATGTCAAATGTGTGGTCACGCCAGTCGATGGTATCTATGTGTCTATGTGGTTCACCTTCCTTTATCGACTGCCATTACAGTCAGGTCCGGCAAATTGCACAAGGTCTATTTGTCCCTTGGTCCCTTATGACCCAACTACAGCCAGATTTTATATTGGCGATAGTCCCTGCGCTTTCCCCATGATCGACCAAACTACACCTAGATCTGTGTAATGCAGTCCTTCACCTTCCCTTTGTCGATCGGCCTACCGCCAGGTCATATGTTCATGCTTGGTCCACGCCCCTTCAATCTACCACTCACCGGGTCTGTATGTCCGTGGTGCTGCACCTTCTGCTTGTATTGATTCTGCATTTCCTTGATCATTACCGCCCACCTCAGGTCTATATGACATATGTATTCTCATACCTTCCCGGTGATCTATCCAGCCCACCCAGGTCTATATCGCGTAGTCCACACCTACCGATCGACTAATATACCAGGTTTATCTGACCCTGTAATTACCACTTGCCAATCACCCTGCCTTCAGGTCGTCGTGATTACAACTTCCTTATTGATCGACCGAGCCTACACCCAGGTCATATAATTCGTAAACAGTGCACGTATATCAGATCGCCAGCTTTATGATCAACTGATTTAGGTTTATCTATGTCCTATGTATTTCACACCTTCCCATTTTGATCTAACCCACCCACCACCCAGGTCTATATGTCCCATGTAGTCCCACCACGCTATATCGACCCATGATCTACACCGGGTATATATGTTTTCTTTATGCTTGGTGCCATCTTCCTTGTTCGACCCTGCTTCAACCAGGTCTGCCGTAATCCTATGTGGTCATACACCTTGCCAGTCGACCATACACCCAGGTCTATATGTCCCATGTAGTCCTGCACATTCCCCTTCATCGACCCAGCCCTACACCCAATTCTCTATGTCCCATATTGTTCCACACATTCCCCTTGATCGACCCAGATTTATATTCAGGTCAATATGTCCTATGTATTATAACACCTTCCCATTTCTTACATCCAGCACTACACCCAGGTCTACATGTCCCATGTAGTCCTACACCTTCCCCTTGATCCATCCAGCCCTATACCAAGGTCTATTTGCCCCATGTAGTCCCACACCTTCCCCTTGATCGATCCAGCCCTACACCCAGGTCTATATGTCAATGTAGTGCTACACCTTCAAGTCTATATGTGGTATGTAGTTCTACACATTCCAGTTAATCGACCCTGCCCTACCCTCAGGTCTATATGACATATGTATTCTCACACCTTCCCATTTGATCTATCCAACCCTACACCCAGGTCCATATGTCGCATGTAGTCACACATCCTGCCCTTGATCGACCCAGCCCTATACCCAGGTTTATCTGACCTATGTAGTCCTACACCTACCCCTTGATCTACCCTGCCCTACACCCAGGTCTATATGTTGCATGTAGTCACAAACCCTGCCCTTGATCGACCCTGCCCTTGATCGACCCAGCCCTATTCTCAGGTTTATCTGACCTATGTAGTCCTATACCTACCCCTTGATCGACCCAGCCCTACACCCAGGTGTATATAATTCATGTAGTGCTACATCTTCCCCTTGTTCGACCCAGCTCTTCACCCAGGTCTATGTGTCCTATATACTCCTACATCTTCCCCTAGATCGACCCAGCCCTACACACAGGTTTATATCTTCAATGTACTGCTACACCTTCCACTTGTTCGACCCATTACTACACCCAGGTCTACATGTCTCCAAGTAGTCCTACACCTCCCTGTTCATAGACTCCAGCTCCTACACCCACGTGTGTAAAGGACGCATGTAGTTCGAAACCCTTTTCCTTGATCTATCCGGATTTACACCCAGGTCTATATGTCCTATGTATTCTCACACCTTCTCCCATTGATCGACCCAGCCCCTACATCCAGGTTCACCTTCTAAAACGTACACACAGGTCTATAGTCCCATGTAGTCGTACAACTTCCTTTTGGTCGACCTAGCTCTCGACATCCAAGCTCTATGTGTCCCATGAAGTCCTACACCTTCTCAATCAACCCATCCCTACACTCAGGCCTTTATGTCACATCCAGTCCTACACCATCCCCTGATTGACCCAGCGCTTCACCCAGGTGTATGTGTCCTATGTAATCTTACACCTTCCCTTGATCGACCCAGCCGTAAACTAAGGTTGATTTGTCCTATGTAGTGCTACACCTTCCTTTTTATTCGCCTCGACCCTGCGTTACACCAAGGTCTATAGGAGTGTTCTCTGTAGTCCTACACCTTCCCTCTTTGTTCCTCGACCCCTGCCATGTCCCTGCAGGTCTGAATGTCCCATGTAGTCCTACACCTCTTCCTTTTGATCTACGCAGATTTCTTACACCCAGGTCTATCTATATGTCCCATGTATTCTCACACCTTCCCATTTGATCTAACCCACCCCACAACTCAGGTCTATATGTGTCCCATGTAGTCCCACACCTTTTCCTTTGGTCGACCCATCCTACACCCAGAGCAGAGAGCCATGTAGTGTGTTGACCCTCCTCTGCGCTTCAAACTTTTCAGGTCTATATGTCCCATATGTAGTCCTACACCTACCCCCTTGATCTACCCAGCCCTATACCCAGGTTCCATCTATATGGTCCTATGTATTCTCACACCTTCCCATTTGATCTAACCCAGCCCTACACCCAGGCTTTATAAAGTCCCATGTAGTCCCTGGACACCTTTCCCTTTGGTCGAGACCCATCCCTACACCCTGGGTATATATGTTTTATGTAGTGCTACATCTTCCCTTTGTTCGACCCTGCGCTTCAACCTCAGGTGTCTATATGTCCTATGTAGTCCTACACCTTACCCCTTGATCTACTCCAGCCCTATACCCAGGTCTATATGCGGTCGCATGTAGTCACAAAACCCTGCCCCTTGATCGACCCTTCTGCCCTTGATCGACCCAGCCCTATTCTCATGTTTATCTGACCTATGTAGTCCTATACCTACCCCCCTTGGACGGGCCCAGCCCTACACACCCAGGTGTGTATATAATTCACATGTGTGCTGGCATCTTCCCCTTGTTCGACCCCAGCTCTTTCACCCAGGTCTATGTGTCCTATATACTCCTACATCTTCTCCTTGATCTAGGACCCCAGCCCCAATACACACAGGTTTTCTATATCTTCAATGTACTGCTACACCTTTCCACTTGTCTTCGACCTGCATTATTACACCCAGGCTCCACATGTCCCAAGTAGTCCTGCACACTTCCCTGTTCATAGACTCCAGCCCTACACCCACGTGTGTGTAAGACGGGAAGTGTAGTTCAAAAAACCCTTTCCCTGATCTATCCAGATTTACACCCAGGTCTATATGTCCTATGTATTCTCACACCTTTCCCTTTGATCGACCCAGCCCTACATCCAGGTGTCTACCCAAAACGTACACACAGGTTCTAGCCGTCCCATGTAGTCGTACAACTTCCCTTTGGTCGACCTAGTTTCGGGACATCCAAGCCTATGAGTCCCATGAAGTCCTACAATCTTCCTTCAATCAACCTATCCCTTGCACTCAGGTCTTTATGTCACATCCAGTCCTAGCACACCATCCCCTTGGTTGACCCAGGCAGCAGTTTCACCCAGGTGTATGTGTCCCATGTAATCTTACACCTTCCCCTTGATTTGACCCAGCCGTAAACCATTGTTGATTTGTCCTATGTAGTGCTACACCTTCCCCTTATTCGACCCTGCGTGCCACACCAAGGTCTATATAGTTCTCTGTAGTCCTACACCTTCCCTTTTTGCCCGACTCCTGCGATACCCGGCAGGTCTGAATGTCCCATGTAGTCCAACACCTCTTTCCTGATCTTCATCTACGCAGATTAACACCCAGGTCTATCTATATGTTCTCACCAAGCTGTCTGTATGTGTCATGTAGTCTTTACACGGTCCTGATCTAACCCTGCCCTTCACCAAGTTGCCTATGTATTTTCTATGCCACACGGTCCCATTTGATCTAGTTCTGCCCTACACCAAGGCTCCCAAACTTCCCTTTGATGTTGCAGCCTACACCCAGGTCTAAATTTCAATGTAGTCCCAAACCCAAACTTCACGTTCATAGACCCAGCCCTACACCCACGTGTGTAGAGACGCATGTAGTTCTTGGAAACCCTTTCCTGTTGATGTATCCAGATTTACCACCAGGTCTATATGTCCTATGTATTCTCACACCTTCCCTTTGATCGACCCAGCCCTACATCCAGGTCTACAATTTCAAACGTACACACAGGTCTATAGTCCCATGTAGTCGTACAACTTCCTTTGGTCGACCTAGCTCGACATCCAAGTCTATGTGTCCCATGAAGTCCTACACCTTCCCCTCAATCAACCCATCCCTACACTCAGGTCTTTATGTCACATCCAGTCCTACACCATCCCCTTGGTTGACCCAGCGCTTCACCCAGGTGTATGTGTCCTATGTAATCTTACACCTTCCCCTTGATCGACCCAGCCGTAAACTAAGGTTGATTTGTTCTATGTAGTGCTACACCTTCCCCTTATTCGACCCTGCGTTACACCAAGGTCTATATGTTCTCTGTAGTCCTACACCTTCCCCTTGTTCGACCCTGCCATACCCGCAGGTCTGAATGTCCCATGTAGTCCAACACCTCTTCCTACCCGCCCTTCACCCAGGTCTGTGTGTGCCATGTAGTCTTACACGGTCCCCTTGATCGACCCAGCCTACACCCAGGTCTAAATTTCCAATGTAGTCCCAAACCTTCCTCTAAGTTGATCAACCGAGCCCTACACCCAGGTCTATATGTCCCATGTAGACCTACACCTCTTCCTTGATCTACGCAGATTTACACCCAGGTCTATCTATATGTCCTATGTATTCTCACACCTTCCCATTTGATCTTACCCACCCTACACCCAGGTTTATATGTCCCATGTAGTCCTACACCTTTCCCTTGGTCGACCCATCCCTACACCCGGGTATATATGTTTTATGTAGTGCTACATCTTCCCCTTGTTCGACCCTGCCCTTGATCGACCCTGCCCTTGATCGATCCAGCCCTATTCTCAGGTTTATCTGACCTATGTAGTCCTATACCTACCCCTTGATCGACCCAGCCCTACACCCAGGTGTATATAATTCATGTAGTGCTACATCTTCCCCTTGTTCGACCCAGCTCTTCACCCAGGTCTATGTGTCCTATATACTCCTACATCTTCCCCTTGATCGACCCAGCCCTACACACAGGTTTATATCTTCAATGTACTGCTACACCTTCCACTTGTTCGACCCATTACTACACCCAGGTCTACATGTCCCAAGTAGTCCTACACTTCCCGTTCATAGACCCAGCCCTACACCCACGTGTGTAAGACGCATGTAGTTCGAAACCCTTTCCCTGATCTATCCAGATTTACACCCAGGTCTATATGTCCTATGTATTCTCACACCTTCCCTTTGATCGACCCAGCCCTACATCCAGGTCTACCCAAACGTACACACAGGTCTATAGTCCCATGTAGTCGTACAACTTCTCTTTGGTCGACCTAGCTCGACATCCAAGTCTATGTGTCCCATGAAGTCCTACACCTTCCCCTCAATCAACCCATCCCTACACTCAGGTCTTTATGTCACATCCAGTCCTACACCATCCCCTTGGTTGACCCAGCGCTTCACCCAGGTGTATGTGTCCTATGTAATCTTACACCTTCCCCTTGATCGACCCAGCCGTAAACTGAGGTTGATTTGTCCTATGTAGTGCTACACCTTCCCCTTATTCGACCCTGCGTTACACCAAGGTCTATATGTTCTCTGTAGTCCTACACCTTCCCCTTGTTCGACCCTGCCATACCCGCAGGTCTGAATGTCCCATGTAGTCCAACACCTCTTCCTTGATCTACGTAGATTAACACCCAGGTCTATCTATATGTCCTATGTATTTTCACACCTTCCCATTTGATCTAACCCGCCCTTCACCCAGGTCTGTATGTGCCATGTAGTCTTACACGGTCCCCTTGATCGACCCAGCCTACACCCAGGTCTAAATTTCCAATGTAGTCCCAAACCTTCCCGTTGATCAACCGAGCCCTACACCCAGGTCTATATGTCCCATGTAGTCCTACACCTCTTCCTTGATCTACGCAGATTTACACCCAGGTCTATCTATATGTCCTATGTATTCTCACACCTTCCCATTTGATCTTACCCACCCTACACCCAGGTCTATATGTCCCATGTAGTCCTACACCTTTCTCTTGGTCGACCCATCCCTACACCCGGGTATATATGTTTTATGTAGTGCTACATCTACCCCTTGTTCGACCCTGCGCTTCAACCAGGTCTATATGTCCTATGTAGTCCTACACCTACCCCTTGATCTACCCAGCCCTATACCCAGGTCTATATGTCGCATGTAGTCACAAACCCTGCCCTTGTTCGACCCTGCCCTTGATCGACCCAGCCCTATTCTCAGGTTTATCTGACCTATGTAGTCCTATACCTACCCCTTGATCGACCCAGCCCTACACCCAGGTGTATATAATTCATGTAGTGCTACACCTTCCACTTGTTCGACCCATTACTACACCCAGGTCTACATGTCCCAAGTAGTCCTACACTTCCCGTTCATAGACCCAGCCCTACACCCACGTGTGTAAGACGCATGTAGTTCGAAACCCTTTCCCTGATCTATCCAGATTTACACCCAGGTCTATATGTCCTATGTATTCTCACACCTTCCCTTTGATCGACCCAGCCCTACATCCAGGTCTACCCAAACGTACACACAGGTCTATAGTCCCATGTAGTCGTACAACTTCCCTTTGGTCGACCTAGCTCGACATCCAAGTCTATGTGTCCCATGAAGTCCTACACCTTCCCCCTCAATCAACCCATCCCTACACTCAGGTCTTTATGTCACATCCAGTCCTACACCATCCCCTTGGTTGACCCAGCGCTTCACCCAGGTGTATGTGTCCTATGTAATCTTACACCTTCCCCTTGATCGACCCAGCCGTAAACTAAGGTTGATTTGTCCTATGTAGTGCTACACCTTCCCCTTATTCGACCCTGCGTTACACCAAGGTCTATATGTTCTCTGTAGTCCTACACCTTCCCCTTGTTCGACCCTGCCATACCCGCAGGTCTGAATGTCCCATGTAGTCCAACACCTCTTCCTTGATCTACGCAGATTAACACCCAGGTCTATCTATATGTCCTATGTATTTTCACACCTTCCCATTTGATCTAACCCGCCCTTCACCCAGGTCTGTATGTGCCATGTAGTCTTACACGGTCCCCTTGATCGACCCAGCCTACACCCAGGTCTAAATTTCCAATGTAGTCCCAAACCTTCCCGTTGATCAACCGAGCCCTACACCAGGTCTATATGTCCCATGTAGTCCTACACCTCTTCCTTGATCTACGCAGATTTACACCCAGGTCTATCTATATGTCCTATGTATTCTCACACCTTCCCATTTGATCTTACCCACCCTACACCCAGGTCTATATGTCCCATGTAGTCCTACACCTTTCTCTTGGTCGACCCATCCCTACACCCGGGTATATATGTTTTATGTAGTGCTACATCTACCCCTTGTTCGACCCTGCGCTTCAACCAGGTCTATATGTCCTATGTAGTCCTACACCTACCCCTTGATCTACCCAGCCCTATACCCAGGTCTATATGTCGCATGTAGTCACAAACCCTGCCCTTGTTCGACCCTGCCCTTGATCGACCCAGCCCTATTCTCAGGTTTATCTGACCTATGTAGTCCTATACCTACCCCTTGATCGACCCAGCCCTACACCCAGGTGTATATAATTCATGTAGTGCTACACCTTCCACTTGTTCGACCCATTACTACACCCAGGTCTACATGTCCCAAGTAGTCCTACACTTCCCGTTCATAGACCCAGCCCTACACCCACGTGTGTAAGACGCATGTAGTTCGAAACCCTTTCCCTGATCTATCCAGATTTACACCCAGGTCTATATGTCCTATGTATTCTCACACCTTCCCTTTGATCGACCCAGCCCTACATCCAGGTCTACCCAAACGTACACACAGGTCTATAGTCCCATGTAGTCGTACAACTTCCCTTTGGTCGACCTAGCTCGACATCCAAGTCTATGAGTCCCATGAAGTCCTACACCTTCCCCTCAATCAACCCATCCCTACACTCAGGTCTTTATGTCACATCCAGTCCTACACCATCCCCTTGGTCGACCCAGCGCTTCACCCAGGTGTATGTGTCCTATGTAATCTTACACCTTCCCCTTGATCGACCCAGCCGTAAACTAAGGTTGATTTGTCCTATGTAGTGCTACACCTTCCCCTTATTCGACCCTGCGTTACACCAAGGTCTATATGTTCTCTGTAGTCCTACACCTTCCCCTTGATCTACCAAGCCCTACACCCAGGTCTAAATGTCAAATGTAGTCCTACATTTTCCCCTTGATCGACCCAGTGCTTCACACAGGTCTATGTGTCCTATGTAGTTCTACACCTTCCCCTTTATCGACCCAGCCCTACAATCCAGGTCAACATAGAAGTACACCAAGGTCTATTTGTCCCATGTAGTCCTACACCTTCCCCTTGCTCGACCCAACCCTACAGCCAGGTCTCAATGTCCAATGTAGTCCTACACCTTCCCCATGATCGACCAAGCCCTACACCTAGATCTGTATGTCCCATGTAGTCCTTCACCTTCCCCTTTATCGATCCAGCCCTACACCCAGGTCTATATGTTCCATGTAGTCCCACACCTTCCCCTTAATCTACCCACTCCTACACCCAGGTCTATATGTCAATGTAGTGCTACACCTTCAAGTCTATATGTGCTATGTAATTCTACACATTCCACTTAATCGACCCTGCCCTACCCTCAGGTCTATATGACATATGTATTCTCATACCTTCCCATTTGATCTATCCAGCCCTACACCCAGGTCTATATGTCGCATGTAGTCACACACCCTGCCCTTGATCGACCTAGCCCTATACCCAGGTTTATCTGACCTATGTAGTCCTACACCTACCCCTTGATCTACCCTGCCCTACACCCAGGTCTAAATGTCAAATGTAGTCCTACAACTTCCACTTGATCGACCAAGCCCTACACCCAGGTGTATATAATTCATGTAGTGCTACATGTCCCATGTAGTCATACAGCTTTTCCTTGATCAACGCAGATTTACACCCAGGTTTATCTATATGTCCTATGTATTTTCACACCTTCCCATTTGATCTAACCCACCCTACACCCAGGTCTATATGTCCCATGTAGTCCTACACCTTCCCCTTAGTCGACCCATCCCTACACCCGGGTATATATGTTTTATGTAGTGCTACATCTTCCCCTTGTTCGACCCTGCGCTTCAACCAGGTCTATGTGTCCTATGTAGTCATACACCTTCCCCTTGATCGACCCAGCCCTATACCCAGGTTTATATCTTCCATGTAGTGCTACACCTTCCACTTGTTCGACCCAGCCCTACACCCAGGCCTATCAAGCCCTACACCCAGATCTATATTTCCCATGTAGTCCTACACCTTCCCCTTGATCGACCCAGCCCTACACCCATGTTTATATGTCCCTGCTTGTTCTACACCTCCTCCTTGTTCTACCCAGCTGCAAACCCACGTCTATATGTCCTATGTATTCTCACACCAACCCCATGATAGACCTAACCCTACACCCAGGTCTACCAGGCCCTACACCTAGGTCTATATGTCCCATGTAGTCCTCCCCATTCCGCTTGATCGACCCAGATTTACACCCAGGTGTATATGTCCCATGTAGTCAAGTCAAGTCAAGTATTTTTTATTCCGTATGCAGACCACAGTCCCATATACAACATACATACATTTGTTTACAAATATGGATACACTTTAAAGGGTGTACATATCAATAATCACGTGTTATTTGTTCAAATGCATTTCTTGTCAGTATGAATATAATATTTAATATAAACATATATACACACTTTGATAAACATGTATATTGGAAAAATGTGTGGTTTAGAGACAATTTATTAGAGTTTTATTGCTCTGATTTTATAATCATGAAAGATATATTTATATACATTTCTTAAAAGTGTTTCTTTATTTGTTGATAACAGGGACTTAAATTTATAGTAGTTTGGTTATTTCTGATATACATATGGTGAGTATTTTAATCTAAAGGAGTTATATTCAGTACATATAAAAATAAAATGGTCATCATCTTCTACACCCAGCTTACAAAATGGATAATTACGTTCTGCAACCTCAACATTTAACCATCGTCCCTCATTATACTTTAACCTTAATAACCCACATCTAAATTTGATCAAAATATTTCGAAACTTTTTGTCCAAGATACATGATAAATATTTGTCTGGAGTTAACAGACTTTTAAACTCTCGGTAAATACGGTATCGTGAACTGTTATTCAATGTACAATTCCATGATTGAAAAAACATATTTATTGCAACAGTCTTGAATCTATTTACAAACGAAGCTGCATCACCAACTGACTTAGACATCCAGACGTAACCAAATCCATGTCAAAAAAGTATTTCCCTAATAAACTAGCCACATAAAGAAACTGTGCATTGTCAAAATATTATCCCAGTTGATAACAGTACGATAACAATGTCAAAGGTACATATAAACTTTAATGGAGGGATCATGAGACCATAACAAGTCGGGAGAATTTCAGTTGAAAAGTCTATCACAATGACGTCACGAGTCCACAAGCGGGACAGGGGTCAAACGACCAATAATGGGTATGAGAACAAGAAATCCATAGCAACCCTTGACGTATGAGGGCGGGCATTGTCCTGTTGGAATGTTAATCCAGGGCCATGACGTTGCAGAAAAGGAATTGCCACAGGTCGAAGAATCTGATCCCTGTAGCCCACACCAGTTAAGTTGCCCTGAACAATCACCAAAGCGATTCCTCTCCAAGACACAGGCCTGTGCATAACGTTCTCCCATGCGTCTATAGGCACGTTGACGTCCATCACTATGGGAAATGTTAAACCTGGACCCATCTGTAAACACAACATTTCTCCACTAAAACAAGGGTCTGCGGACATGATTTCGGCACCACATTCGGCGAGCTTGTCGATGACGTTGTGTCAGGATAGGCCGTATGTCGTGACGTCGTGGTCTGATCCCGTGATGACGTAAACGTTGTCGAACTGTGTTGGGGTGGATACAGCGAAGTCCTGGGATGGTTCGGGCAGTCATCACTGCAGTCTGAAACCCGTGGCGAAGATGGGTCACCCTTATCCATCTGTCCTGTCTTGGCGTTGTTACACGTGGACGTCCAGAAAGTGGCCGATCGATGACGTCATTTGTGTTCTGGTAGCGTCTCACCAGTGCAGAAATGGTGTCCCGGTGGCAGTGAAAATGTGCAGCCACTTGTCGTTGAGACATTCCCCCACAGACCATCCCAGTGGCCTCATGACGTTGTGCAGACGTGACCCTTGGCATGCTATGCGTTTCAATAGCCGTTTAATTTTTTGAACGATCGCAAGGTCAGGAGTTGAGCTTCCCAAAGTGTCAGTATTGTGTGCCATTCATTTGCTCTGTTTTTCTTTCCCGGAATGCACGTGCAAAAATGTATTGCACGTCTCAAGGGCGAACCCACTGACGTCACGGAACGTAGCACGTGCATGCATGTTGGATACATGTCACTAATCTCTGAGTTTAAATCCTTATGTGTCTACACAGGTTTGATAAATTTCGATTATAAATTTTTGTATGCACAGTATATATGAAGCATATGTCTTATATCCACAGTTATCGTTATGCATTTGCATGTTTTACACTTTCAAAGGAGTTCTCTCTTGATGCATATGAATATCCTTTAACCAATATTCTAAAGTTTTACACAAAGGGTTTATAATGAGAGGATATCTTCCACACTCGCCATGTACAATAGCAGTAGGTGTTTGAGGGCTGACATTCAAGAAACATTTGCAAGCTGTTAGATGAACCTTTTCTATTTCATACAATTTATGTATTCCCCAGATTTCTGCCCCATACAGTAATATCGGCTGTATCTGCGCATCAAATATCTTAAAATACACACTGGGGTCTACTATTCCGATTCCATTTAAATTAGTTATTACTTCCATTAAAGCCCGCTTACCCCTCAGTGCTAAATCATTGATGCAATTTCTCATCTTAAATGTTGATAAAATCATTACTCCAAAATATTTATAAGTATTTAATGTTGTTATTGGTAAGGCATTTAGAAACCACTTTTCATTTCTTGCTAAGCGCCCTCCCCTTCTAAAAACAATAATATTTGTCTTCAGTGTAATTATGTGGAATATTAAGTTCATTCTGTAAGCCTGGAATTGTATCAGACATAAGAACAACATCATCTGCAAACATAAGTAACATGATTTCTAGTAAGTCTGGAAATAACTGCAATCCATATTTACCATATCTAGATATGTCGTCTGATAATTCACAAATGCAAAAGGAAAACAATAAAGGACTAAGAACACAACCTTGCTTTAAACCAATTGGACAGTCAAAATACTCAGTATATCCGTTATCACTTCTAACACAAGCTGTTACCGAGCTGTAAATACTCATGATAGCTGTTAGCATTTTCCCATGTAAACGACATTTGAATAAGCGCGTATATAACTTAGAACGGTCAATTGAATCAAAGGCTTTTCTAAAATCAATAAAAGCAACATATAACTTTTTCCTTTTCTTAATTAGACATTTTTCTATAACACCATGCAAAGTAAAAATATGATGAATCGTAGAGTACCCTTGTCTAAAGCCTGCTTGTGTTTCGGGAACTTTACTCCATATATTTGCCCAGTCCTAGACCTTCAGCTTCATCGACCCAGCCCTACACCCAGGTCTACATGTCCCATCTAGTCCTACATCTTCCCCTTGATCGTCCCAGCCATACACCATGGTCTATATGTCCCATGTAGTCCTACACCACCCCCTTGATCGACCTAGCCTTACACCCAGGCCTATATGTCCCATGTATTCCTACACCTTCCCCTTGATCGACACAGCCCTACACCCAGGTCTATATGTCCCATTTAGTGCTACACCTTCCCCTTGTTCGACCCAGCCCTACACCCACTCTATATGTTCAATGTAGTCCTACACCTTCACCTTCATCCACCCAGCCCTACACCCAGGTCTATATGTCCCATGTATTGCTACACCTTCCCCTTGTTCGACCCAGCGCTACACCCAGGTCTATATGTTCAATGTAGTCCTACACCTTCGCCTTCATCCACCCAGCCCTACACCCTGTATATATGTCCCATGAAGTCCTGCACCTTCACCTTGATCCACCCAGTGCTACACCCAGGACTATATGTCCTATGTATTCTCACACCTCACCATTTGATTTACCCAGCCCTACACCCAGGTGTATATGTCTCATGTAGTCCTACCTTCCCATTGATCGGCCCAGCCCTACACCCAGGTCTGTATGTCCCATGCAGTCCTACACCTTCCCGTTGATCGGCGCAGCTCTACACCCAGGTCTATATGTCCCATGTAGTCCCACACATTCCCACTGGTCCGAGATAGGTATAGTGATTACCAGTAAATAATATTTTCCCATTCAAAAAACATTTTTCTTTAGAGGAGACAGTTCCACCTCTTCTAAAGATAACTATATTTGTTTTTTTCAAAATTAACAAATAATTTCCATTCATATGTATAGCGTTCCAAAGTATTCGGTTGGTCTTGTAGACCGAAGATAGTATCTGACACTAAAATTACATCATCGGCAAAAATGAGAATAAAAAATTCAATCATACCTGGGAACATTTGCACACCGTTATAAAGAAGGAAAAGAATATAGGGCTTAAAATACACCCTTGTCGAACTCCCATGGGACAGTCGAAAAAATCAGTGACATCATCACCACAACACACATGATTTAATATTCAAGTACATAGATTTTAAAAAAGAATACATTTTCCCTTGTAAACCAGACTTTCGTAAGCAGTGTCATAATTTTACAATTATCCACAGAGTCAAAAGCTTTCTTAAAGACATAAAGTTTGTGTTTATTACGCGATAGACACTTTTGCATTATTGCATATAGTGTAAAGATATGGTCAGTAGTTGAATAATCTTTTCCAAAAGCCGCCTAGCACTCAGGAATTAAGTTTCTTAGATTTGACCAGTTTGAGATTCTATTGTTTAAAACAGTTGTAAATATTTTCCCAATAACACACATTAAAGATATGCCTCTATAATTATCTGGATTGTCTTGAGCCCCGTTTTTTATGTATAGGGACGATAATTGAACGGGACCAGCTTTCTGGAAACGAACCACTTTCAAATATAGTATTAAAACACTTATGGAAGAAGGGCATTAACTCGACTTGAGAACATTTAATCATTTCGATCATAATATTATCGGGACCAGCTGTTTTTCCGCTCTTTAAGTTATGTATAGCATTCTTTATCTTATCTACTGAAATTTGTGTTTCCTAAATCATTTGATCAACAGTGTCATGGTCATTCGAAGAAATAATGTCATCATCGAAGGAACAGCCATCACTTGGAAAAACAAAATCATTAGAAAAAAACTGTCTTAAAATGTGTCATCCATTCACATTTTGAAATATTACTTTTAGGATTTGATCTCTTTCTAAATGAACGAATTTGTTTCCAGAACCAAGCAGGATTCTGGATAGAATCATTCAATCTGTTCAATCGTTGATTACGCAGGCTAGATTTGAATTTTCTAAATGAAGCTTTGTATTTGTTTCTCATTTTACAAAAATAATTTCTGTTTCTCTCCGAGCGTCTACACCGAAAACTTCTAAGTGCTTTGCGCGCGTCTCGTCGTGCAGTTTTACGCTCGTCACATAAGGGTGCTTTATAGTGTCGTAACTGGGATTTGGGTGTTAGTAAACCCTACCCCAGTTACCTATTAATTATGATCGTTCCACATTGTCAGGCGTGATGTATGCTCAAGTTACACGCTCGCTTGGTCCATGGGGATGTTAAGTCCAGGAGTGAGAGGTCAGACGACAGTAACTCCTCAATGAACACATTTCATTCATGTGCTGGCACTCTGGCATACAATGAATAACTCAACACCAGGTTTTATACTCACATAGATTTACTCGATCCCTCTCTTCATTTGGTCTGGACAGGATGGGGCAAGCTCTTCACCAGATATGGATATCGATCGCGATGCGAACGTTCTGCTGACTTTGTAACCCGCACCACTTTCTAGTGCTGACGGTATCTTTTTAAGGTGTTCGAGCCTGCTCCACCCTTGTCACATGACCCTATACAATCCCTCTGATTTGTTAAAAATTACATCATTCCATGGTCTCATGTCTTGCCTCGTGATCGGAAAATTACTGAAACCTCTCATCTATGATTCATTGTTCATTAATACCTAAAATGACTCTCTGTTCTGTCAATAAGATTTATCCTGTTGTTTGATCCCTTACTTTATTACTAAGCCGTAATAGCATTGCTTTTCTGATGCAATCACCGTAATCCTCACTAACGAATTTGTGATACGTTTCTTGTATCACAGATGCCTATTTTAACCTTATAACATCCTCCGCATGTGGACAAGAGCTGCCCACAGCTCTGAATAAGTAAACATGAGTACATGGAGGCGATGTGTATAAAGACAACCAAATCTACACGCGAAGCAATACAGGACCACAGAACTCGACTTGGATATGAGGAGAATTTTGAGAGAAATCTGGACAAAACGCGAAACTGGCAAACATGTCCAAGGTACACTAACTTACGTTAATGGGAAGAAAATGGCTCCTATGTTACTTCGTAATACCACAAAGCATGAACACAACAAAACACAATACAATACAATACAATCCTATTCCGTTAAAGTTCATAAAGGTAATAAAGACGATTAAATGTCACTTCGTATGACCATATCTGGTCTGATCATTCACTAAATTCACTTGTCATCGGTCCCCAAACGAATTCACTGGCACTGTCTTGGGCAGGAAAAGTTTCAGCATGAGCTCTCCGGGATTTTGTACCGAACTCCACAACGAAATGTCAGATGGAACACACAGCGAAGAGTTAGTGATGTAGCACACAGCCTGGCAAGATCTCATATGATGATCTTGGGATGGAGCCTCGTGGGAAGTTGAAAAATGTTCGCACCCAAGTAGACTGGTAGACGTCGTTTATGTTGCGAACAACCGACCGTGTCGAACGATGGTGTCAGAAGAAGGTGTACAAGGCGATGATAGAAACCCTCTGTCTTATGGCGTGTGGCGTGTGGATCGACTGTGCCTGGCGTATAGTGGTTGTCACCACGTGTGGAGTCAGATGATTGATGGTGGAGGGGAACCGACGATAGTGGAGGAAGTGCTTGACTTCCGTCCTAACAGAACGTGAGCCGGAGATGGAGTTGCAACACTTGAAAAACAGTGTTAAGCCACAACCAACATATTTGTAACCGGAAGTGAATGGAAAGAGTATAGTGAAATATGGATATATATATCAACATGGAATACAACGATCTTTTCTGGACAGAAGGCCATGGAGGTAAAAGATCAAACTACAATACGCTTATTAAGACAAACCACGATACTGACGTAGCCTACTAATACGAATTGAATTCCAGTAATCCAGTTCCTACTGGTCATATTCATAATATGGAAAAGACATAAAGAGATACAAGATCGCAGTCATAGAAAGTATGGACGTAATCTATAATCGTCGATATGACTATGAACAATTAAGGTTCAACATTCAAGAAATGCTTTGTGGTGTAAAAGACGACAACGAGCAACATAAATAAATATGTGAGGGATTGAGGGAATACATTGAAACACTGATGAAACTTGACTCTATCAAGTAATATTAAGGAGAAGCAACTGGAGAATAATGTATAGTATGTAACTACCGGCTACCCATAATATGTGAGATACACAGTCCGAATACAATTAGTATCTCTATGGCAATGTTTATATGTTACAATATTGTTGTAAGAATGAGTATTACTATATGACTGAATATGCCTCTGATGACTAGGTAGTTAGAATAGAGACAAGAACCAGAATGTATTTCATATGAAAACAGAACTTAATATGACTTTAAAACTTGGGGTATTTATCGGATACCATTACCTATGAAATTCTAAACCATTGTATAATCTCAAGTGTTCAATGTACCGTACTGACAAGTGTTAGTTGCTTGTTGCACTTGATCACAGTATGAAAAATAACGTATAAAAATATTAACTAGGACAAATATAATGTCGCATTTGTCTACATCATACCAGATGGCAAAGACTCCGAGGCTAAGGTAGCTTTAATATGATGGACAGGATGCTGTCTGCCATATGGATTATGTCAAAGGTAACGAGAAAGCTGCCCCACACTGTTAGAGGCCTATCAATTATATTGTCTAGTGGGAAGAAAAGCTTTTAAACCACTGATATAAATCTTTACAAAAATATGTAGACTGTGATGGGTGGGAATTTGCAAAGAAGAAAAATCAAAATGTAAGTATTAAGAATGGAATTCCGGTTGAATATGAAAATCAGTGAGAGGATTTCCGGCTGACAATGTCAAGTCTCGGGAAATTAGAATAGTGAGACCATCATCTCAATTATGAAACATTATAAGCTCTTTCATACACTGGGAAGTAAGATGCAAATCAGCGTGAAATTTCTTGTCCTTTTTTGGATGGTCACGTTATTATCAAGTCATAATTGTGTAATTTTTAAAAGCATAATTTTCAAAGGTAAGTTATATTAGTTTTGGAAAGCTTAAAAAAAATCCAATATGAGTAAAAAGTTAATTGGTTATAATTTTGAAGTTGTGTTTTCAGACAATTATAAATGCTAATGTCCATATCGAATTCATCAAGTTTCAACGCAAAATGGCAAGGAATTTTAAATATACAAATCTGACAAGCTGGACGCTTCTCAATACGACAATTGCAAGTTAATATAATAATTTTATGCAATTGAAAATACTAAGGCCTGGTTCGATTTCAAGAGCCATCGATCGCAGTCCATTCAATCTAAATTTCATATCACACAAGGATTTTATTTCTTGTGTGTTTTGAGTAAACAAAGCAAGTGCGCATGTAAGAGACGTTTTACGTTTCGGACTGTGGAAAATTGGACAGTGTTTTTCATGTTCACAATAGCACGTTTGAAACTCCTTTGAAGAGAATTCAATATACTGGTCTTTCGCTTCCGAAATGGCTAAGAAATCCGGCAAATTCATAACCTGAGTGACATGCGTACTTGATTGATTAATAGGTAAGCCGAATGAGCTAATTCGATATACATGTTCATCGATGAGAGTGGAATGAGTTTGAATAGGAACAATATGCGAAATTAAAATTGACTCTCCAGTCCGAGAACAATGAACAGCGTTAACTATACATGTAATTATAACTTGGAATTAATGAGCAACGTGAAACAACGGATATTGCACATTAAGACGTTTCTGAATCATGTTAAAGCATTCTTTACTTCCTTAACTGGGAACAAAGATGGACTCAAATGGTGATGACTTAACTGCTTAATTACCAAATACATTTACATTTCTTGTCGAATAGTTGTTAAGAATGTAGGGCGATCTAACAAAATTGTCATAGAAATGAACATACTTTCTTCACATCTTGTGTGTGTCCAGCAAATTCCTTAATGTGTCTATAGGAGCTGATGAAATACAAGCATTTGTTTTAGACATGTACATGTCTGTCGACATCTGACAAACTTTAAAAAAAACACGAAAAATATTAGTTACATACTACTATAATTGTCTCATAAACTGCACCAGTCGTTCTGAATATTCGACTCTAGCAGTGCCAAAAGGTGAACGACCAATTGATCCAATAATTGAAAGAATTTCTCGTTTTGTAGGAGAATCCGTATATAGAACATGAATGTACAGAATTAATATTCCAGTGTCATTAGCTACCACTGTTCAGTAGGCGGGGAACTTTTCTTCCGCCTGTTTTATGCAACCATCTATTAACATCGACTGAATAACCATTGTAATGAGGTAATGAGGACGTACCAAACGTTTTGGTAATGTGTCCTATCGCGCATTCTGGATAAATCTGTCATTTTTGTATTGGAATACATGCATTCATTTGTTTTGAAAGATGTCAAAATTGAATAATTTCGTATACACAAAAAATATATTTTATTCTGAATGCAAACAATCGCCATACTGATCGAAGGAGACTCCCGAATGCTAAAATATAAAGAATGGGATTATGAACATAAATATAAACTTGAAAATAAGTAATATATATCTCATCAACATTTCGTACGAAAGGTTTCCATGCATTCTGAAACCGAGCAATGGTGAAAATTCATTCATCTCGAAACGTTTCCTGTAAATAGAAATTGATTGGATCTGAAATATATGTTACCAATTGTCACAAGTAGATAATGGTAATCTCACACAAGTAACCGTGCGAATAAGCAGCATACATCAATAGTAGTAAATTCAGATCAACCTCTTTCATCAGAAGATTTCTCATCACGGAACATATTTGTATCGGTACGATATAACCATTGAACACTGAATTCTCTTGACTGCCTTTCGAGTCATGTACTTGTAGTTCATTGCACATCATAGTATCTCATCGAACATCATCGTGTTTGTAAGTATATTGTATCATCACGTGACGCACTATCGTCAGATCTCTTTGGATCGTAGTTCATTTCTTTGTCTCGTATATACACGCATAGCGAAACGCTTTGTAATGGTCCGCGAAATATGTACAACGTCCCTTTTGGACAGCGCGACCTGTAACCTTCCCGTAGAAGTAATAGGAATATATGCAACCTGACCTAAACATTGTGGTCAGTAACTCGGGAATGAATTCATCAAGTAGTAGTATGCAACGTGACCCAAACCTTCGCAGCGTTTGGTCACTAACCCGTGTATATGAATGTATTTTTCAATATCAACCAACACATGACTGTATGCAGTCGAAGTATTCTGAATATACACAACTGGACATTTGACAATAAACAATACACATATCAACATCTATGCACGATTCTACATCCTTGTAACCATGTGAAGATTGAATCATGTAACATTGTAAAGAATGATCTATAGCATGTACCGATATGAGCTGTGCTCCATGCATATAGTATCAACTAGTTCCTGAAATAAAACACATGCAAAAATCAATATTAGAGGGGCGCTCTCCAACTCGATATTGCAGTGCGTAAACTGAAAAGGAAACTAAGAATAACAATTTGTCTGAAACAATATAATTCTAACGCTATAATTTCTTATTAAACGACTTCAATATCATGTAATCATAGATCTCCTTCAGGGAATTTGTATTCATGTTCATCTGTAACCTCATATACAGTTCAGGTCTCCAAATGAATCCTGTAGAATTTCTTTCCACTGAATATTCTACGCGCTCTAATGCATTTTGCTATACAAAACATTCTTGTAAATCCAAGGTAACATGTTATGCCTGTTCGTGGTTAATCTTTGAGCATTGGGGCTCATCAAATCCGTATCCTTATCATATTTCAGTAGTTTATGAATGTAATTGGACCGACCGACAACTGGAAATGGGTTAGTTGGCCTATGTTTGTGGCTGACAACCATTTTATGCCGTTTAGCGTGGCCAGGAACTTTCAGTCCTGTACGCTTGTCATAACGTCGTCGTTTGCACGTACGATGTGTCAATTGCTTGGAGACGTCATATTGCCGTTAAGCTTCGGAGTAATCTCCTGTGGGGACAGAGCTTACTCAAAGTGAGCTATCATCATACAAATCTGATGATATATCTGTTGCAATTGGAATCGATATCTTGTCGTAGTTATCCGACTGGGGGAGACCATTGTCTGAATTTGCTGCGCACGGAAAACATGACAGAATATCTACTGTATGCAGATGTTTTCCTGGTCGATATTGAACTGTGAAACCTTGGCAATGTTCCTTATTTGATAGGGGAGCAATTGTGACATTTTGCCGCGAGCGAGCAGGAATGTGTTCTGACTTCGTGGGGATTGATTGTTTACCAGCAACAGGTGGTAATAAAGTACCACTCCCCCTCATTGGAACAACTGTTGAACCATTTTGAATAGCCAAAGTATAAGATTGAAAATTCATCACAGCATTTTGACGTATCAAGAAATCTTAGCCTAAAATCACGGGAGACTCAAAATTTGCAACAACTAGAAAACATTATTCTGTTTGAAAATCACCAATAGTGATGGGAAGTACAACTTGTCCTAATACTGGCATTATATTTTGATTTGTCCCTTGAATAGATGGCACATCTGACTTTTGAATAGGGATTTCTTTCCATAAGCCTGAATCATTGAAAACTTCTAGGCTTAAAACACTAGAACCAGCGCCTGAATCTACAACTGATGAAACTTTTCTCTCAAAACAACATGAATTCTTAGCCTTTTGTCACTTTTAGATGTAGATTTAGGCTGGTTGTAACAAGGAGAATTACAAATTTGTGACTTCAAATAAGTATGGTCAAAAGATTGTTCAGCACAGTGGGAAAATTTCCTGCGTGGTCTTGACTGTAATTGCTATCTGCCAGTTGGGATACTTGACTGATACCTAGCCCTGCATACTCTTTGTAAATGTCCAATCTTTTGACAGAAATGGCACTGAACATTCCGTGCGGGACACCTATCAGAATGAGAAAAATCATACTCACCTCCACAGCGATAACACTGGCGTGCCCTTGACATGGTCCTTCCTGGGGTGTAGTCTGGCCTAGTAGACTGGGGTGGACGTCGCTGCTGGTTCTGTTGGTCCGGATACGACTGTTGCTGAAACTGAGGTTGTGGCGGCTGCCACGGACGAGCTGTTTGCCTAGAAGTGCGTCAGGGGAATTGAGAACGTTGATTCTGGCGATACTGAAAAGTACTGACCGGTAATGTTGGTTGAGTTAGTTTCCTCGCGAGCGAAGCAATTTGCTCTTTCTGAGTATCGATTGCCAGCGTCATAGTCGTACTTTCTGCAGACTGTGGAATAACTGACCTCGCCAATCGTGCACATGAAACTGCCTCCTTAAGCACCTGTGGCTGTTTCATTAAAACATGTCTCCTAGTATTGTCATCTAATCCCCGAACAAAAGCGTCCATTAAATGTGTGTCAGATTTTCCTAACAAACTAGCCGTTTCCGTCAAGTCCGCCAATTAGGTATCTATAGCTTCCTTAGGGGACTCACAAAAGTTTCCAACGGTCAGTAGGATGGACATACTTGTCCTTGAACAATGTCTCAATCTCATCAAAACGAACAATTTCTTCCTCTGCCTCTATTAAATCTTTGTACCATAGATACGCTGCGTCCTTTAAAACAAGTGGGAAAACTTCAATTTCTGCGAATTAATTCACCTTTTCAAGTTACTAAAATAAAGGAAACGGTCAAGCCACTCGGCTCGGCAGCATGAGACGTGTCCCTACCTGTGAAATGTTCTGGCATTAAAGTGGAATCGCCCATATTGAAGTAAGGGGCAGAATAGGAACTATTGGTAGATGACAAATCTAAAGAGGAAAATGAGAATTCTAAATCTTCCTGAGAAAGAGATAGAGAGAGGTCATAGGGAGCAGATGGAGGGTGAGCCGTTGACGTGGGTTGTTGTATGATGCCAAGTCGGGTTGGATTAGTAAAAATGTTAGAAGTGATGGGACGAGATTGGACCGGACTGTCATAGGACGTGGATGAATCTGAATCATTTCCACGAGGCATTACAAAAATTCCAAATATCCGGAGGGAAAACCGCAGATAACATATCCCAGCCGCGAAAAGGGAACCTACCGTCAAACGTCAATGAAGGGAACAAAGGGTAGGAACGACCATAAGGAAAACAACGAAAGGATCATCGTCTTAAACATTTTGTTCAAGAAGAACCCGCAATCTCCACCATGTCGTAACTGGGATTTGGGTGTTAGTAAACCCTACCCCAGTTACCTATTAATTATGGTCGTTCCACATTGTCAGGCGTGATGTATGCTCAAGTTACACGCTCGCTTGGTCCATGGGGATGTTAAGTCCAGGAGTGAGAGGTCAGACGACTGTAACTCCTCAATGAACACATTTCATTCATGTGCTGGCACTCTGGCATACAATGAATAACTCAACACCAGGTTTTATACTCATATAGATTTACTCGATCCCTCTCTTCATTGCAAGGTGCCTGGTCTGGACAGGATGGGGCAATCTCTTCACCAGATATGGATATCGATCGCGATGCGAACGTTCTGCTGACTTTGTTACCCGCACCACTTTCTAGTGCTGACGGTATCTTTTTAAGGTGTTCGAGCCTGCTCCACCCTTGTCACATGACCCTATACAATCCCTCTGATTTGTTAAAAATTACATCATTCCATGGTCTCATGTCTTGCCTCGTGATCGGAAATTACTAAAACCTCTCATCTATGATTCATTGTTCATTAATACCTAAAAGAACTTTCCTGTTCTGTCAATAAGATTTATCCTGTTGTTTGATCCCTTACTTTATTACTAAGCCGTAATAGCATTGCTTTTCTGATGCAATCACCGTAATCCTCACTAACGAATTTGTGATACGTTTCTTGTATCACAGATGCCTTTTTTAACCTTATAACAATAGCTTGCTTAAACGGCTTAGTCTTTTTCTTCATACAATCTGCTGAATCTAATATAACATGGACAAACTCATCTAAAGCTCCGTTTAGATCAGGCTCAAGTTTTGATAAGAGACAGTCATCATAAAATAAAATCTTACTTTCGCAAGAGGCGTCGTTCCAAACAATCTTTTCTTTATAATCATCAATATGGATTTTATCACTTGAGTTGTTTATATTTGGAAATTGACAAGTCATTTCTAACGGTCTCGGTCTACCGGTCTCCAATATTCAACAGGTTAACAAATTGGAAGAAGTCTGGTGAACCAATAAAATAGTCATTGACACTTGATCCCTGTTGGCCATGAAATGTATATTCGCCTTGCAGGTCTCCATACACTCTACCGTTCGCTATGAACACATTCCCCTTCATGGACCCAGCCCTACATCCAGGTCTATATGTCCTATATATTCCCACACCTTCCCATTTGATCTACCCAGCACTACAACCACGTATAAATGTCCCATGTAGACCCACACCTTCCCCTTGATCGACCCATCGCTACACCCATCTCTGTATGTCCAATGTATTACTACACCTTCCTCTTGATCGACCCAGGCCTACACCCAGGTCTATATGTCCCATATTGTCCTACACCTTCCCCTTGATCGACCCAGATTTACACCCAGGCCTATATGACCCATATAGTCCCACACCTTCCCCTTGATCGACGCAGCCCTACACCAAGGTGTATATGTCCCATGAAGTCCTGCACCTTCCCCTTGATCGACCTACCCTTACACCAAGGGGTATACGTCCCATGTAGTCCTACACCTTCCCATTGATCGACCCAGCCCTACAACCAGGTCTATATGTCCCATGTAGTCCTACACCTTCCCCTTGATCGACCCAGCCCTACACCCAGGTCTGTATGTCCAATGTAGTCCTGCACCTTCCCCTTGAACGACCCAGCCCTACACCCAGGTCTATATGTCACATGTAGTCCTACAACTTCCCCTTAATCGACGCAGCCCTACACCAAGGTGTATATGTCCCATGAAGTCCTGCACCTTCCCCTTGATCGACCCACCCCTACACCTAGGTGTATATGTCCCATGCAGTCCTACCCCTTCCCCTTGGTCGACCCACCCCTACACCCAGGTATATATGTCCCATGTAGTCCTACACCTTCCCCTTGATCCACACAGTCCCTACACCCAGGCCAGTCTATCCCAAGTATTATAGCTAAAATACATGGAATTATCACGAAACGGCCCTCCCATTATCAGACATTTGCGGTCCGCTGCAAATGATATTGGACCACTCAACCTTAACGACGGGCCACTATCAGTTCTGTTGTCAAGTGACGTCATAGTTCGACATTAATTGGCTTTCGACTGGCAGATATTCTGGGTCAAACAAGTCAAAGCAACCCAAATTCCCGCTTTAAATAGCGGTAATATTGGCTTTCTTGTTGGTGCTAACCTTAACAATTGCACTATTAAGACTGTTGATGGACCAAAACCGAACACTGCCATAGTTTGACATGTTGCAGGCTATGGTCTTGTCAAAGGACAAGGTCGAATATCGTCACTTTCTGTTGTGACGTCACTTTCGAATTGTTCGATGACGCAATTGCATTCGGGCAGTCAATCCTGTCAGAAGTTGATTTGGGTAAACTTACGGTCAAATTCCTTCATTGTTTCCTTTTCTTTTCAACACAATTCCGTGTATTTAGTTAATATTAACGGTAATGTTATTTTTGAGGGCATTATCATTTGCAGAAGCCCTCGGTCTTTTTCAACTGCCCTCCTTCGTCCGGGCAGTTAATGGAAAACCTCAGGCTTCTGCAAATGATAATGCCCTCAAAAATAGCATTACCCTTATAGTACTGATCCACACAGTCCCCATACCAAGGGTAACATGTCCCGTGTAGTACTACACATACCTCTTGATCGGCACAGTCCCTACAGCCAGGTCTACATGTCTCATATTGTTCCTCATATACCTTGATCCACCTAGGACCAACACCCATATTATCACCTAACCAATGTTATTACAAATTAAAAAACACACACTCTCGTAACACCTTTAAGTCTACATAGCCATTACAACCTTGTGTAAAACTCAAAAATAGATCAACATAAACCTTTAAATCTGCATAGCCATTACAACCTGGTGTAAAACTCCAACATAGACACACATAAACCTTTAAATCTACATAGCCATTACAACCTGGTTTTACGGTTAAATAATTGCCGTGACAAAAGGTTTAAGAATCCCCTTTGAACCAGCAAAATGTAACACAGACAAGTCTAAAATAGTCAAAAATATATTGAGCAAACAATGAGCAAACTACAATGAATCACAATACAGATTTCTAATACAATTCAATTGAGTCACAAATCTAAAGTTATGGGCCGCATATATAAAATATTAACTCACCAGAGTCTTGGTAATCACAGTGAGATCAGATATTGTAAATGGAGCTTGTTTACAAATGAAAGCAGTCAGGCACGAAGTGTCAGGGTCAGACGATGATGTGACCAAGGCAAACAACTATGGGCAACTCCAGTAAAAGATCCATGTAATTCCGTATGTTAGTCCGTGTGTCAGTCTTTTGTGTCGCACCACACAACAGACAGCCTTTACATGTACTGACACAGATTCTCGAACTTTCCAGCAAAGCATGGCTGTATCATTAAACACTTAGATCTTTCTCGAAACATGTTGAACATACGACACGGCGATGTCAACACACAAACATCCGGTCAAGGGAGGTAACTCTGGAGCGCTATCATAAAGGAGTGGCGCTAAGATATTGTTGCCACTGAACATATACGACTCGAAATGTGACCCACAACCAACACTCAAAACTTTAAACATTGTGCCTCATAATTATTATCACCTAACCAATGTTATTACAAATTAAGAAAAAACACTCTCGTAACACTGGTGTAAAACTCAAGTAAAGACCCACATAAACCTTTAAATCTACATAGCCATTACAACCTGGTATAAAACGCAAACATAGACCCCGATAAACCTTTAAATCTACTTAGCCCTTACAACCTGGAGTAAAACTCCAACATAGTCCCACATAAACCTTTAAATCTACATTGCCATTACTACCTGGTGTAAAACTCCAAAATAGACCCACATAAACCTTTAAATCCACATAGACATTACAACCTGGTGTAAAATCCAATATAGTCCCACATAAACCTTTAAACCTACATAGCCATTACAACCTGGTGTAAAACTCCAATATAGACCAACATAAACCTTTAAATCTACATAGCCATTACAATCTGGTATAAAATTTAGACCCACATGTACCTCTTGACAGCCCTTGTAAGACACCCGAACACAGCCATACCCAGTCAAGTTACAGACAATGATGCACTCACATTATTGATAAAAATCCATTCTTCGAGAATGAATACAGTCATAACATTGATTGCATGCGAGTAAAACCAATTCCTCGGGAATGCAGTTTATACGCTGCCAGTAGTGTGGTATTGTCGACAAGGTGGTTGTCAGGTATTACCTATTGACGCGACGTAAACAAAAACTGTCAAAACACATCGAGAGGGAATACAGTAACTATACATGCAGGTTCACATCACACTCAGGTCATAATGAACTTTAACAAGACATGTAAAGCTCACATGTTATTTTGCGACCGATTTTGCTTAATGCCAATTTTGGTATATTGCGTGTCAGATTATATACGTAACCAAATTAATAACTTGATATTGTTACATTGAGATCCACAATACAAGTAGTGTGTGCATCACTTAATAGTAAATTAATTACCCCAATTTAACTAGTCAGGCTCAATTAGATTTTCCTGGACGATGATCATTTGAGATTGTCTCAAAATGCTGGTCAAGCAAATGACCTCCAAATCAATCGGCCTCACGAACATAACACCCTTGCGATACACTGGCGTGTCTCTCCGGATCCATCGTAAACGCTGAGCACACTCAAGATAGGCCCTATATTCCGTCGCAAAGCATGGATACCTGCAGTTCGCAGTGGATGCCCCTTGGTCTGAGTGGACGCTCAACGTATGAGCATCAACTACTAGTAGAATTTGCAGCCACAAATCAGTTGTAACCCGATTTGTACGTCATTTTGATGTGACGACACACGCAGCGCCTCGGACCTAGGGCGATCTGCAGCTGAAGCTCACAGGTCCACAGATTGTAATCTGTCTAACGACTACAATCCAGGGCTGCTGCATTTTCCAGCCTTAAGACTACCCATCACACTCTTCCGTTGCTAATTTGTTGAAAGACGGCAAACTTGCTTTTTTATTCAGCTGGCAGGACCCATGCAAGTGCAATCCCCAGACACGTGCAATCACAAAAGTAAATAGTAGCTCGCTGCACGTGATTGTTGTGTTTCACGCTCTTTGCACGATCTGTGACTACATTTTTCACGTCAGTCGCCAAGACCATACTCAATTTCCTGCATGTCATTGTCTCGTGTATGGCACAAGAACTCAAAAGAATCAACCCTTACAATTATTACAAACAATGTGGGTGTCAGATTTATGTTGAGTTATAAGAATGTCATGTCAGTGTTTACTGAGTGGTACCTTAAACCTTCTACTGTAGGCAGGTTATCCTGAGGCTTATCCTACCACGGGAATCCCACAGGAATCCCCTTGGTTTAATCAGAATTACGTCACTTTAGAATGTCAATTGTCATTGTAGGTGGAATGAAATGAACACTTAAAAATGAGATGAATGACAGTTAAAATATTTTGCACACAGTTACCTGAACTTTTTCACAGACTGTACAGAGCAGCTTCATTGGTGCCACTTACGTGTGTTGTAATTAGTATAGTTGCGTCAGCCTTACCAGATTAAAATACAAAATGACCAGTTAATTGCTGGTTCATAACCATCTGCAACAGCAGACGCATCATCATAATGGTTTCATCAAGACTAAGGATGGATATGTATTTCTTTCTCACTGGACTTCTTACAACAATGCTTGAGGCGAAGCCTGAAGATGTTTTTCTACAAGTAGAAGTATTCGATTATGCTAAACCGGTTTAGGTTTCGGGAAAACCATGCACTCGATTATGTCGAAACCTAAAACTGGGTTCTGAGACTTCAAAACCATCCCCGAGGCAGGTTTCGAAGTTTCGGTTTCGCATTCTCACACAACAAACAGGGCGGAAACGAAAGCGCCAAGTTCAGCGGATCTTGGTGGCAAAATAGAGTAGCAGTATTTGGAACCCAATTAATGATAAAAATCAACTGAGAACTAGGAAAATATTATTGAAAACAAGTCTATTGAACATTTTAAGTAACTTGTATATATATAATTACATGTACGCAAATATTTACCTACAAAAGCATCTCATCTATTCATTATTTGTTAATTCACTGATAAAATGAAAAGCATGTGCTGTGAACCAATTCGTTCCACATATACAGTAGCTGAGACATTTTTGGGGTATCCATTTTAAAACCGGATGGGGAAACTATCCACTCGTTTATAAAACTAGAAGCTAGTTTCACTTTGAAACCATGTATCCTAAACTAGACACTCGTTTATAACAGGAGAAACCAGTTTCAAAAACCAAAACCAGTTTCGCAATAATAGAACAGGCCCTAAGATTGCAATTATATAGATTTCATCGTATGATAGCGATGCAATCTTTGTGTCCAAGCTGGTCCAGACAGAAGCTGGAAGGCTTTTCTCCCACAAGTTATATACTTTGCTCAATATAATGTTGTGTACATATGTGTAGGTTATGTTTACATAATCAAGTAATTAGATTTGGTTTTGGCTTGCGGTTCAGGTTTATATAGTTTTTTGGTTGTTTCTACAGACACAAAGAGCAGCCTTCTAGCTTTAAGGTTGCGATCTGCAAATAATCGGGTTTTGTCTCGACATCAACGTCATGTTGACGTCATGATTATAGATTTACTCAACTGGAATACAATTATATGCAGCAGTCAAATCGATCCCCTCTTACTAAAAGCATGGGCTGCTATAGCCCAATTCCGACACGGTTCTTTGAGGGTGCATTGATTCATAGTGGTAGTAGTGGTGGTTGTGACTGTGGTATTGGTTTGCAGGGGTAGTAGCCGTTAATGATGTAGCAGTATCTTGTCCGTGTTGCTGCTGCATAGATCCAGTAGACCCGGTACTTATCATAGCTGTACCAACTTCACACGCACAAGAGGTGAGGTGAAATTGGGTTTAACGTCGTGCTTGAGAATATTTCGCTCATATGACGATGTGAATGCGTGTGTATGTGTATGTGCGGCTACTTGTACTAGCCCAGACTTAAGCTGGTTTTATAGTCACACGCACAAGAAGTCCAGAAGGTATACTAGCGCCCAGTTTATTACACTCAAAATGCGATCAATAGCCGAGATATGAGATATTTCCATAAGTTATTACATGGGCTCTCCCGGTCTCGGCATGTGACTATTTATAACCAGATTGTATGTCATACAGTGCTGCATTACAGCTAGAACTTTGACAAAGGCAGGGTGTACACACAAAGGGTGAGTTTAGCTGACACCTTTCCTGCTGATGTTCTGTTTCTTCTTTGTACATGATGAAATCTGTGTTTAACCACTGCATGAGATGTTTTCTATCATGTGAATATATTTTTCAAACAAAACGATTTTTCAAACATAAACATTGTGATCGAACTAACAGAAATGGATGGGAAAATTATATAATATTTAAAAACCAGTAAAAGCGTGAGTAAGCTACCAGAGTGCCATTTCTATTGTACGCATTGTTGGTTTAAAAGAGTGTGAAGTCTTTTTATCTTTCTTTGAACCGACCTTCACATTTGCAAATTGCAAATTTATTAATAGATCTTTAAAATCGCAAATTTATTAAGGGCGACTAACATTATCGGACGTATTTGGTTGATAGCATCGTTTCCATCTGGGTTGTTTGGTTCAAACTCGATTATTTACATATACCCAGAAAAATGCTGATTTTCACATTAAACAACAAGCAACGGAAACAAATCACGGATACACGTTTTGAAAACACAAAGTAGAAAATACCGGCAGAAAGTATACTAACGGGGAAACAGTAACTGTGAATAACATAACAGCTATTTATACATTGACCATTCAATGGGAATATGCACACTTGTCTTGATACTACATTCTCTTCATTTCAGACTGATCTAACGGCCCACCTATTGCCATGGCTGACAAAGGTATTTTCCTATCCAAACATTGGTTGTACAAGAAAGCAGCATTGGATCTGTAAGCCAAATGTCGGGAACCACGTTAAAAATACATTATATGCCCAACACTTTTGGTTTCTGTACAACATACAAAGTATTTATGAAAATAGTGATGGGTGCAACCCATAGAGCAGATCATGGTTACCTTCTTCGCAAACACCTGGTGTCATGTTAGATTTTAGGTGATGTTATTCCTGAGTTTTAGCCCAAATCTGTTTTGACGCACATTTGAGACGAATTAGTCTCTGGTTTTCATGGATATTTTAAACTGTGCTGATTGATCAGATAGTTAGGACTCGGGTGATTCCTTGTCATTAGCTTAGCATGTAGTCAGAACTGAGCAAAACGAGAACATTACAATCATGTCATTAAATCTTTAGGTTATGATCATATTTATGAGCACAATATTTAGTAGCATGAAAATCAACACTTATAAACTAGTATTTGATCTTATCACTCTCTAATGGCAGATGGTTAAAAGTCAATTATCAGTATAACGTGATATAATTGCTTAGAAGAGTGTGTGAGACTACGATTATTCTCTTCACAGGAAATCATACATGTTTTCTGGACAGTGAAATTCGAATGGTACTTGTTGGAAAGACTGGAGTAGGTAAAAGTGCCACAGGGAAAACAATAGCTGGAGCTGGAAAGATGGAACAGATATTCAAAGCAATGGCAATGGCGGTGTCTGTTACAAAAACATGTCAACAACATTCCTTCAAACGCTTTGGGTACGACTTGCGACTTGTTGATGTCCCATGTTTTTATGACAAAAGGGGTTCACATGAAGACATTAGGCATGAGATCATAAAATGTGTGAGGATGTCTTCTCCTGGAGTACACGCCATTCTTTTCATCGTTAGACTTGGCAGGATGACTGATGAAGACAAAATTACACTGGAATATTTCCTGCAATGCATTGGAGAAGAATCTAAAAGATTTGTCATTGTTGTATTTACTGGAAAAGATGACTTGGAAGAGGCAGGTGACACCATTGACAACTATCTTGGAGTTCTTCCATCGAAACTGAAGCAGTTTCTGTTTGATACAAGTCATCGTTTTATTGCTGTCAACAACAGAGGGACAGATGAAGAAAAGGAAACCTTTACCAAAGATCTGATAGACATGGTAAAGAATATGGTTGTTGAAAACGGTGGCGAGTGCTACCGAAATGAGATGTATGAGAGATGTGAAGCTGATCTTCGAGAAGCTGAGAAGGAAAAAATCTACGAGAGGAGGCAGAAGGAATTCGAAGAGAAACTTAAAAAAGAAGTTGCTGCCTTGGAAAAACAGCTACTGAGTCAGCGTCTAAAAATGCAAGAAATGGAGAAACAACTTGAAAGGGAAAGAGATGAAGAAGATCGGTTGAATGAACATCTGAAAGCCTTACAACTGGTACTAGAGAAAGAAGATAGAAAGAAACGTCAGCGAGAAGACAAGAAATGACGGGCAGAACAGGTCATTGGTTGGCACTAGCCAAAGAATTACGTAACTTCACGTTGGGAATGGCAGCAGCAACCTAAAAGCTGCATTAGATAGAATGTAGAATTTAGTATCACTCATTTTCAGTGACTTATCCACCTAGGAATGACCATATTTTTAAGCCCGATGGAATGTATTTGTACATATACTCCTGACTGACTATGCTCTGGCTTTTACCTTTTCAATTTTAACGGAAAATCTGTTTGTATGTCTTATTTATATTCCGCTCCATCCTTCTTTAGTCTTCCATTTCATATTATTCTGGGTACGAGCGATTCTTCGGTAGGCTTCAAACTGCGCCCAACAAAAGTTGTTCAGTGAAGAATATGACTTTCAAAGTTTTACACCGAGTTTAGCCTTAGCCAGAAATATCACATCGGGGGACCCAAGAAACGGACTTGGTAGAAATAAGGAAGACCTTTGAAGGATCTGTGATAAAATCGATGTGTGCTGCCATTCCTTGTTTTGATTTGGACCTGAAATTCCTGACTTAACAGGTGAAATATTGCCTTGCATTGGCTTGTGTTTGTGACAAGTGTCAGCAGTGGGACATGATTTGCTCATTGCTATAATGAACACCTTTTTTACTTGCTTGTTTGTTTGTTTGTTTAACTCGGCAATATTGCCAGATGATATTGTAGCCTGTGAATAATCGAGTGTGGACCATACAATTCGGAGACTGACACCAAAGTATCAATCTACATAAACATACATGAACCATGTCAGCGGCCACCCGATCCACTTAGTCATCCTATAACAAAAATGGGTTGACATTGACATCACTGGTGTCTCTCTCTCTCTCACACTTTCTTTCCTTCTTTCTATCATACCAACCAATATCTTTCGTGGCTACTCCTATAGACTACCCTCTTGCAATGTACTTTGATAATGAAATATTTGTTCTGAAAGTAAACATCATGGTTTGTAGCTTGGTATGTATACAATAAAGAGCTAAAAAATCGAGATGAACTGTTTTACGTGTTCTGGCACTGTTCCAAGGTTCCATTGAATGATATATCTACAGAGGACTAAAAGTACAAGATTGTTTTGAATATATTCTTTTTGGAAAAGAACTCTCTTCAGCTACAGCTATAGAACCTGAATTTATGTAAATGAATCTGATAAATATATAAGGTCAGTGTTAAATCAAATTCCAAACTAATAATATCTTAGATAAACCCAATCAAAATGGTGACTTTGCATGCTACAATAATTTATTTAAAGCACCTTAGGGAGTCCGTATTTAACTCTGTGTTTCTCATCGCCTGACTGTTCCAAGAATGGGGCGGCCGGGCGGGCGAAAAAAAAAATACTATTTAATATTCAAGTATGAACGCATACTCACGGGAATCACGGCAAAGACAATGAAGGCTACCCCTAAATTCCATACCAGTGTGTATGTTCACTGGTAGGGAACTTGGTTACAGCGAGAGTGGAGTCTTTGTGAACAGAAACTTTATGATTTCTGACAGAGTCTTTGTGATTTGTCACAGAGTCTTTGCAGTGATATGTGTTATAAGATAAAATGGTAATTATAGCTTTAGTTTGTGGTATTAAAGACTATAATTTTCCTTATCAACACATAATATCATCTTGCAACTTAATAATTTACTTAAATACATATAGCAATAGCATAGATATCCTTTTTATCATAATTTGCAATGAAAGTCATTTTGATGATAAATATGAGTAAAACATCAAGAGTATGGTACATCATGAGTACAAAGTCACATTCACAATGCTTAACTCACATACTCGGTACAAAAAAAAATATTTTCAGAAGAATACAATTTAGTCAATGTTCATGATGATTTTGATGATGATTGTGATCTACACATTGTTGTAGATAATTGACAATTCTAAATAGGCTTCAAAATGTAAAGTGTTGTCTCATGTAACACAATATGTGAATAAACACTACAGACTGTAGTGTTATAGCCCTGTTCAAGCAAGTGGCGATTCATGGCTATTTTAATCCCATCGGTGAATTCATTACATTGGTTTTTACTGAACTATATATTTCCGGAATATTGAAGGAAATCTAAGCATGCAGAAAAATATGCCAAAAAGGAAGGAATGACAGGTCCGTCTTACAGCAATATTTATGCCAGGAGATTTTCAACCAAAGTGAACAGATTCTGCACAATTCTGTCATAAGTACTTCACGAAATATCCATACGCTTCATTGTGGAATTACAAGCATGAGACAAATATCCTTACATTATACTTGACCACTTATGATGTTCTCGTCAGCATTGTCCTGACATGGAACAGTTGAGCGATGAAATATGAAAGTTTTATATTCAGTTTAAATCACCTCGAATTATAGCTTCAAACATTCAGATGATCTTAAGACACCACAGATACATTAATAGAAAAGTCAAATTCCTATTCATGAACAAGATTTTAAATATTGTGTCCGGTCTATTCCATTTTTGGGATTGTGAATGTCTGTGACCAAAAATGAATTTTCTGTTACATCAATTTCATAATCACAAATTTTCTGTCACTATAGAGCTACGAGTATTCCATATGTCTTATTTCGGCTGATTAAACAGTCGGCCAATCAGATAAACCCAATCAAAATGGTGACTTTGCATGCTACAATAATTTATTTAATCATTTTTTTCAAATATATCAATTCATTATAGAACAAATATGAAAATCCGAACAATTTATGTCTTTAGCTGAATATCAAGCGTTTTCACAGTAATATAGCTATATGCGTTCCTGAAGGAACATAGCATTGAGGTAAACGTGGAATTAATTCCCTTATAAAGTTGTTTTTGGACGCCTACAGGACATTTATTGTACCTTACCCTCGCCTTGCAGAAGCTATAATTACAAAGAATCTGTCAGAAATCATAAAGAAGACTCCACTCTCACTGTAACCAAGTATCCTACCAGTGATACACGATATTGTGAACTCCTAACATTGCCTGATCGTAAATATACTAGGCATATATAGAAACTGTGCATACAAAAATTTAAAATCTAAATTTATCAATCCTGTATAGACACATGAGGATTTAAACTCAGAGATTAGTGACATGTATCCAACATGCATGCACGTGCCACGTTCCGTGACGTCAATGGGTTCGTCCTTGAGACGTGCAATACGTTGTTGCACGTGCATTCCGGGAAAGAGAAACAGAGCAAATGAATGCTACACAATACTGTCACTTTGGAAAGCTCAACCTCTGCCCTTGCGATCGATCAAAAAATAATTGAAACGCATAGCATGCCAAGGGTCACGTCTGCACAGCGTCATGAGGCCATTGGGATGGTCCGTGGGGAAATGTCTCAACGACAAGTGGTTGCACATTTCCACTGCCACCGGAACACCATTTCTGCCCTGGTGAAACGCTACCAGAACACAAATGACGTCATCGATCGGCCACTTTCTGGACGTCCATGTGTAACAACGCCAGGACAGATGGATAAGGGTGACCAATCTTCGCCGTAGGTTTCAGACTGCAGTGATGACTGCCCGAACCATCCCGGGACTTCGCTGTATCCTGCCTAACACAGTTCGACAACGTTTACGTCATCACGGGATCAGACCACGACGTCCCGCCATACGGCCTATCCTGACACAACGTCATCGACAAGCTCGCCGAATGTGGTGCCGAAATCATGTCCGCAGACCCTTGTTTTAGTGGAGAAATGTTGTTTTTACAGATGAGTCCAGGTTTAATATTTCCCATAGTGCTGGACGTCAACGTGCCTATAGACGCGTGGGGAGAACGTTATACACAGGCCTGTGTCTTGGAGAGGAAACGCTTTGGTGGTGTTCCGTGATGTTTTGGGGTGGAATAACAGCACGCCAAAGAACTCCTTTGGTGATTGTTCAGGGCAACTCACCTGGTGTGGGCTACAGGGATCAGATTCTTCGACCTGTGGCAATTCCTTTTCTTCAACGTCATGGCCCTGGGTTAACATTCCAACAGGACAAGTGCCCGCCCTCATACGGCAAGGGTTGGATTTCTTGCAACACCACAACGTTGGCTTACTGCCTTGGCCTGCAGATTCACCGGATCTCTCTCCCCGATAGAGCATGTTTGGGACGAGATGGATCGACGTCTACGCCGTCTGCCTCATCCGCCAGATAATGTCATGGACCTTGCAACAGAACTTTAGAGAATCTGGCGTGACATCCCACAAGCCTTCCTTGCACGTTTGATAGGCTCTATGCGTCGTTGATGCACTGCTGTTCTCAATGCCAATGGTGGACATACCCGTTATTGAGCTTGTGACATGGTCGTTTGAACCCTGTCCCGCTTGTGGACTTGTGACGTCATTGTGATTGACTTTTCAATTGAAATTCTCCCGACTTGTTATGGTCTCGTGATCCCTCCATTAAAGTTTTTATGTACTTTTGACATTGTTATCGTACTTATCAACTGGGATAATATTTTGACAATGCACAGTTTCTGTATGTGGCTAGTGTATTAGTGGATGCCAATCCAAAACCGTAACAGGGAGTAAAGATGAAACAGTTGCTTCCATTTAAATACCTGCTGAAGATTCGTTTTTCGTTTTCGTTTTTCGATGAATTTAATACATTTTAAACTAAATTTTATTTTTTTCTTGTGGCGAAACATTTTTGTTTCAATGGGCCGTGTATATTTGAGACTCGTCGGCGCAAAGTTTAGAAATAAAAATATTTTTGTTATTGTATGGGCAGTTGGGATTTTTATGGGCGGCGGGAGATGAGAAACACAGAATTAAAGACAGACGCCCTTATGTGTCGGTCACATCTTTTTCAACACACTGATCTAAATCGCCAAGATGAAGTGGTGATTCGGAAGTGTTATATGGGACACTCTAATTTATGGCCATTCATTCTTATTCAAGGGAGAGGATCCCCCTCAATATATTCCATGTCACAGTCCTTTAACTGTCAAGCACCTTTTGTTGGAATGTGTTGAATTTCCGCTCATTCGGCTACCGCGTTATACCCTTCAAACTATTGGAACTTTTCAATACCGTTTCTAAATATGTAATTTTAGAAGAAAAATTAAACTATATGATAAGATGTAGATTTTAAATTCTGAATGTCGGTTTTTACCTTTAACAGAATGAGTGAGTACGGTTCTACGCCACTTTTAGCAACATTTTAGCAATATCACGGCGGGGGACACCAGAAAGGGGTTTCACTGATTTTACCCATGTGGGGAATCAAACCCGGTTCTTCAGCGTGAATAGCGAACGCTTTAACCATTAGGCTACCCCACCGTCCCTTACCTTTAACTATGATAGTTGACTGAAGTTTTAGTGATCTTCTTCGTCACTTTTATTCTGTAATCGTTTCTTTATTAAAATAGTTGTTTTCTAGCCGCGAAAAGCTGCAAAATTGCTGATGCAGCTAAACGCAACATTTACTCACTCACTCACTCTTTCTCAACAGTATCACTAGGTACCACACTGACATCTTGACTGATACTGACATCTGGAGTCCAGAAAATTCCAGATATCAGAAAAAGAAACCATCAACATCTCATTAGATTACCTCGAGATATTACTGTTTGATTATACAATTGTAGTTTTAGTTTAAATCTGGAGATGCCTCATGTGCACGCATTTCTGAAGCAAGTGCATGCTAAGATATTGTCAGCAGAGTCACACGGACCGATCATTTGCAAATCATCTCAACTTCTATGCACATCGCTCTGTAACTGCAATTGGAACTGTTAAAGGAGACTTCAGAGTCACAGAGATGGATGTTTGACAAAACGATATCACGTGACTCATCAAAACAGTAATTTGTTCATAAATTGGATGATGAATTATATCTTTTACTACTACTTGTTATATTACTTGAAAGTATTAGAAATAGCCCTTTGAACGACGACACCCCAAAAATATGTTTTATCATGATGTTCCTTAGCACTATGCAAGGTTTTCTGCTTTAATCCAGTGGAACGTCACATGGTGTTGGAATTGGAAATCCCACATTTCTGGTGGCCATCTTGGATTTTTCGGAAAATAGGCCAAACAAATCGGGCACATCCCCAAAAATAGGTTTTATCATGATGTTCCTTAGCACTGTGCAAGGTTTTCTGCTATATTCCAGCGGTGAAAGTCATATAGTGATAGAAAAGGAAATCTTTGATTTTGGGAGGCCATCTTGGATTTTTGGGAAAATGGGCCCAAAAAATCGGGCACACCCCAAAAATATGTTTTATCATGATATTCCCCAGCACTTTATTATTATTATTATTGGATATTTATATAGCGCACATATCCACGCACTAGTGCATGCTCAAGGCGCTGGTATTTTTCCCTCGATCATTGGATGTCAGTCTCAACGGCACATCGCATTATCAATCTCAACTCCTTGGGGAGTATACAACTCTTGCAGCCACTAGGCGCACCGAGTTATTGTAACTTTCTCATCCTAACGAGGTACCCATTCACAGTTGGGTGGACTCGGACACATAGTCACAGTACTTTGTCCAAGTTAACTGCACGTTGCTGTACCTGCAACTAGGTGTTTGCACGTATTCATGTGGCCACCATCTGGTCATATACCAACGGATTCGTGGGTTCTTTTAAGTGCACAGGGTTGTGTACTGTACACTAGGGGTTGTGACAACACTGAAAGAGTCTGCACACAAAGTTGACTCCAAGGTTTTTTACACCCGGTCACAGGTGGACGCGATCGCGACACCTCAACCTCGCTGGATCACTACCCTGGCGCCTTAGCCAGCTCGCCCACCACTTTGCAAAGTTTCAGGCTTTAGTCAGCCAAGTATCTATTTTCACCCTTGGCCACTGCACTATAATATGTACCTGCTTGAATGGCAGAAGGACTGGGGTTAAAACATGATCCAACATGGCAGTTAGTTTTTCGTGGACGACAATCATTTGAAATGCTGGAAAATGCCGGCTAAACAAATGCCCTCCAAATCAGTCAACCTCACGAGCACAGACATCCTGCGACAGATCCTGGCGTATCTCCTGATCCAACATCAACGTTGAGCGCACTAAACTTAGTCAAGATAACTACTATATTGGGTCTCCAAGCTCAGATACCTGTAGTTACCATAATGCGTTCTGACAGTCTACCTCTGACAGTCTACCTCTGAACAACAACTCGTCGCCTGAACACCAGAGTGTTGTAAGTCCACTTTTGACAAAATTAGAGTTAGTATGCTCAGGGTAGGTTTTAGAGCGTAATCTATTACTCTAGCAACTTTTTACAGTGCTATCTAGCTGTAAAAGTGGTTTTTCAAACACAAACTTTGTTCTATCTCCATGAAAATCACATGTTGTTAATTTTCGAGTGTTCTAAGTTGTCAATTGACCAATGGGCAAGCACAATTTGATCACGTGACATCGAGATTTACCAATTTTGAAGTGATTGTCATCATGGAGATGGAACATTTTAACTCTGTTCTTATTTCTGCTTTATCTAATTAAATATAGTTCTTATGAAAGAAAAACAGGTTTAAACGACAAAAATACAACCTGGTAAAAAGGAAATAACAATCAAATATCGATATAATATAATAAAGCTGAGTTTTAGCTGTGTTTTTTGACACTTAGAACACTTTGGTTTTGAGAAAAATCACGATTTTCTTTGGTCAAGTGTTCTATCTCCAATCATCTTTCGTGAATTTCTTATTTATTTCAATAGATTGAGCATATAATTTGATATTTTCTGATCCTGTTTAACATGTCACATGCATGTGCAAAATTTGAAAGAATTCGATTGAAAAGTGAAGAAGATATTGTTGTCCTAAACTTCAAGATCGAATTTCTCGAAAATAGGTTTTTGTGACTTAAAACACTCTGGTTTTCAGGCGACGAACTGTCTGCTTGTGAAGGATGCAGTCACGAATCTATTCGTTTGTTTGGTGTGACTCACAAGCGGCACTCCACGTCTTGGGTGATTTCCAACGATGTCAGAAGCTAACCGGTCCATAGATTGTGTGCTGCCTACACTATATGCACAATATTGTGAGCACACTTTTCACGCCAGACGCCAAGACGATGTTCAAATATCCTACATGCCACTGCTGTGCGCATGGTGTATGGTATCAAGATACTAAAAAGCTAAAGAGAATTAACCCTTTCAATTGTTACCAACAATGTCGGTGTCAAGTTTCTAATTTTGTTGAATATAATTATAAAAGTGTCAATGTTTACTGGTGGGTACCTTAGACCTTCTACTATTTTCCCGAATCTTCTCCTACCCCAATAGTCCACTGGGGTTTGCGTCACTTTAGAATGTAAACTGTGAATTCATAATGATAGTTGGCATGATATGAACACTTATTTACGAGTTTTATTATTTTTTTAGAGTCTTAAAGAACAACGTCACTGGTATCATTATTTACTGATTAGAGTGATCACTGTGTTTTAGTTAATATAGTTATGTCAGGCATATCAAATTAAAACACAAATTAACCAGTTAATTGCTGGCTCACAACCATCTGCACCAACATGTAAAGTCATTATACTGCTTTCATACGGCTGGTTATATACTTCTTTCTTACTGTGCTATACACGACAATGATCCAGGCGAAGCATGCAAATTCCTAGTACAGGAAGATAACTAGCAAGCTGAATGGCTTTTCCCTCAAAACTTACACTTTGCTTAATTTGATAAATTAGTGTGGACATGGAGGTTGTTTATGTTGAACTTCATATATGCAGGTAATTAAGTTTGGTTTTGGTTTTCTTTGGTTTTTCCATATGTTTTTGGTTTTTATAGAATCTTTCTTGCTTTTTCTTCTTGTTGTTTACTAAAGCTGCACTCGGGATGATCTGAGATCTGCAGATACCCGAGTATTGCACGGGCAATAAAGTTATTGACGTCTTGAGTACTGATTTACCCAAATTGGAAAACGAGAACATGCCTTTTCTAGCCTTATGGAAATTAAATCAACAACAAGTAAGGAAAGTTTTAATAACGTGATTCGTTTTACTTATTGTGTGCACTGACCGACGATCAATCGCCGTTGATGAAACATTTTGTTCATTTCAGAACCACATTGTATCTTCTAAAAATACCACGCTTTTTGTGTAAAACGTGATGAGCTCATGATGTCAGAAGCCATAGTTTTACTCGTTGATTTGCATAACAATGGACTGGTACATCATGTCTGTGTATCGGTGTCTATTACTGAGAACATATAACGGAATATAATGACAAGGATTTCCCAAGTATGTATTACTTGTTTTGAAGATAGATATAACTTTGTCTTACTATCACTGAATGCGATCTTAAAATATCACATTATTAAAAAACTTGCAACATATAGTGCCGATACCTGGTTTCGAACCCGCAACCCTTCGCTTACTACTCCACTAGGCTACGAAGGATCGCCGTGAAGAATGAGATTGTTTGTCGGTATGAACCGTGTTTTCCTCACAAGACTGGAAGAGCGGGAAGCGCACCTGCAGGACACAGCTAGCACGTGATTATTCTTTGATATACTGCTATCTGAAAATGTTAAACTTCATATTTGCCAAAAGTAAAATATTTTCGGTGAGGTAATTCCAATTCTATATGAAACAGACAAAACGTTGAATATGGCTTCCTTGTTCTTGATACTAAATAATTTATACTTTTAGACAAGTTTATTGCATGGGTAAACAAAAGACCAAGATATTTATAGTGACTATTAATCTTAAGATGTAGTTTTTTGGGTACCCACTTTTAATTTATGGATAACGACCCGCCCTCGCCCCTATACTGTTAACATGTTTAGTATTAACCTTTTTCTTCATACAGTCGGACGAAGTTAAAAGTATATGTACACATTCATCGATAGCGCCATCTAAGTCAAAATCAAGCATTGTAAGTAAACCTTGACTTCAAGACAACATTTTATCAGATAAATTATCGGCAAAGTTTTTACACAGAGAATCATTCCAAACAAGTTTTCCTTATCATAACACCCATCGGCTAGTTCATTTGATTGTCTGCATATGGAAATTTACAAGTCAACTCCAGTGGGAAATGGTCTGAGTCAATGCATTCTCCAATGCTAAAAATCTCAATATAATGAACAAAACCCTGTGAACAAATGATATATAGTAAAGTACGACCAAAGCTATTTACAACTTTGTCATGAGATTTGCGGTCATCGAGTGGGGTATCCCCTTCTTCACTATATTGTAGATTGTTCATTTCCGATATCATCATTATAACTAACATAATGGTTATTTTGCTCACCTGTGTGAGCATTCATATCTCCACAGAAAATTGTAAATGAATCACTGATTTATGGAAGGGTTTCTATAAGAAACTGTTTTCGATTTTTTCAGTGTTACATTCATGTTCTCTGTTAGAATAGTGGGTGGGTTATAAGTACATATTAAGTTGATATCTTTTGCAAATGAAAATAGTTTTATTGGCAGTTTCAAGAAAATCAAACTGTCAACTGATGGTGACAGTAAAATGGACATATTGCTTATAGAATTGTGGATACAGACAATTACACAACCAGAAAGTCTAACAAAGCCAGATAGATTTACTGCAGGGCTGTAGAAAACGTCATAACCGTCCACCCAATTCATATTCGACAAATGTCTCAACAAGACATACTATTTTGAATTTCCGAAGCTAATAAGAATTCACAGTCGTTTATTTTGTCCCTCAACCCGTTAACGTTCCAGCACAAAAGGGATAGAGTGGTGTTTTCAGTCACGAGATCACTCTCAGAGTCAGTACTTGCAATGTCATTGACAATAGGTTCTTGTGACCAGGCCTCGGCCGCTACCCTATGGCGTGCTGAACGAGAAGGCGTCTTGCGCCTTCCGACGTGAAGAGTCGATCGCCGGTTGCCGCTTACGTTGACGTGTTTGAATCTGACTACGTGTGGCGTATTAGAATAACCCGGGCTTGTATCTGTTTCTCAGTCGTGTCGTCAAACTCCCAAGTCCAAGTTCCAAGTTCTCCTTGAGAACTGGTCTCAATTTCAGAGCTCGGACCTTATCATCCGACAGCGCGAGTTTCACAATAATGGGACGTGGTTTAGTTACTTGTTGACGTTTAGCTCCAAGGCGTTGTGCGCGAATCACGTCAGACGATTGCCATGTCTAAAGGTCAAGTATTTATCAAATGTAGACAACGGAATCTCTTTACACGACAATGACTTCTAACCGTCAGTATCCGGAATAACATGTAGGAGGATGTTGTCACGTCGACCAACATCCTCGTTAATCTCCAGGGTATACGTTACAATACATCTCCACTATACCATGGATGCATCTTCGGCTCGGCCCGATGATTATATACTCTCCCAAAAAAGAAACGCATATAGGAATTTCAACTGTATTTTATGTTTATTTTGAAACATCTTGTAGGCTTTATGAGTCAATGAAATATAGCGAAATTGCACACTGGGAATGCAGACTTATCCCTCTTTGGCACCAACTCGAGGAAAGTCAGTTTGAGTGTCACATGGAGACGTGTGGTGGGGTTCAAGTCAATACCTCGTGTGACCATCGTGGGCATCCAGAACTGCACGGCATGGCCTCGGCATCGAACGAATAAGTCTCAGAATCTCGTGTTGCCCAATCGCAGCCCGCTCTGCCTGTAGTGCCTGTGCGAGTTGCTGAAATGTCTAGGGCTGAGGGCTACTGCGTCGCACCCGTATGTCCAGGGCACCCCACAGATGTTCGATCGGGTTTAAGTTCGGTTATCTTGGGGGCCAGGGGAGCACATTGATGTTGTGGTTCTTGAGGAAGTCTCTAGTGTGACGTGCTGTGTGGGGCCTGGCATTGTCCTGTTGAAACAACTCCCTCTGACGATCAATGATTGGAAGAAGGTGTGGGCGTAGGATTTCTTCACAGTACCGTTGAGCTGTCAGGTTGCCCTGGATCATCACCAAATCACTTCTCCTACAGCAGGTGATCGCTCCAAACATCATAACACTGTCCCGGCCGAATCTGTCCACCTTGGGAACGCAAGCGTCGGCGAAACGTTCACGTCGACATCTGTACACTCGCATTCTTCCATCGCGTCGTTCCAATAGAAATCGTGATTCATCACTGAACCAGATTCTACAGCAATTCGGTAGGAAAACTGATTTCTATGGATAGTCAACTTCTTTATTGCAATGAGTGCGACGTTTCGGTGTAGGTACTAACACCGTTATCAAGCAGGTGATACAACAACTGAGGCAAGGAGAATATATATATAGCTGTATAGTAAGATTATACAATTAACAAGGTTGATGTAAATTTGGTATTTGATAAGTGATTGTCAATGTGGAGACTTCTATATTGGTGAAACATCCCGCCCGCTCCCACTACGAATCAAGGAACATAAAGCCTCAGTCCAGAAAAACGACTCCAAATCCGCCATAGCTGACCACACCCAAGCCAACCCTGACCATGCCATCCTATGGAACAACATCGATATCCTAGAAATCAACAGACAAGACTACAAAATCAGGAAACTCCTTGAAGCCATAAACATCCAACGCCACAACCCCACCATGAATCGAGATCAAGGTTATTTCATCTCGTCAGCCTATCACCACCTAATCAAACACCACCACCAGTAATCCCCCCCTACCTCCTTTGTCCATCGGGCTTCCATGCTCCCTCCTTTGTGCTTGTAATCACAACTATTGTACCTCAACTCATCAACTGTATAAACTTTATTCTAATCACAACCAATCACTCTGTACATCAACCTCCTATGCTGTAATCACTTATCAAATACCCAATGTACATCAACCTTGTTAATTGTATATACTTACTATACAGCTATATATATATTCTCCTTGCCTCAGTTGTTGTATCACCCCGTCGGCGACATTGGCTCAGCTAAAAGCCGACGTTAAACTCCAAATCATCGCATCGCATGTTGTATCACCTGCTTGATAACGGTGTTAGTACCTACACCGAAACGTCGCACTCATTGCAATAAAGAAGTTGACTATCCATAGAAATCAGTTTTCCTTCATCTTCACAACTTCTAAAATGCCTCTCAAAGAAAGCAATTCGGTAGGTTCCAGGCCTGAACGTCGGTGCACCATTGAACTCGATGTCGACGATGTTGTCGAAGCACAGGGCCAAATTAAGTTTTTTGGCACGTAATCCAGCCTCTCTCAACCTGTTCCTGACGGTCTGTGCAGAAAACCTCCTCAATCCGGGTATTTGTCGAGCGGTACTGCCATAGCTGTTCGATGACGCAGGTGATGTACCCGGATGTAGCGATCCTGCGCCGCAGTGGTCGCTCGAGGTCGCCCACTACGAGGGGCATCTGCTACCGAATTCTGCCGGCGATATCTTTCCCAGAGCCGTGAAATGGTGCTTTGGTGAAAATTCATGCGTCGGGCAACTGCACGTTGAGACTGGCCAGCTTCAAGCAAACCAATGGCGATTTGACGGTTGGCTTCACTTAGACGTGGCATTTTGCGTTTGTCAACAATATTCCAAATACAGTGAATAATCGACAGACAGCGATCAACCTTTTATACCCATCATTGAGACTATCTGATCCCCAACTTTCACGTGCATTGAATGTGAATTGTGTATTCTGTGACACTACACGCCGAAATTGAAAATCATGCTGTTAAATACGGGTATGTTACTGATGGTGCGTTTTGTTGTGATGTTTCAAAACATAAACACCATAGGACTCATAAACAGAGCAAAACCTTTTGTAAAATGAATCACGTTTTAATTCATTGCTACATAAACTTGCAGTTTTCATGATACGTTTCATTTTTGGGAGAGTATATTAGTATGGCGAATGGCGTATTGACTGAACAGTTTATGACAGAATCTACCTGGAGAACGATAGGGACAATATCAAAATATTGGGATTCATAATAAAAATAAAGAAAATAATTAAAGTTCATATTTATATAGCGCCTGTTACAACAAACTGCTCAAAGTAGCTTAGGGAAACTCAGTGTAAAAAACCTTTGTCTTTAGCATTCGCTTGAACTGGTCAATTTCGAAGAAGGATGTTGTTTGCAAGTTTCAGGCCAGGCGAAACATCGTACGAACTAGGTCCCCTCGCTCGCTTGCTTGCCTGCTTGCGGGCATTGATATTGTATCAGTAATGTCCAGCCACTGGTACATTCTCACCACCAGTTAACTGAACCAATTATCTCTCCCCTTACAACTTAGAAGCTGCTGTGGAGGTCTACCATCCTACTCAGACTGAAAAAGTCTTGTGGTATCGGGGCGGTGGTGTAGCCTAGTGGTTAAAGCGTTCGTCACGCCAGGTTCGATACCCAATTTATTGTGTTCCCTGCCGTTATATTGATGAAAAGCGGCGTAAAGTAAACTCACTCAGTCACTCTTGTGGTTTCAGTCCAACACCACCTACACGTACAACATCTTCAACTACAGGCCCAACCTCCTCGACTGGGACATCAGCTCCTGCTACAGTGGTCAAAAGAAGAGGGTTCTACAGTTTGCTGTACCTGGTGAGCTATCAACACGAGCTATCAAAGCAGACTTCAACGGGAGATATGGCTATGATAAGATCAGACTGACTGACTGAATTAGTTTGGCTTTACGCCGCTTTTAGCAATATCCCAGCAACATCACGGCGGGGGACACCAGGCTAAGATCAGAACGTCGCGTCAGTGAAATTGACTTGAAAGCGTTTGTGATGTCATTGATTACCATTACGTCGCCGTCAATCGGATGGTATAATTGCACCGAAATGTTTGCAGTCCATTGTGACGTCACTTACCATTGAGTCAGGTTCGCTGACATGTCGGGGCATATCTCAAATGTGTAGATCAATGCTCATGATGTCAGTCGCTGGAGTATGGAGTGCCTGGCTTAGATACGATTTGTAATCGAACGCCACATGTACCTGAAATATTGTTGAGTACGGTGTGAAGCAACAAACAAGCACAACCTGAATCTAGACATTAGTTTCACATTTTTTGTATTTGTCAAACATATATGATAACCTTCTGCAGGCTATTCCTGCTATACCTACATTATTCCGGGACACTACTGAGGAAGTTGAAACCACTTCAACATCAGCGACAACATCACCAATAACACGAGATACATCATCAGCAGATACATCATCTACAGCATCATCAACTGCGTCATTCACAACATCAGCGACAACATCACCAACACCACTAACATCACCAATAACACGAGATACATCAGCAGCAGATACATCATCGACACCATCATCAACTGCGTCATTCACAACATCTGCGAAATCGTCAAAATTAGTAAAACCCACGGAAACCGTCGCAACCAGAATCACACAAACAAAACCATGGAGGAAACCCACAGTGACCCCTGCAACTAAAGGTTATGCGCCGCCCATGTGCCCAAAACGCCATGTGACAACACAGCGCCTGCCCCGGCCATTAAAACCCCATGTGACAACACAACGCCTGCCCCGCCCTTCAAAACCCCATGTGACAACACAGCGCCTGCCCCGCCCTTCAAAACCCCATGTGACAACACAGCGCCTGCCCCGACCATCAAAACCCCATGTGACAACACAGCGCCTTGCCAGGCCCATCAAAACCCCATGTGACAACACAGCACCTGCCCCGACCATCAAAACCCCATGTGACAACACAGCGCCTGCCAGGCCCATCAAAACCCCATGTGACAACACAGAGCCTGCCCCGACCATGAAAACCCCATGTGACAACACAGCGCCTGCCAGGCCCATCAAAACCCAGTGTGACAACACAGGGCCTGCCTGGCCCATCACTGGCTAACATTATGTGTAGCAACAACCAGAGAGGCTACAAAACAGGTACGGTATGAACTGATTGAAGCATGTGTTTGTCCTTTCTCTCTTTATTCTGGAGTATGTAGGCCATCGGTGTCCTCCCATTACGCAGACAGCCAGTTCGCAGACACCTTAAAACAACAACATTTACGGTTCAGTGAACAGATTATCTACTACCTGTTACCTACACATTATTATGGAATAGTCCAATAAAAACACAGGAACAAACTGAAGCTAAATTCTTCAAAGGCATTTAGAAGTTGGTAGAATGAAGATTGAAATCTTATGGATAACAAAAATCAAGAAGTAGTTATCCATAAGATTTGTCTTGTATTAAAACTGAAGCTATATTATTTATTTTGAAAGATGGACGAAAAGACAGTAATTTGAATTTGTATTGCTGCAATATGAAAACAGTTTATCACAAGCATTTCAGTTTAACAATAAACACAATCAAACCTCTCAGTGACAAACCTGGTTTTATATTCGATAGTAATTGAAGGTAAAAACAATTTTGAGAAGAGAAATCATTTATCATTTAAACACAACAAATTCCTATTTACCTACAATCAAACTTCTCAGTAACGAACCTGTTTCAGGCTCACCTGCTCTACTCACTAGACAGTGGACTGTTCCATTATACCCGTAGGTGTTACCCTCATTAACCTTCTAGTTCAGTGTCTGTCAATTGGGTGTCTGTCAAATGGGAGATAACCAGGCCATCGGCCCGTAGTACAGTTATTTCATACAGCCAACAAATGGCTTGTTCGTAGCTTATTCGCGTAAAATAGATGCAAAGTTAGATTTCCTAGCACAGTGGAATTGTCTACAGACATCAAAGACATACAGACATTTGTACAATGATGGATAGGTATTATAGTTCACAGGAATATATATATATATATACATAATGTACGTAGATGATCATAAGCATAATATGGGTTCGATGTGTGAAGCCCATTTCTGGTGACCCCGCCGTGACGTAGCTGGAATATTGCTAAAAGCGGCGTCAAACCATACTCACTCACTCAATATGGCTGTCTCCTCAATAACAATAACAGTAATTCTACCATGACACAGAAAAATGTGTGATTATAATTGATCATTAATATTAAAATGATGTATCTATTTTCATTAAATATCTCAAAATGGACAGGCATTTCGACGACCACCATCACATCACTAAAATTACCATGGGCTGCCGATGCCAGTAGCTCTTTAGTGAGTGAGTGTGGGTGGGTGGGTGAATGAGGTAAAATTGTATAGTCACATCGGCAGTATTTCATCCACATGGCGACTAAAACAAGTTACTAAATCATGGTAAATAAAGTTGAATTGTAAAAACCTGTCGACCAAAGACAATAAATACAACTGGAATATCACAGAAACAGAATCGAAAACAAGGATCTATCTCTAAAATGTGATTTCGTTACGAAACAATACAATATACACACGGACTGCAGATCGCCAGGAATTTTGTCTGAAGTTGAACTGGCAATGACCCACATTCCTGGGTTACCTTCCTTTTCTATTTCACAAATAGATGGCGCCAATCTCTACAGTCCCGAGCGAACTTCCGGTAGTGTATTTGAGCAGCTCCGAATACTTTGTAGTACAAGAAGGAAGTTGTTGCCTGGAAGTAGTGAGATCACGGCATTTTTAGAAGTTGGAGAATCAGGACAAATTTTATGGATGAACAACTTCTTTATTAGATACGGATTTATTGCGGCCGTCAAGCAGATCTGTGTCGAAACGTCGCATCATCTGAATAAAGAAGTTGTTCATCCATACAGTTTGTCCTTATCAGTAATGTGATCGATTATCCAGAAAATCACACTAGTGCATTTACTGGTTTTATTTAAACTGAAACACAACTTAGGAATATATAACGTAAGTGAGTGAGTATGGTTTTACGCCGCCTTAAGCAATATTCCTGGAATATCACTGCGGAGAACACCAGAAATGGGCTTCACACATTGTACCCATGTGGGGAATCGAACCCGGATCTTCGGCGTTCCTGGGAACTGGGACCGCCATCTTTATGTCCAGAAGAAGGAACTTTGGATTCTGTTGATGTGGCTCGACCCACGAACATTGACTGGTCTCCTTACATGTTGCAAATAGCTGTCTATGATCTTTAACGTTCCTCCAATAAATATGAAACTCGAAACGTTCACCTGGTGCATGTCCCGCTACAACATAGACCTCCATAAAGTGAGATATATCTTTGTTTGAGACCTCGTCTCTTGAAACACAAGTCAGTCCGTGGGGTTTCCGCCTCATTTAACAATACCAAAGCAATGTAAGGGACACAGCCGTAATCATCTCACGTTGTACCCGTGTGGGGTATTCAACCTCGGCCTTCTGGGTGACACATGAATGCTATAACAATAATAAGAAGAAGGACATTTATGTGGCGCTGAACTCCACACCGCACAAGGAAGGGTATAAGCGCATACAAAAGAAGGGATGAACAATTGTCAGTGATTATGAAACAGATGGGTCTTCATGCCAGATTTAAAAGTACTCAAGGAAAAGGCACACCAAGGGTGAGGGGGAACAGAGTCCCATAGCACAGCAGCAGTAATCAGCTTTTAAAGTGCATACATTTACAGTATTTGTGCTCGGAGCGCTGCTTTATTAATGAATGTATCAGCGAGCACCCAATTTATATGCAACACAAGGAACACAGGAGGAACTAAAAGACTCGACATTTTACCATCTTAATGTCAGCATCAGCTGTAGCTTAACTACACAACAGAATGTGCTATGAAAGGCGATATGTAGTGAGTGAGTATGGTTTTACACCGCTTTTAGCAATATTCCAGCAATATCACGGCGGGGAATCGAACCCGGATCTTCGGCGTGACGAGCGAACGCTTTAACCACTAGGCTACCCAACCGCCCACTTTCAGCTATAATACACTTAAAGCAACAATTAGAGATACATTAGCGTGACGGAAATGACACGATGTTTGGACATTAATCAACAGTAATTAACGCTGATCTCAAGAGGTGACTTTACCGGAAACAGCACTCCAATTGTCAAGCCTTCATCACTGTGTCTCATGATGCAATCTGCTGGCTGACACAAAACCCAGGGCCCCGTTTCACAAAGCTATCGTAGCGCTACGACTGTCGTACCTCCTATACTGTAGCATATACTTACGACAGTCGAAGCACTAGGATAGCTCTTTGACACGGGATCAGGGCTATACCTTTGAGGTAATATCAAAACACATAAACTCTCCCAAAAAGAAACACAGAGTTTTTTTTCACGAATTTAATCTGTTCACTTTAAAGTCGGAAAACACATGTTATTCTGTATCAGTTGCAACCAAATGTCAACTTATGAAAGACCAAATGTCTGTTAACACGTATAGCTTATACAAAACCCTATATGTGAAGGCGTCCGTTCCTAGTTTTGCATTTTCTTCAATATCTGTTGTGGCCACCATGTGCCACCAAAACTGCTCTGCGCCGTCTTGGAATGGACTGAATAAGTCTTTAAATTCGAACTTATGGAATTCTGGCCCATTCCTCTTGCAATGCCCGCAACAGCTGATCTAACGTGTGCTCGATGGGGTTGAGGTCGGGCATTTTGGAAGTCCATGGAAGCACTGTAATGTTCTCAATCTGAAGATACTGGATAGCGACATACGTTGTGTGTGGCATTATATCGCTGAAACAACTCCCTCAATGATCGGAACCATGTGAATCCTTAAGATTTCATCTCTGTACCGAACAGCAGTTAAACTGCCTTGAAATCGCACAAAGTTAGATATCAGCATGCAGGATATGGTCCCCCATATCATGACACTATCACCACCATATCGGTCAACCTGGTGGACACACTTCCGGGCAAAACGTTCATTTCGACGTCAATAGACACTTACTCCTTCGTCACGGCTCTGAAGCAGAAAGCGTGAATTGTCACTGAAGCTTGCAAGTTGTGTAGATTTCAGAATCGAACGTTATTGCACCACTGAACACGTCGACGTCAATATAGTTGTCGCAGCACAGGGCCGAAATAGAGTCTTCTGGCTCGAGGTCCAGTTTCACGTAAACGATTACGAACAGTTTGCGCCGACATTATCTCCATACAAGCACTGCACTTCCAGCTGCAACTAGATCCAGCACATGAAGTACCCAGACCTACCTATCCTGGGCTGCAGTGATAATCCGGCCTCACATAGCAAATGTCCCTGCTCACGGTTCCTCAGAACTGCACGTGCATATTGCGAACTACTTTTTCTCTATGACATTTCCATGCAAGTTGAAACTTCCAAACGTAACCGTACTTTAAAGTAACCAGCATTATAATGGCGAACATTCAAACACTAATTTTGAAAACTAATTGACATTTCATTTATCTATATCGCCGTTGCGTTTCTTTAAGGTTAGAGTATATCTGTACCGTGATCCCTTTCAATTTATTTATGTCCACATAAACAAAAGTTGATTCACCTTAATAGTTCCTTACATGCATAACAGAAAACAAACTGTATATGTTTCCTTGGGTACATCTTGGGCGGAAGTAGATTTGTGGTCAGGCTCGCCGACATCTTGTGCACATAGCGTCGTATCCCAATTGCGTAGATCGATAGTGTTGATAACTGTGTTGTCTGGTCTAGACTCGATTATTTACAAACGGCCGCCATATATAGCTGGAATATTGCTAAACAACAACCAGCTAGTGACAAGGCAGGGCACGACGGTTTGTATCAAAGTCATTTGTATTATGTTTGCAGATCAGTTACATTACACACACACGCACGCACGCACGCACACACACACACACACACACACACACACACACACATACTAACATTTGTATAGCGCCGATATCCAGCTCAGCTCAGCTGCTCAAAGGCGCTTAGTTTTTTCCCTCGTTCACTGCATGTCTATCTCAACGGCATATCGTATTGTCAGTCTCAACTCCCTGGGGAGCATACAACATTACATTGGGTTCTTTTATGTGCCAGTTATCTCAGTGTGATATTTCAGGCTCCACCTTTAGCAACGTACCAGACAAACAACTGTAGCCTTGGAAATAAAAATACCCTCAAACCGTCACGCTAAGGACAACTACTTCTATTGATCAGTGTCTTAAGCGTGCACTTTATGGATCGTAATCGATCGCTTGCTGCCGGTAAAACCCATTCCTCGGGAATCCAGTGATCAGCTGAAATATGAATAAGGAAGACGGGTGCAATACATTGTGTTATTGCATGTTCGGTAATAGTTAGCGTGATATTCTTCGAGACGCTAAAGCTGCCACGTTTGCAGCATGACCGCTACTCTAAGACTGTTGTCAAAACAAAACATTAAGATCAGAGGTGATTGTGCGAGGGATTTGAATTGAAGCCAGTTTGGGATATATTGCGTGTTAGATATTTAACGGCATGTCAATGTCTACTACTAATAGCCTTTCATATCAACCAGGCTACTCCTTAGCCCTATTCTACCCAAGGAACTGTATGCGTTCAAACTGAATTGTGTTACTATTATGTAAACAGTGACAATTTCCAAAGATATTACAATCCATGAACACTTATAGATACGTTAGAAGACACTTACTGTAGTTCATTTGTAGACAGTTAAAGTAACTTGGCAAAAAGACTATTAACAGTAACATCACTGGTATCATTACGATCATATGTTACTGGCTGATGTTACTTCCATGCAACTGTTCATAATCACATATAGTGGCACATGATGGAATATTACCTCTGATAATCCCATTGTGGGACAAAATTCGCACCCGTGAAGACCCGGGTTAGAATTGGTCTTCAGTAACCCATGCTTGTCGTGAGAGACTAACGAGATCGGGTGGTCAGGCTCGCTGACTTGGTTGGCACCTGTCATCATATCTCAGTTGTGTAGATCGATGCTCATGCTGTTGCTACTTTGTCTTTAACCCTTCATGTATGATAGTCAGGTGACTTTGATGGTCAAAGTTCTCTTTCCACTGGGGCATTTGCATTGATACGTTAACTTGGTGAGCCGGAATTATATTAATTAATATTGATTAATATTGTTGATATGTTCTTCCTGAATTTCCCTGTGTTCCGATATGTTACTATGCCGTCTATAAATGTTGTGTATATATCTGATGTGTTTATCTGAAGTTATCATTGATATGTATAATTATGGTGTTTGAGTGTCGCTTTACAGATTCAATATCTTTACTGTCACCTTTATATGTGTGACACAATTCTGTATGTTGTTTACTTCTCCTTCTTCTCCCCCTTCTTCTTGCTACTTCTCCTCCTCCTCCGAGAACGGTGGGGTAGCCGAGTGGTTTAAGCGTTCGCTCGTCAGGCTGAAGACCCGGTTTGGATTCCCAACATTGTACAATATGCAAAGCTCATTTCTGTTGTCCCTGCAGTGATGTTGCTGGAATAACCATACTCACCATTCTCTTCCTCCTGCTTTTCCTTCTTCTTCTTCTCCTTCTGCTTTTCCTTCCTTCTTCATCTTCTCCTCCTTCTTCATCTTCTTCTTCACCTTCTCCTAGTACTAGTATGCCCTCAGACAGTCTCCCAGCTGCAGATGTTTTCTCAGCATCCTTCATATAAATGAAATAGTCAGCAAAAACTGATTTTAGACCAGAACCCTTAATCCATGTTTCAGTCAATCCGATGATTTCATGTGATAATATAAACTGAATACAGTCATGATCATCAAGCTTTGATAAAAGTCCGGACATATTCCAGAATACAAAATTAACTCTTTTGCAAGTACTTACACAACTATGATGTATACAATGTGTTGAACGAAGTGCCGTAGAATCACATAGGCCCTGACCACACCCCTATCTCTCCTTGTTATTCTTTCTCCATGTTCTATTCCTTTCACGGAGTTTTTTTATAATGTCAGGTTCCTTCCTACTAACTCTCAACGACTCCCCCACTCCATCAATCGGCATATCATCATCCCTATCTGTCTCACTAATGTTTTTCTATTCAAGCCTCTCTGCCCTTTCCTCTCGCTTCTCCTGTTTGATTTCCAAAACCCATTCCCCAGAGTGTCGGAACCAGTAACAACATCTAATTCATAGATTTCTTTAAGAAAACATAGCATTTTTCTGAATGATTTATTAATGTTGTGTATCTTGCTGAACAGCATGGTATGGTATGGAGTGTTGAGACTGATGCAACTATATTACCTAAAACACGGACAAATCATATGATCGCAATGATACCAATGAGCTCTATTGTCAAGCTAAGGTAAGACTCTACAAAATAATTTTAGTGTTATTCAACTCGATTATAATTTTCATCACGTGCCACATATCATTATGAAGTAACAATTCACATTCTAAAGAGTTTAACCCCAAAAGAAAGGATGTAGACTGGAGGAATCTAGCTGCCATACAATATCGGGATCATATTTTGACCCCAGTCCTTATGCCTAGGGCAGGGACGGATAGGAAAAAGTGGAATCGAGTACCCGCATGTACTGACCCGAATTGGAATCGAGTACCCAGAAATGTAAGGAATAAAACGCTTCGGTCAACTTTCTGAATATTCAATTGAGTTGAAGGATATTTTTATTGAAAACTTGAAATAATAACCTCCACTAATCGGACAATACCAATGGTGCAAATGTGTGTTCAATAATGAAAGAAAGTTTTTATCTGCCCTTGCCATTACAGAGTTCTCTCCTTTTCCTAGAAATAAAACTCGATTCCAGCTGAACCCGACCCGGATTCGAGTACCCGAGTATCTGTCACATCCCTACTTATGCCATTCCTACAGCTACGTTGTCCTGTACTGACATTTCAGCATGACAACGCTACGCCTCTTTGATGCAGGACTTTATACGTAACGCCGTAACGCCGGTGTCATGGACTGGCCTACCTGCTGGGAAGACGAGCACGACTTCAGATGAATCGGAGGGACGTTGTGTTGCCGTCATTGGAGGTTACACTCGTAAATGACATCTTCTGTTCCAACAGTCTTGTCAGTGATGATCTGAGGGATCATGGAACGACATGCATTATGTCTCTAATAAAATGATTCCGCAAACCACTTTTCCTCGTCCATATTGCAACATTCATGATAGTGTATAATGCACATCTATTTTCATGATAACGTAAACACTAGTTTCATTGCGGGACTCAATGTAAGAGTCAGTGACGGAGTGTGCGAGTTGGATTTCACGCCTCTGTTAGCAATATATATTTAGGCTACCACTCTGCCCTCTCAATGTAACAAGTGTCGGATATATTGGCCTTGCTGAGGGGCCGGGTCGATTGTGTGACTACATGGGAAATATAGACCTGGGTGTAGGGTTGGGTCGATCAAGGGGGAAGGTGTTGCAGTACACGATGAACAAATGAAGATGGTCAGCAGCGTTCTTACCAGTAAGAAACCAAAACTTCAGCAACTACCATGCAGAGTGGAACACAAGACTTCAACTCCACAGGAGGCATCGTCTGAGGAAACCTCTGGTATGTTTTCTTTCTCCCAGTACAAATCGAATTAAACATTATTGGTCAGGTGCAAATGCACTGCTTATAGGCCACACCCCTCTCATTCCATTGCTAATTTATAGTTTGTCTAATCCCAAGTCTATTCTTATTTGAGACCTTTAAGTGAAAAATGATTCAGACTGATGCATGTAATATGTTGGTAAACGTCATTTACCCGCTAAAAGAATGTATCATAAAGTTAATCATGGGCGAAACTCAAATCATCCATTACAAGAATACCTATCAGAGATCCTGTCTCACCATAGCCAAGCCATCGTTGAGAGATTCAATCGCACCCTAGCCTAACGCCTGTTCTCGCACCAATACTCGCAGATTTAATGGATCCCAGAAACAGAAACACTGAATGGGTCGTACGCTTACCGTGAGTGATGGATGCCATCAACAACGAAGTCACAAGACTCATGTGCAAGAGACCCGTCTAAGCCATCAAAATGAAATCTGTTAACAACACCAAATCGTCAGCAGCACGTTGCGATAAAACAGAGAAAACATTACCAGACCCTGTCAGATACTTGTACGAGCCTGGCGAATACGAGGGAGACAGCAGAAAACCACCGATCTGATATGGTCCGTGAAAACGTACAACGTCGACCTGGTCGACATCAAATATGGTGAAGCGAACTTGTACTACTTGAAAGACGGGCCGCCGAGACCATTCATCAGAGAGGAGTTGATGATCGTACCTCACGACAAAGTCACTTTTCGATCGCCCACTGTATGATAATTGTCATCATTGTGTGTGTGTGAATGAAAGGCCTTGATTTTTCCCGACCGACCCCATTCTCACTTAAAAGTAAATATTTCAGAGACTATTCGACCAATTTTCGTCAAAGTTTGCATGCAACTCAGTAATAATATACACATTGGTGGTACGGGATTAGGGACTTCCCAAGGGCTCAGTTGTTGAAATTGAGCCCTTGGGGGGGACCTGGTCCCGTACCACCATTGTGTATACTACTTAATATGATCCCGATATTGTACGCCGACTAGATTTCCGAGAGAGACATCCATTCTCTTGGGGTGAAACACTTTACAATGTGAATTGTTACTTCATAAAGATAGGTGGCATGTGATGAAAACTTATAACGAGTTTCTAAATGTTACCTTAACTTTGGTAATAAATTGTAAAGAGCAACTTAATTGGTATCATTACAATCATATTATACTGATTAAATGGATTCCCCCAGTGACACTTTACGTAATATAGGTGTGTCAGTCTCAATATCTCCACAAACAATCATGCTATATGTCACGGCGCCAACTAGCGTCCAAGGAGACTGGATGGAAAATGATTCAGAATAGTAAGCAAATACACAACCAGATTGTTGATAATAACCATACAGGTATAATGTAAACTCGCGGACGTCGCAGAGGACAATAAACGATGCATGTTGAGAGTTTGCATATAGCCTCTGACCAGCAAAGAAGTGTGCTAATACTTGGGTACACAAACGACTATAACTAACTTGTGAGCGTATTACAGTGAAGGGGAATACACCTATAAGAAGAGCGTGATCTCTACTACAAAGAGATATAGGTGGATATGAGACAATAGTTTGTACTATGGTGTAGTAAGTAAAAACCCTGATAAAATATGGGGTATACATATAGGATGGAGCGGCATACATGCTTATATCTCCCTTATAAAAATAGATGTCGTGTGACACTATACACCAGAATACAAAATGTTAATAAATCATTCAGAGACCATGATTAGATTTTGGGGGGGATTCAATGGAATGTGTGAAATCACTGAAGTAAAACGGTAGAATTAATGGAGTGCCTCAAGCACAGCAATGGGTTACCTGAAGAAAGGAGGACCAGTGTTGACAAATGTTTGAAACAAGCTTAGCAAGCAGGACAGCCACAGCACCAACTAGAGCTCGAGGAGAAAGTCAAGAAAATTCTACGTCAAAGTCGGACCAGATGATAACCTACCAACTGTTTCCTAGAAAATGACATGGTCCAGATTGGGGGATCCACAGAAATGTATTCATAGAAGACCAAGAGATAAACCAACTGTGAAGATCATCTTCAGCAGGAAGGCAGATCATCGGGGAAAAAGTTTACAATGACCATAGAGTCGCATTTTAAAAATGTATTTAAAGGGAAAATAGGAACAGAAAATGTGATGAACAGACTTCATCTGATAGGCTGGAACACAAACGAAATCAAGACGACTCAAGAAATGAAATCCATCTGTGAGAGCTTAGAGCCAAACAAAACTGCTGGATTAGACGGCATCATGAACACTTGAATTACGAAGGAGACCATTTGCATAGATGTCTAGCAGCACTATTCACGTCATTATGATGTCAGGATACATCCCAACAGATTGGTCAAAGGGACTCATAATACCGATCTTCAAAGGTGGACAGAAGGCGAAGATCACCCCAGATTCGTATCGAGGAATCACAAAAAGACCTGTCATCTTTTAACTTTTTGAGTCCGTTTTCTGCAAGAGGATTCCTGATTTTTTGGATTCAACATTCTTCCCTAGCAATGAGCAATATGGATTCCAGAAAGACCTTTCATCTTATCACACGAGCTTTGTTATCCAGGAAACCCGCCACCACTATCTAGAGAGATCCGATGTTGTAAACACATGCTTTCTCGATAGCTCCAAGGCATTCAACACACCATGGCATGCAGGGTTGATATACAAACTTTACAAGCATGGCATACATAGTGCCGTATGGATAGTTATTGACAACATATACAAGTCAAGTCAGACAAGGAAGTGTGATGTCTGCCAAATTGTACCTGCTCGACATAGACAGACAGCTTCGGCGCCTGGACCAGAGTATGAAAGGGGCTATGGTTATGGATGTGCACGTTGCAGTATCCACACAAGCGGACGATTTGGCCCACCTGAGCCCAATCAAGTCCAACCTGCAGCATATGGTCGACATCTGCCTGGAATACAGCTCCCTGTGGAGGTTAACCTTCTCCCCAACAAAGCCACAGTTCCTGCAGTTTGGAAAGAAAGAAAAAAAAACAATCCGGAGGAAGAGCTTTACCTTGAAGTTGTGCCCCCGGCTAGAGAGGTCAAACATGTTGGAATTATTCCTGACTCCCCATTCAATTCCTGGGAAAGAACGTTAGACAGTTGCTCAAAGATAACGTCATCCATTATGGTGCTCACCGAACCAGGCTGTCATGCAACAGGCCTAAACTCTACCCTCAGTGCGCATTCCAAAAGCTCTATTTGGATGTGAACATTGGAATAGCATCTCACGCATAAAAATCTTAGTTCAAGAAAGCTCAGCGATTTGCACTGAAGCTGGTCCAAGGGTTACCACGACACACAGGGATGGTTATATGCAGTGTACTTCTAGGAGTGCCATCGCTGGAGACGCTCATTGGTGAGAAGAAGCTGTTCTTTTTGGGACAAATGTGCTCAACCAGAAGCATCTCCTGTCGCCGATAAGAACAAGAATCCACCTCTACAGACAACAGTGTTCAACATCCAGTGCGGGTTTTATTCCAAACCTGTGAAGAATACTCCCTGGTGGGATACCTGGACAGTTTCACCAGCAGTGCCACCTGTGTGACACAAACCAAGTGGAAGAGGACAGTGAGAGATGCAAGTAGCACGAACTGAAGCAGAATCAGAACCGTGGGGCATTGCGGAAAATTGATGATTACCTTGGACAGTGTTCAATTGCCATGCAAACTATTGGCGGTCTTATCTGGAATGACGAGCGAGACAACAAGAAAATTCTAGCAAAGCTCCCTGAGCGGTTATCATACCGTTGGGGCATAGTCGGTATGGGGAAAGTTCCAGAGAAACAGCTGGCCAGGGGAGTCCTGGAATGTTCTGCTGTCTCAGGAATCTGTCACAACACGAACGACGTGTGGACAGGCATTATCTGTCTGTTGCATGAAGCTACGCATCTGTCCTTGAATGAACGACTGCACATGAGTCCCAATGACCTCATCCCTGTATTGCAAACCTATCAGATTGCCATTGACAATGACAAATTGTGTCCCACCATGAGATGTGATGCTTCTCCATACCATTAACAGTGCGATGTATACCAAACTGTCGACGCTGAACAATGCACGTGGCGGTATACCGATCACCCCGGCGTCTGTAAACCTCTGCCATCTGAGCTGCCCAGATAAAATATCGACTCGTCAGTGATCAAAACACCATCCCAATCTTGTCTCCTGTACCAGGAATCAGGAATCAGGATTTTTTATTCTCATAAATCATACAAAATGATAAAGAGACTATACATATATACTATATTTTATATACTATTTGGAATTTTCCTTCTCAGAAACGGATAACTGTAAACTCATTTAATGTTTTGATTGTATATTTTTGACAACATTTCCAACTTTACCTGAGCAAAGACATTCCTTCCCAAACTCACAATTGAAACCACGAAATGGTCTCAAAAAGTCAACCTGATCTCGGGGATGGTACGGTGTTCTCCGTGTTTTTCATGCAACTCATGCTGCACTTGCTGTTCGCAAGGACCAGCCCTATAAAATGCACCCCCAAACCTGGTTGAAACATTCACATTACAACATTACAACTCACGACAACTCAGAGGAACCAGGCGCTTGGAAGACTTGAAGCTAGCCACACTGCACAAGCCGTTGCCAATCACTTCCAGGTCAACGTTCGGACCATCTACAGGCTGAAGCAACGTTTCCGGATCACCAACACCACAAATGATCGCCCCGTACTGGCAGATCACAAGACCGCCATGTTGTACGACAGCATGTACAGGATCCTTTCATGCAGGCATCCAATCAATATCTTTATTCTGGTGTGTGTAGGCCATCGGTCCGTATTACAATATTACTTCATACAGCCAACAAACTGCTTGTACGCAGCTCATTCGTATAGAATAGATACATAGCTAGATTTCTTAGCACAGTGGACTTGTCTACAGACATCAAAGTATTAAATTTGCATTATGATGGATATGTATAATTCTTCACAGGAATATAAGATGTACGTAGATGATCATAGGCAAAACATATTAGGAGGAAATGATATTCATTTTCACTCTAAGCACCCGAACACATATGACCTAATCTGAGATTCCTTGGATTATTAAGATATATCTAACCGTCTCAATGTTTGATTGATGAGAGCTGCAACGAAACCGTACAAGAGCAATGCGGAATTTTTCCACAATTATAGAATTTAAATATGTCTCAGGACCAAAAACATGTTTATACAGTGAGTAGAAATAAGTTTTCGAACTAGATGTTAATGATTCATGCCAACCCTGTACATACATATTCTGTGCCCTATTAATGAATTCAAAAAGGAATGAGTCTAGATTGTTAATACACTGGCTTCCGGAACAGAGCATCATAGCGTGGGGTAGAATAGGCCTGAACCAGAGAGTGGGTCCTGTGGTGTTCTAAAGCCTTGGTCCAGGGAAAGGAGGCGGCATCACAGCGGTGCGCCACATCGACCAAGCCCTCAGAACCCACGTCATACCACATTTCGGAACAACATTCTCCAGCATTATAACGCCCGGGTCCATACTGCCAGAGCTACATGGGAATTCCTTCATAAGGGAAATAGATTTATCAATATGGTGGTTATTACAAAAATAATAAGGGAGTATACTGTTTCTTATATCATCTAGAGCTGTGCATGATAAGATAACATGAACTTCGTCACATATAACATGGTGGTTACAACTTATACATACTCTATTTTCTATGTCTACATTATACCATCTGCCGGTTTCAATCGGAAATCTGTGATTGCATGCTCGCAGTTTTGTCAACCAGACACGTTGTTTCAATGGGAGGCGAATTAAATAAGGTTCTAAGTTGGGAGTATACTTATATAAGGAGTAAAATTTACCTTTTCATGAATTTTGAAGGGCAGCATTCCATGATTGCTTAAATGAGCTATAAGTGTGTATTTAACAGTTTTTCAGCCAGGATGCGGGAGGAAAACGTTGGGACTGCCATATATAAGATAACCCAACATTTTGAAGTATACTTTTCACTATATTTAAAAGATCAAATTGAATACCCAAACAAGTCAGCATGTTACGATGTAAATTGTAATAAAAACGCAAATTGTAATACTTGCAGCAAATTGTAATAAACTTGACGTAAATTGTAATACGCAAATTGTAATAAAAATTGACGTAAATTGTAATACTTTTCGTTGCGGTAAAATGTAATAAATATTTACGTAAATTGTAATAACAGTTTTAATCACTCGTAAATGCGCGGGTGTTTGTTTTTCGTTGCATTTCATACATCAAATAAGCTTGTTAGGGCGATAACTCAAGAAAGAAATGATGGATTTCGTTCAAATTTGGTACCAAGGTATATTGGCGAGATTCACCAACACAAGTGAAATGGAATAACCTTGAGATAATTTTCAAGGTCACAGCAAAAATCTTAGGGTTTTGCCAATATAAAGATTGTGAGCGCGATAACCCTAGAAAGAATAGACAAATCTTAACCAAATGACGAATATAATATTCGTCCTGATATATAATCGATATAAACTGTCCTCTGTATCATGTCTTTTCGCAAATATCTTTTGAGGTTTTGATATGTATAAATATAAAGTAGGGTGGGGTGGGGATGGGTTTCTAACGTAATATCAAATCAAATCAAATCAAATTAAATTAGATCAAATATTTGTATAGCGCTACATATCCAGAGTCCTGCTCATGTGCGCTTAGTCGAATGCTCGTTTGAAGAGGATGGTTTTAGACACGATCGGAAACTGTTGATATTTTCCGATTTTCTGACATTTTCAGATAATCAATTCCAGAGTACAGCACCCGGTCTGCTAAATGATCTGTCTCCGTATGTTGTGGTTCGGACAAATGGAACAGCCTAGCTGACTAGCAATGAAATGCATCACAAATTAAACTTCAGGAAACAAAATATGCAAGAAACATTTTGGTATGTTTGAGATCGGTAGAGGTCGGCTAGAATCAAACTTAGATCTTAAACTGCACAAAAAAGGCAATTTGAAACTACAATCGGCTTTTCAAAATTACTCCCCCTTCAGTTTTACTGGAAACAACTCGAGAAAAGAAATGATGGATTTTGTTCAAATTTGGTACCAAGGTTTATTGACGAGATTTACCGACACCACTTGAATTTTGTGACCTTGAGGTCATTTTAAAGAGTCACAGCGAAGATGTAACAACTTTTTTCACATGCCAAGCTTGGCAGCCGCGAACTCAGGAAAAGAATTAATAGATTTTGATCCAATTTTATATCAAGGTGTGTATTGGCGGGAATCCCCTACACCAATTGAAACAAAATATGCAAAAACATGTTATGTTGGTAAAGTCAAACTTAGATATTAAACTGCACAAAAAAAGCAATTTTAAACTATAATCGCTTGTTCAAGTGACCCCTTCATTTTTACTGAAAGGGCTTGTTTTGGAGACTACCCAACCCCTTTCAGTTGGCGTCATCATAAAGGATATAGCTCATCCTAAAGTTTTCACTTATTCATACATGGTGTCAAGGGTTCAAACTAAATACTGAATGGTCACACAAGTGTCAGCTCTCAATATGTTGTATATCTGGACACAATGTTTTTGAAAATTTAAAATGAGGGTGTCCTCAATCCCCGTCTAAATGTAAATCAAGCAATCCAAATCTTTGAATGTTGATGATGACGGGAAGTCATCCAATATTATGCTGAACATATTTGATATGATACTATCTGAGGGTATACCATTATCCAAGAGATAGCGCAATGTTTCGAGGAGGCACCTAGGTTCGGGTCCCGAGATGGGGCACATTTGCGTAGTATCCTTGGACAAGATACTTAGATCTACACTAACTCAGTTCACCCAGCTGTAAAATGGGTACCCGTGAGTATGTGCTGGCAATGTGAGTGTTTAGTTCATTGCGCCTAACAGGCAGCATGGCTGTACAGTCCCCAGGAAGTTGAAAAAGTATCGGAAACTACGATAGTGTCCTATGATCAGGGATAGTAATGTACGTAGCGCTGTGAGCCTGGATGTGAGCGCCATATAAGCGGACTACTACTATTACTAGATACCAAATGGGAGATCGTTTTCCATTTTCTGCAAATTTACAAGAAACATAATACCCCAATGTTGTGATGACTAATATCTCGTTAACCACATTACCCACATGAAATTTTGGATATGACTTTGCTAATGATTCCTTCAAAATAAAATGGAAGCTGTTTTTCAAATATTGGACATCGAGAATATAGTTAGTTTGACTACTTTTTCAACGCCCCTCGTAACATACTTAAAAGAAATGAGAACGTCTAAGGAAAAAAGCATTTCGATCTGAATACTTCTGAGCTATTTAAATACAAAAAGCAAAGGAATAAAGTAAATAATCTGAAAAGAATAGCCAAGGGAAACTTTTAATCTATTTTTGATAACTATTTATCACTTCAGTCTACTCAATCAGGTTGTTACTACTTCATCGGGACCCATTCCCCTTCTTGTCACTGATGATTCTGGGATACCTTCAGGTTTTACAGATTTGGATAAAGCTCAAACATTAAATGAATATTTTGTATATATAATGTATAACAAATGTCACTGTAACCGAAAAGGAGGTATCTGATAAGACCTTACCAGCAAACAAATCTAGTGGACCTGATGGCATTAACATGAGAGTGTTAAAACGAATTTGTACATCTATAGCTGAACCTCTTTGTTTGTTGTAATATATATCACTGAGTGACTGTATTTCCTACATTGTAGAAAACGGGTAATGTTACTCCTATTTTGAAAGAAGGAAATGCATCCCTCCCAACAAATTACAGACCTATTAGTTTAATATTATCTATCCTTTGGAAAATCCTTGAAAGAATAATGGTAAAGCATGTACACGACCAATGAACATAACATTTCAAGTAAATTCCAGTCATGTTCTACTGCTAGTCATTCTACTACATCTCAACATAGGCATTTATCATAATATATGCTCAGTCCTAGATAATCACCACCTTTACTGTATGCTGTTTTGTGATATTTCAAAAGCTTTTGACAGGGCATGGCATAAAGGTTTATTGCACAAATTAGAAAATGATGGTGTTCGTGGAAACGTACTTAGTTGGTTAACTAACTATCTATCTGGTCCCGGTTGTTCAATACTCGGTTATCTTAACCGCCGGTTAACTCCTAACGGCCGGTTAAATCGTTAACCGGCCGTTAGGTAACCGAACGTTAAATATGCGTTGTTCAGAACATGGTTAGTCATGCCGTTAGCTAACGTTGCCGTCAGAGTTTAACAGTGTGGTAAACGTCACTGGTTAGCTTCCATATATCCCATAGTTCCGTTTTCTGTTTACTTCCGGTTTACCAAAAATGGAAACGCATACGGTCGCCTGCACCCCAAGGAAAAAGAGAAGTCGAAATTTCTCTGCTGACGTAAAGAATGTAATCCAGTCAATGGTTGAGGCCAACTCTATAGTTTATCATAGGCATGCGAATGTCGTAACGTTACGAACGTTTTGTATTGGAACACAAGGTTCCAGCCGTTTGCATAATTTATATTTCAATGACATATGATCCCAGCTCTGTGTGGGACTTACTTCAATTCCAGCAACAGAAAAGACATTTTATGAAAAACTATAGCACAGCTATAGATAAAATATGATGAATCGATGAAAATAATATTAATATTAGAAGCATGTTGTCAGTGGATAGAAAATGTATAAATATTACACACAGAGTTACGCTTAGACGGCTACAGTCTTAATGAATCTTTGAATTTCCACAAGACCAATCGCTCACTTTTCACTCCTTAAATTGTCATGACTGTATGGCCAAGTCGTGAAGATGCTATCAATATCATTTATTAATTATTTGCCAAGTCTGTCAAAAATTGTAATGTATGAACGCATATTGCCAAATCTTGTAACATCAAACAATATACATGTTGTGTAATTAATACCATAGCTTTTATCTGAAATATGCATTCAATACCAATAGAAACTTAATATGTTACTAGCACCACGTGCAAGTAATCAAACTGTAATCGTACTATAGGCCCCAGGGCCAACACTGCTGAATAAAATCGATCTATTATCCGACCTTACTTTTGACAAGAATCTCATGAATAATACTGTGCAAAATCGTCATTATCTGAACGCCTCCACAGACGCATATTCCGGAAAGATGTCTTGAAAAACATGAAGCTGCGTCTAATTTATAGATGAACATAATTTCCTCGATACTCATTAATCAGATGAACCTTCATTTAGTTCAATTCACAAGTGACTGCAGAAAATGCATAATTCTTGTTAATGACTTCACGGTCGGAAAACATATATTATATTTCATAAGTGTATTACGATTCGGCACAGAAATACTATTGTGCCATAGTATTCCTTATATGAACCTATCAATGTATAACATTAGCATTCAGATATTGTTATAAAATAAGTTAAAAATTCCAAATATTATCGTGTAATATGACAAGAGATAGTGTTGTGTTCGCTGTGACAAAAAGGTTTCGATATTCAAATATAACATTTAATCAAAGTGACTACGAAGTAGGCCTGCATATCACTCACAACAGAAATAGATACATAATAATGTTATGTTTATTTTCCTACACATCAGTTGCAAGTTTTCATCAATTAATACAGCATTTTTAAAAGATGATTTGCTTCAATTAAAACATTCGAAGAATGAAAAAGAAATTAGGCCTATTGCTGAAATGATTAGTAAAAATATAATTAAAATCCATTTATGGGAAGGGATGCCAGACGGACATATTAAAACAAAATCGGATAATTACTTGGAGTATAAACTTTCAAAAATAGCATATTAATTAACAATGATATCAGTTTTTAATAAAATCACTAAAAAAAACCCCAATAATTCTGAAACGTTGCCGATAAGCCTGGAATCGTGTTCAGATGTTTTCATAAATACACTCACACGAACGCCCAAGTGCACTTTGCGCACTATTGGATAGTGTTTACAAAATCACGTTTCTATTGAAACATCAATTACATCACTTCTATTTCATATTCACGAATCACTGCATTCTAAGGCTGGGACGGGTACTCGGGTACTCGAATCGGGTCGAGTACAGCTGGAATCGAGTCCTATTTCTAGGAATCGAGTATCCGGAAAGGGAGAGAGCTCTGTAATGACAAGGGCAGACAATAGCTTGTCTTTTTCATTTTTGACGTAACACACATTTACATCATTGGTGAGTGAGTGAGTGAGTGAGTTTAGTTTTACGCCGCACTCAGCAATATTCCAGCTATATGGCGGCGGTCTGTAAATAATCGAGTCTGGACCAGACAACCCAGTGATCAACAACATGAGCATCGATGTGCACAATTGGGAACCGATGACATATGTCAACCAAGTCAGCGAGCCTGACCACCCGATCCCTTTAGTCGCCTCATACGACAAGCATGGGTTACTGACGATCCATATTCTAACCCGGAAATTCACGGGTTTGTACATCTTTGGTATTGTCCAATTAATGGAGCATAGTTTTAATGACTGTAATTTATCTGTGCATGAGCAGTGAGTAGTTAAGTTACAGTAGCAGCAGGAACAAAACGTTCGTTGTTATAACGAGGAATGTAAGTAATGGTGTTACTCTCTATATTGGTTAAACAGACGTAAATTAAATAGCTTGGGGTCAGTTTTAATGTCTTATTACCAACTGTTCAAGTTTTCTACAATACTCTCTGTCAAATCGTGATTGAATATTCGGAAAGTTGACCCGAATGTATTTCTTACATTTCCGGGTACTCGTTTCCGATTCGGGTACGTACATGCGGGTACTCGATTCCATTGTTTCCTACTCGTCCCAGCCCTACTGAATTCCTCATACATTTAGAATCTAATTACAACTGGTCTTTTTGGCACCAATACCAAGTGTCTAGATAAAGTGAAACGAAAGATATTGGGGGTGGAAACAACTGCTGTGCTCGAAAGACAACACCTGTTTGAAATGTAAACAAAGAAAATTTCAGACTTTACACTGTGTAGCATTTTCTCAAATTTTCAGACACCCATTTGCATGGAAAGAGCATAGTAGCAAGAAATAGGAAATTAAAAATAGATACAATACAGGAATGTGATGAGTTTACACGAAACTGTCAAGTTTCTGTGCTGCGTGACGCCATGACTGACGCAAAATCACGCAGAACGACAACGGTAATAATCGGCATTTCTGGCTTCTTCTCTATCTTAAAATGGGAGTGTATTTGGCAATTTCTCTGAGGTGAAGGTCGGTAGAATAAGAGTATACACAATCACCATATCCCGCCGATTACACTTTCAGTATCATAATGTAATCGTTCGGATATTTTTTCATGAAACTAATTTAATTATCTACATGTAGCCTTGTTCAATATCATATCATACGTAGGTATAGGGTGTACGTGTTATATTCTTTGAAAGTGTTTGTTTGAATAATATTTACAGAAGAAATTCACACATTTAGTGTAGTAAAGCATATATAAACCTTTCCACAAGTGTTAAAAGATGAAACGTAGGCATCATGTACTTGTACAACATGTATTTTAGTTCCTATGATGGGCATAGATACAGCTTCGTATGTAACTCTTCGTCAGAATAATTTCCAATATCGAAGTCCAGTCCACGATACACCCTATCCTTTCTTTGCTGAACTGGCATCATGAAAGCAGTGTTAGCCATGAACGCCATTTGCGAGTTAACCACACTGTTAAAAAGTTAGCGGCGGTCCTTAGGTGTGTTAACTTAACGTCACGTTAACAGCCTGTTAAAAGTTAACAGAGTTTTGAACAACAAGATAACCCTCTGTTATTAGGTAACAGTCGGTTAAATGTACTTAACGGCTGGTTAAAAGATAACCGAGTTTTGAACAACCGGGCCTTGATAGACGACAGTGTGTCTCTGTTAATGGAACATTATGAAAAACTAAATGTTACTGCAGGGGTTCCTCAAGGATCTGCCCTTGGTTAATTTGTTTTCCTTGTATATATCAATGATTTACCTGGAAATTAACAAAATATCACAATAATGTTGGCCGATGACACATCAATCGGTGTTGCGGGAAAATATGTAAAATCCATAGAAGCAACTCTCAACTATGATTTAGCCCAATTGAATAAATGGGCAGAAAAGTGGTGTGGTGTGTTCTAACGGTATATCTAGCATACTTTAAGACATAGAGGGGTTGGTGGTGGTTCTAACGGTTATATCTCAACTACATGTAGAGGCGGGAGGCCTAACGGGTATGAACAACAATAAAAGTTTCATGCATTAATGACCCACATTTTCGAACCTTTTATCAGTCTCTAAAAGTCCATGCAGGTAGCAAAGGTACTGTCAGTCCCCATGGTCCCTAGTATGGTGATCTACCTTCAGTTGTTGGAGATCTATAGCCCATTTTTACATTGTATTGTCTTCTTTAATTGGAATATTTTAGCTTTGTTCGCTAGTTTTATATTCATATCTGTGATTATCTAGTATTTTTACTGTCCTTCGTCGGCAGGTTTTTTATAATATCTATATATATTCTATTTCAATGTCAAATGTTCTCGTCACAATATGGCTGAAATATTGCCGATGTGACGTTAAATTTTAACTCACTCACTCACTCACTCAGTCTCTAAAAGGGAGCTGGCAATAGATTTTAATGAGCTTCGTCCTTCAACCCTGGAAACCTTGCAATATGGTTGATTAATCCTTTGTCATTTATCAAAAAAAGTAGTGAGGTTGTGCTTTATTGTTATAGATTTCTAAAATATATGGACACTATTGGGACGTTGGTAACTGTCATCAGACATTATTTGACGACATTTCTCATGGTTTGAAGATAGCCGACTTTATAGAAGATAAATATCAGTTTACAACACAACTGCCTAAATCTTGGTATTTTCGAAATCAGAGAAGGGATATGCCGATATTTAGCTCGTTAACCTAGCATATTATGGTCACGAATATAATTTTCTATTTATTAACGAAGTCTTTAATTGCGGAAATTACACGATAATCTACTTTCCAACAAAGGCAGGCTCCCCGTCATCGTTGTATTTAGAAGGCGGCTTCTTAGAAGCAACGTGACGTCATAATATTGTTCATGATGTCATGTCACCATGACAAAGTGATATTTTACCCGGTGCATATCGCATGAAAACAAATTATCCCCGATAAATTTGCCCTCGTATGTTATAAGCATTGCTATGATCATTCTTTGAGGTTAATGCCACCCGTTGAATTCTTTGTTGTATTTTGAGCGGTGAAACTAAATAAATGATTTCTTTGGTCTACCCATAACAATTAAGGTGTCAACTTCCACTGTATACCTTACAGAAAGAAGTTTTGACTTTACTTTGATAACGAGCACATCTGATCGATTCCTTGAAGCAAATGATGCAATTCAATATCATTTCTACATTTTATTTTAAATGCATCAATCAAATACAACAAATGAGGAGACAGATTGACTGCTATGTGGCAAGGAATAACCAGGCGCCAGCGATTTATGATATCCTTAGCAAATGTAACTTAAAATTCCCTCTCATAAAACTACAATAATATGTAGTAATATGATGAAGAAAATAATACGAAGCAGGTTAAACTATGACAACGCAATATATGAATGTATGATCGAAACATAAATCATAATAAATCACATATGATTAAAACATTAAATTAACTTCAAATATGTCATTGCGTCAACATTGAAAATAATTCGAAAATGAAGAAAAAGAAACGTACATTTCAAAGCGGAAACAAATAATATCCTGTTATTTTGGGATATGCTATGAAGAACTTCAAAATGTAATGGAAATAAAATTAAATTATTGAAAGCAATTGCTCGTAAAATATGTCCTTGCGTCAACATCGAAAATAACTCCATAATGAAAAAACATTAACTTTAATTTTCGAAACATACACAAATAATCTCTGGCTTTTTTAAGACGTGTAATTTCACAGCTGGTAGAATTAACATGAAATTATAGAAACCATATGCTTACAAAAATTTGAAAATTAGTAATGACAAAGCGTTTGTCACAAACATATAGCTATTACCCCCGCCACATGTCGATATCTGAATGTAGCAATTATCCTCTGTCTGACCCTGAAAATTATGTAAACGTTACCGAAACTGTCGTCTGATGCCTTGATACAAAATGCGAACAAATTCCATCCATTAGGTTTGGAGATATCCAAGAATACTCGCTGTTACCTTGAAAATAATCCGAAGGTCACTGAATTCGACTGGCGTTAGACGATACTCCCAACGCATCTTGGTACTACCTTTAAGCAAAACATATTAATTCTGTCTTGTATTTTCGTACTAAAAAGTTAGACATGTGCAAAACACTTTTCACTGTGAACTTAAAATGAGCACAAGTTTCCCAATCAATTGGTGTTGGGGAATACCGCCAATACACCTTGATATAAAATTGGATCAAAATCTATTAATACTTTGCTGAGTTCGCGGCTACCAAGCTTGGCATGTGCAAAACTCTTACACCTTCGCTGTGACCTTTAAAATGACCTCAAGGTCACAAAATTCAAGTGGTGTCGGTAAATCTCCAATCTCCAGTCAATAAACCTTGGTACCAAATTTGAACAAAATCCATCATTTCTTTCTCGAGTTCTTTCAGTAAACAGAATGGGGAGTCATTTGAACAAGCGATTGTAGTTTCAAATTGCTTTTTTGTGCAGTTTAATATCTAAGTTTGATTCTAGACGACTTCTACCAATCTCAAACATAGCATATTTTGTTTCCTGAAGTTTGTGATGCATTTTATTGCCGATTTTACGTTTTTTGGGAGTATCAAGCCAAGATACAAAGTCTCACAAATTGGGATCGTGAGGCTGCAAATTAGCAAATCCAATTTGCTTGAGGCTGACAGATAATATGTAGAAAAATAAAACATAAAAACAGCTGCATTTGTATCATATTCTAGGTGAGGTTGACTACTATTTGAACGCCCCTCGTAGTTATACCCGTTAGAATACCCACCCACCTCTCCGACTCTACATGCATCCAAGTGTGTTAGATATACCCGTTAGAAACCCACCCCCACTTTAAATGTATACATATCAAAACCTCAAAAGATATTTGCGAAAAGACATGATACAGAGGACAGTTTATATCGATTATATATCAGGACGAATATCATTTTCGTCATTTAGCTAAGATTTGTCAATTCATTCTTGGGTTATCGCGCTCACAATCTTTATATTGGCAAAACCCTAAGATTTTTGCTGTGACCTTGAAAATTATCTCAAGGTTATTCCATTTCACTTGTGTTGGTGAATCTCGCCAATATACCTTGGTACCAAATTCGAACGAAATCCATCATTTCTTTCTTGAGTTATCGCCCTAACAAGCTTACTTGATGTATGAAATGCAACGAAAAACAAACACCCGCGTATTTACGAGTGATTAAAACTGTAATTACAATTTACGTAAATATTTATTACATTTTACCGCAACGAAAAGTATTACAATTTACGTCAATTTTTATTACAATTTGCGTATTACAATTTACGTCAATTTTTATTACAATTTATGTTTTTATTACAATTTACGTCAAGTTTATTACAATTTGCTGCAAGTATTACAACTTGCGTTTTTATTACAATTTACGTCGTAACACAGCACATTAGCCATTACATTATACACTTTATGAGGTAACTTTGTGTTAATGTAATGACTTAACACCAGTAACTTATGATTCTTGCTTTAATCATTACTTCAATAGGATATCTACCGAGTTCTCCATACACCATAATATTTGAAGCAGATTGTCTTACCTTAAGTATATATTTACAAAATTTCAGATGCGCCCTTTCTAAAATAGTTGCATTTTCATACCCCCAAACTGACCCATATAACTGGTAAAACGCTTTGATCAAACATTTTCAGCTGACCGTCAGTTGGGATTTCAAGTTTTCTGGTAGTTTTAAAACACAAAACATCGCCCTTGGTTGCTTGTTCTGCATGGCTCTTAATTGATTTAGAAAACTTAACATTCCCGTTAAATAGAATTCATAGGTATAGTTATTCTCGGACAGCTTCAATTTCCTCATCATAAAGTTTAAGCTTACATTTGTTTTTGTTACACAGCCTTTTGAAAAGATTACAATTTTGATCTTGTCTAAGTTAATTTTAAGTTTCCACAATATACGATATGTTGAGAAATTGTCTGTGCTAAATATTCTATATAAACGCCAAGCTGCTCCTCAACATAACAATTTACAACACCAAATCTATTTCTTTAAGTTCACATAAAAAGGTTTCAAAGTCATTAAGTAGAGCAAATAAGAAAGAAGATATTTTGTCACCCTGTCTAACACCAAGATTACAGAGGAAGAGTGGTGAAGTACACTGGCCCAAAAAAGAGAAACGCATAGGTGAAAATCCAGTGTTATCAGTGATGCTTTAATAACTTAAATTACACAAAAAGTAATGATAATAGAGCAATAAAAATATTAATTCACACAGGTATTGGGACATGTGTATCCAAAAACATACAGTCATTCACAGTGGTATTGAGAGTCCTTGTGTTTGATGGCACGGTCACAAAGTCAGTATCTGGTGTGATCACCACGAGCCTTAAATCACTGCTCTGCATCGCCTGGGCATAGACTGTATAAGACGTCGGATCCGCCGTTTTGGGATTCTTCTCCATTCATCCTGCAACGCATCGACAAGCTGTTGACGTGTCTGCGGATGTGGCTGTCGGCGTCGTACACGTTGATTCAATTGGTCCCACAAATGTTCAGTTGGTTTAAGATCCGGAGATTTTGAAGGCCATGGAAGAACTGTAATGTTGCTGATGGCAAGGTAATCTGTTGTAATGCGTGCTGTATGCGGTCTTGCGTTGCCATGCTGGAATATTTCTCTTCTAGCGTCAATTACGGGAATAACACGACGTACCAGGGTTTCATTGCGATAGCGCACTGCATTCAAATTCCCTTGGACAATCACCAGCTCTGTTCTGTCATTCACAGATATGCCTGCCCACATCATTACACCTTCGCCGCCGTGTCTGTCGACCTCACGAACACACTGTCGAGCATATCTTTCATTTCGATGTCTGTAAATCCGCATCCTGCCATCATTTCGATACAGCATAACCAGATCCTCTTCCAGTTCAAGAGGGTCCAATGCCGAACGTTCCTGCTCCATTGAAGACGTGCACGACGATGGTGGTGTCGCAGAACAGGTCCTGTATGTGGTCGCATCGGTCGGATTCCATGCTGTCTTAGGCGATTCCTGATGGTTTGTGCAGATACTCCACGCAGCCCAGGAACATTGTCGGCGGTGTACGCTGCAGTGACGGTCCGAATTCGCAGATTCAACACATGGATGAAGCGTTCTTGCGCTGGAATTGTCACCCTTGGTCTCCCACTCCTAGGACGATCTCATAAGTTGTGCTGCGTGTAGCGCTGGCAGAGACGGGGAAATCGTACTCTGCCTCACGTATAGATGTCTGGCAACTGATGACTGGCTTTCTCCAGCTGCCAAGTGTGCAATGGCTCTGTTTCTGCTTTCTTCGTTTAGTCGTGGCATCTTGAGGGTCGCATATACAGAATTTCGGAGAATGAATCGCAACAGGACTGCAGGCTTTTCCTACCCATCAGTATCAGGATTCAGATCCCGTATTTGCACGTGCATCATGCTTTCAGATTTTTTTACATGCAGATTATACGGGGATTTTTTCAAGGTGCTGTTTTTTCGCGAATAATCACCAAAAGGTTGTGTTTGCGTGTGTTGGATAATTGTATGCGCTATATTCACACTTAATATTAACATTGACAGTCATTCCATGCCATATTTTTGGAAACAATCTACTTTGAAGATCAGAATTCAGCTATGCGTTTCTTTTGGGGGCCAGTGTAGAATTACCCTGTTTTACTCAGGATTTAATTTGTTGATACATGTTGTATATTATATTTAAACATTTGCTGCTTATATTACTTTTAATCATTTTAATCAATAAACCAGTCCTCTAAACAGTATCAAAGGCCTGACTAAAGTCTATGAAAGCCAAATATAGTTTTTCATTAAGACCTTTATATATATCGATGAGAGATTTCAGTAAATAAACATAATCTGTAATAGAAATTTTTACTGAGCCTGGCTTGTGCTTTAGGTATAAGTTCAATGGAATCTGAAAAGTTTTGTAATCTCTCCGTCAGTATGGAAGTAAAAACCTACCCTAAGCAGCTTACAATAATAACGAAGTCTTATCACAACCTTTATGGCTGAATAATAATTTCAAAAACTCACTTTATTAGACACTGGGCTAAAAGTGGAACCTTGAGAACTAAGGATCTTTGTGACGAACATGGGTTTATATCATTTGAAGATTTGAAGCTTTACATTTGATAGAAGAGGTACACATTTAAATCTTGGATATGTGAAACTGTTATATATATTAGACCTGAACCTTGGAAAAAGACTATAAGGAATATGGATGCATAAACATCAATGACCTCGATTTATGCCCGAGGGCATTCCTCGAGGGAAAACATCCTTACCTTTTAATAATGTCCGTAAGTCACGTTGTATCCTATACATAAATTCTCTTCAACAGGATTTAATATCCCCAAGAAAAGGTTCAAGATTATTCTAGATATATATTATATGAGGTAATTCCAATTTTATATGAAACAGACATAACATTGAATAAGGCTTTCCTTGCTCTTGATACTAAATCTTCTATACTTTTAGAAAAGTTCATTGTATGGGTAAACAAATGACCAAGATATTTATAATGACTATTAAACTTAAGATGTATTCCTTTAAGTATCCATTTTTTATTTATGGATAACGACCCACCCCTGAAAATGACAATATTTTTTTTATTGTAATTTTATTGTAATAACTTTCATACTTTTGTGTAACGTCCCAAAAATTAAGTTGATTTTGTAATCCTACAATAGTGTCTGAAACTAAAATGACATCATCAGCAAAAAGTAGCATTAGTATTTCAATTATATCCGGGAACATTTGATTATCATGATTTGCATTATGAGTAATATCATAATACAATTTATTAATGAAATTAACAGTGGGCTTAAAATATACCCTTGTCTTAACCCTTCTGGACAATAGGGGCGGTGGGGTAGCCTAGTGGTTAAGGCGTTCGCTTGTCACGCCGAGGAATCGGGTTCGATTCCCCACATGGGTACAATGTGTGAAGCCCCTTTCTGGTGTCCCCCGCCTTGATATTGCTGGAATATTGCTAAAAGCGGCATAAAACCAAACTCACCCACTTCTGGACAATCAAAATATTCTGCACACACATGTAATGTAAAAATGTGATCTGAAGTAGAATATTTTTTCGAAAACCAGGCTGAGTTTGGGAGATGAAGTCCTGCGTATTTGCTCAATTTGTTACTCCATTATTTGATACAGTTATGAATATTTTACCCAGAATACTCATTAGTGTAGTGCTACTGTAGTTACCGGGATCATCAAATTTCCCCCTCTTAAATAGAACAGTAACTGAAGAAAACCAGCTTGTTGGAAACATATCATTATCAAATAGTATGCATATGTTGAAGCATTTTATCAGAAAAGGCATGATTACGAATTCCGAACATTTGATTATTTCTATGATGATAAGATCAAGGCCCGCCGACTTCCGTGTTTTAAATGTGATGTAGCATCAGATATTTCATTTTCTGATATTGGTGATTCTAGAATCAATTTATCCACATCCATGTAACATTCTGATGGTGAACTAAGCATGTCATTTGAAACATCGTACTCTTAATCAATGTCCAATACAGACTCGTTCGAAAAGAGTTTCTTGAAATGTATTACCCGTTCAGTTTTGTGAATGGAATTTTGATGGTGTGGTCAGTTTTGTAAGGAGCGTATTTTTTCCAGAAGTTAGACGGACTGAATGAGTTTGGTTTTACGCCGCTTTTAGCAATATTCCAGCAACATCAGAGTGGGGGACACCAGAAATGGGCTTCACACATTATACCCATGTGGGGATTCAAACCCGGGTCTTCGGCGTGACAAGCCAACGATTTAACCATTAGGCTACCTTACCGCCCCTCCAGAATTTAGAAGGGCATTTGATCGAACTGTAGAGTCTGTTTTGCTTTTGTTTACAAACTTTGGATTTCAAGCTCCTGCTGGAATTCTTATACTTATTTCTCATTTTGCAATATTGCGTTCTATCTTAACGCTATAAGAGCCTTACGGGCATCACGCCTCGCTGATTTGCATTCCGCATTCAGTTGGGGAGTTCTAATACTATACTGTTAACATGTTTAGTTTTAACCTTTTTCTTCATACAGTCGGACGAAAGCGTATGTACAAATTCATCGATAGCACCATCTGAGTCAAAATCAAGCATCGTAAGTAAACTTTGACTACACGACAACATTTTATCAGATAATTTATCGACAATGTATTTACACAGAGAATCATTCCAAACAAGATTTCTTTATCATAACATTCATCGGTCAGTTCACTTTGATTGTCTGCATATGGAAATTTACAAGCCAACTCCAATGGGAAATGGTCCGAGTCAATGCATTCTCCAATGCTAAAAATCTCAATAGAATGAACAAAACCCTGTGAACAAATGATAAAGTCGTTCACGCTCGAGACCTGATGACTACAAAAAGTATATTCTCTTAGCCTGTCTCCAAAAGCTCTGTCGTTGAAAATAGATATTTGAAGTGCATAGTACATATCTAGTAAAGTACGACCAATACTATTCACAACTTTGTCATGAGATTTGAGGTCATCGAGTGGGGTATCCCCTTCTTCACTATATTTTAGATGTTTACTTCCGATATCACCATCATAACTAACGTAATGGTTATTTTGCTCACCTGTGCGAGCATTCATATCTCCACAGAAAATAGTAAATGAATCACTGATTTCTGGAAGGGTTTCTATAAGAAACTGTTCGATTTGTTCAGTGTTACATTCATGATCTCTGTTAGAATAGTGGGTGGGATATAAGTACATATTAAGTTGATATCTTTTGCAAATGAAAATAGTTTTATTGGCAGTTTCAAGAAAATCAAACTGTCAACTGATGGTGACAGTAAAATGCACATATTGCTTATCGAATTGTGGATACAGACAATTACACCACCAGAAAGTTTACCGAAACCAGATAGATTTACTGCTGGGCTGTAGAAAACGTCATAACCGTCCAGCCAATTCATATTTGACAAATGTCTCAACAAGACAGACTATTTTGAATTTCCGAAGATATAATAAAAGTTCACAGTCGTTTATTTTGTCCCTCAACCCGTTAACGTTCCAGCACAAAAGGGATAGAGTTGTGTTGTCAGTCACGAGATCACTCTCAGAGTCAGTACTTGCAATGTCATTGACAATAGATTCTTGTGACATAATAACCAGGCCTCGGACGCTACCCTATGGGCGTGCTGAACGAGAAGGCGTCTTGCGCCTGTTACGTGAAGAGTCGGTCGCCGGTTGCCGCTTACGTTGACGTCTGTTGCGATCAGAACTGGGATACGACCAGAACTGGGATAAGTAATATTGAGAATTTATACGTCTTACTGTCAACTATGTATTTGATCGACAAACAATTATTAAGATCAAAATCAGCTGCACAACTCGTGTCCTTTATTTTAACTACTGATTGCAAAAAATGCCAATGGCAGCGCTCCATAGTCGATGTCCGCCATAATAGCTAAATATAGCAGCGCAGAAAATGTAGAAACGTGAAACTGAAACGAAATAGAATTCATGTTCATACGCTTTACTGTAATTACTCTACCAGCTTAAAATAAGTGAGCGACCAATTAATGTTCCTGGTTGTGGATGCTGAATTTAGGTGTCAGGTGTTTTTCATTCATTTTTTATTCATAGCGATTCATTCATTCCCAGAAATGGTTACTGCTCAACTTGAAATATGACTTTCATGCAATATCTAATGATATTTTAAATTATAGCTAATTATTCCTTTTTAACAATATACGTGTATGCCCACAAATAGAACCAGAAAATATATGATGTGAATGGTATTGGACTTTGATTTTATAGTTTAATAATTATGCTAATATGTGTAAAAATATAGTAAGTTGTATCTAAATATCGGCAAGCCTCGCCATTTTTGCACAGCGTTTTATGTAATAATACAGTAAATAGTTTCTTTTAAAGTAAGAACGGGGAATAAAAGAAAATTAAATTATGTCATAATTATTTTTTTAATGATGTTACATCCATTCTTGATGGGTATGTATGTATAACAATTCAAGTTTGTTTTGGGGATTAAAGACTTCTAAGTTATTTGTGTTATGCCATTTGTGAGAGTATATAAGAGATGTTGCATGGTAATACTTTTCAGAGAATATTTCTTATGAAATACTTGAAAAATATACAGGTTCATGTACACATTCATGACACTGTAAAAAGAGTGGTGAGCTATTATTTATAATGGTAGGGTGTATTCAGTAACACACCATCAGACATAATACTATTCTGATAATGCTGAGTGAAAGGTCCAGTTAAAGTTCTCATCCCCAAAAGTTCACATGGCCCCCTAAGCAGTTAGTGGCTCCCTATGTTTATAACATGTTTAGCCTCCAAGTAATGTTGTGTTAATATTACTGCTATTAGCATATACAATTTGCCAGTAATGATCATTTATAGCTTTCATCATTATTGTGTACATGGAAGCTGTTTGTAACAGACACCAGACATACAAGGCATAATTACTTCAGAATGAAAAAAGTGGGAGACTTTGTGCCCCATCTCATAAGGCTACAGTTATAACTTTGAAGAACATTTATGGTGTAGAAATTATCCAAAAACATTTCTTTAATGTTACTTTGAAAATCCCCTTCCTGGTCACCTTGATATAAATGGGAAATTCACTGAGCCCTTCATAGCAGCTTGAACTTGTTATTCCATGCATTGTCATCAATAACATTATATTTGCTGAACGAATTAGCGGTTAGAGTTGTCCCCCCTTCACAATTTGCTTGAAAGGGTCATCTGCTCCTTGTGTTAGAAGGCCAGCTGAAGCTTCTTTGATAACACATTAGGACTGAGATGAAACTGTCAAGGTAAATGATGCCTTCATATTTACTTTTTTGTGTGTAATTTTCCCCAGCAACCAATGCTACCTGATGTGGATATGGTTGTCAGGCTCAATGACTTAGTCATTGTTTAGAATCAAGTCTGAATGATTGCATGTGTGGATGCTTATGATCTCAATAACTGGATTGTCTGGTACAAACTCAGTTATTTACAGATATCATGTAGCTAGAATATTGTGTAGGAAAAAACAACAAACAAGCAAAAACAATTTATGCCAGCTTTGGATTAGGGAATTTGTGTGATAAATGTAGTCAAGGAAATTAAAACATGCAATATTGCCCCACTGCTTTTAGATTTTGAAGTATGAAGTATAAGAACCCAAAAGAAAATAATAAATTCCATTAAAATATAGATTTTAAACTTGTTCCACTTCAAACACATTTGGTTGAGGGAATATAAGTAATACTTTTAAACAAATCTCTTAAAGTTAGTACTGTAGATCAGCCCAGTGTGCTCTTAAATATGAAGTGTGATTTGCTATGAGCAGCCAAAATGAAATCAGAAGATTCCATTGATTGTAATTTTATGGTGTTATCCCTCTTCTAGTTGAATCTGTATGTATTATACTAATATTGTACAGGATATTGTCCTGTTCAAGATTCAGCCCACAATTTTTAAATGTCTGATTATTCTGTTAGTATTAGACTAAGGAGACATTATCCCTCTCCTGGTCAAAGGCAAACAGGATTAAATCAAGTTAACTCTTAAAGTTGTACTAATTAATGGCCTATTTGCTTCATAGTCTGCTTTCTACATGTCTGAAATATGATCTACTTTCATCAGATTTTAAAGTTGTTTTCCTTTATCTAATAAAGGGCATATGAATAGTATAAAATAGTTTTAAAATCTCTAAACATTGGCAATATTGACTTGTTGCATGTAGACTCTGTTTCACAAGTTTCACATACCGGTATGACTAAATACTATCAACAGCCATGAGGAATCTTTAGATTCGATAACTGTAATTTTTTAGTCAACTTTACTCAAGCAGGTATTGTCACAACAAGGAATAAGAACGCCATAATAACTTTACCAGAGAGATATAACATGAACCTAACAATTTACACACTCACACCCATTCAGCTTGAGTAAAATAACTATCACCCTTCAAGGGCATCACGCACAGCACAGTTTAGACACTAATCAAACATTGGACAACCACTGTTTCTCTCAAAATACTAACGGTTACTACATGCAAATCACTAATACATTAATAGTGTGCTAACAGTCATCCCTTCTCATACAATACATCCAACTGTAGATTTTTAAGGCATATTGCCACTCTTGGTTAAGGACATGTGAGTATCATTATTACTATTTCATTATTAATGCTATACTATTATTTCATTCATAATTTGCTGACAAGTTGGAATTGTTATTTACCACTATAAGCTCAGAGGAAATCTTGAAATTTCATAAACTGTACGTTTTAAAGGCTTTATCCAACTTCGGACAAAGGGCATGTCATTCATGATAACAGTTAAAAATATCTGAAAATAAGAACTATTGACCCAGTACATTCATAATTTGCTCACAGCTTTGAAATGTTATTCAATATCATCAGCCAAGATACCATTTTGAAATTGTATAAACTGTAGGTTTTAAAGACATTATCCTACTTCTGCTTAAAGGCACGTGATTAATAATAATAGTTAAAAATCTCTGAAAATTTGAACTATTGACCCAGTATAATCACAATTTGCTTGTAAGTTTAAAATGCTATTTACTATCATCAGCCAAGATAAATTCTTGAAATTCCATAAACTGTAGGTTTGAAAGACATTATCCCACTTCTGGTCAAATGCATGTGATAAATAATAATAGTTAAAAATCTCTGAAAATTTGAATTATTGACCCAGCACAGTAATAATTTACTTGTAGGTTTGGATTGCTATTTCCTTTTATCGGCCAAGAAAACTTCTTGAAATTCCTTAAACTGTAGGTTTTAAAGGCATTATCCCACTTCTGGTCAAAGGCACGTGATTAATAATACTAGTTAAAAATATCTATAAAATAGAATTATAGACCCAGTACATTCATAATTTGCTCAGAGGTTTGAAATGCTCATCTTTATCATCAGCCCAGACAACTTCTTGAAATTCCATAAACTGTAGGTTTTAAAGGCATTATCCCACTTCTGGTCAAAGGGATGTGATAAATAATAATAGTTAAACATCTCTGTAAAATAGAATTATAGACGCAATATATTCATAATTTGCTCAGAGGTTTGAAATGCTAATTTTTATCATCAAGCAAGATAACTTCCTGAAATTCCATAAACTGTAGGTTTTAAAGACATTATCCCACTTCTTTTCAAATGCTCGTGATTAATAATAATAGTTAAATATCTCTGAAAATTTGAATTATTGACCCAGTTCATTCATAACTTACATGTAGGTTTGAAATGCTATTTACTATCATCAGCCAAGATAACTTCTTGAAATTCAATAAACTGTAGGTTTTAAAGGCATTATCCCACTTCTGGTCAAAGGGATGTGATTAATAATAATAGTTAAAAATATCTATAAAATAGAATTATAGACCCAGTACATTCATAATTTGCTCAGAGGTTTGAAATGCTAATCTATATCATCAGCTCAGACAACTTCTGGAAATTCCATAAACTGTAGGTTTTAAAGGCATTATCCCACTTCTGGCCAAATGCATGTGATTAATAATAATAGTTAAATATCTCTGAAAATTTGAATTATTGACCCAGTATATCAATAATCTACTTGTAGGTTTGAAATGCTAATTACTATCATCAGCCATGAAAACTTCTTGAAATTCCATAAACTGTAGGTTTTAAAGGCATTATCCCACTTCTGGTCAAAGGGATGTGATTAATAATAATAGTTAAACATTTCTGTAAAATAGAATTATAGACGCAGTATATTCATAATTTGCTCAGAGGTTTGAAATGCTCATCTTTATCAACAGCCAAGAAAACTTCTTGAAATTCCATAAACTGTAGGTTTTAAAGACATTATCCCACTTCTTTTCAAATGCATGTGATTAATAATAATAGTTAAATATCTCTGAAAATTTGAATTAATGACCCAGTTCATTCATAACTTACTTGTAGGTTTGAAATGCCATTTACTATCATCAGCCAAGAAAACTTCTTCAAATTCAATGAACTGTAGGTTTTAAAGGCATTAACCCACTTCTGTTCAAATGCATGTGATTAATAATAATAGTTAAATATCTCTGAACATTTGAATTATTGACCCAGTACATTAATAGTTTACTTGTAGGTTTGAAATGCTATTTACTATCATCAGCCAAGATAACTTCTTGAAATTCCATAAACTGTAGGTTTTAAAGGCACTATCCCACTTCTGGTCAAAGGGATGTGATTAATAATAATAGTTAAACATTTCTGTAAAATAGAATTATAAACGCAGTATATTCATAATTTGCTCAGAGGTTTGAAATGCTAATCTATATCATCAGTCAAGACAACATCTTGAAATTCCATAAACGGTAGGTTTTAAAGGCATTATCCCACTTCTTTTCAAATGCACGTGATTAATAATAATAGTTAAATATCTCTGAAAATTTGAATTATTGACCCAGTTCATTCATAACTTACTTGTAGGTTTGAAATGCTATTTACTATCATCAGCCAAGAAAACTTCTTGAAATTCCATAAACTGTAGGTTTTAAAGGCATTATCCCACTTCTTTTCAAATGCACGTTATTAATAATAATAGTTAAATATCTCTGAACATTTGAATTATTGACCCAGTTCATTCATACCTTACTTGTAGGTTTGATATGCTATTTACTATCATCAGTCAAGATAACTTCTTGAAATTCAATAAACTGTAGGTTTTAAAGGCATTATCCCACTTCTGGTCAAAGGGATGTGATTAATAATAATAGTTAAACATTTCTGTAAAATAGAATTATAAACGCAGTATATTCATAATTTGCTCAGAGGTTTGAAATGCTAATCTATATCATCAGTCAAGACAACATCTTGAAATTCCATAAACTGTAGGTTTTAAAGGCATTATCCCACTTCTTTTCAAATGCACGTCATTAATAATAATAGTTAAATATCTCTGAAAATTTGAATTATTGACCCAGTTCATTCATAACTTACTTGTAGGTTTGAAATGCTATTTACTATCATCAGCCAAGAAAACTTCTTGAAATTCTATAAACTGTAGGTTTTAAAGGCATTATCCCACTTCTTTTCAAATGCACGTGATTAATAATAATAGTTAAATATCTCTGAAAATTTGAATTATTGACCCAGTTCATTCATACCTTACTTGTAGGTTTGAAATGCTATTTACTATCATCAGCCAAGATAACTTCTGGAAATTCAATAAACTGTAGGTTTTAAAGGCATTATCCCACTTCTGGTCAAAGGGATGTGATTAATAATAATAGTTAAAAATATCTATAAAATAGAATTATAGACCCAGTACATTCATAATTTGCTCAGAGGTTTGAAATGCTAATCTATATCATCAGCTCAGACAACTTCTGGAAATTCCATAAACTGTAGGTTTTAAAGGCATTATCCCACTTCTGGCCAAATGCATGTGATTAATAATAATAGTTAAATATCTCTGAAAATTTGAATTATTGACCCAGTATATCAATAATCTACTTGTAGGTTTGAAATGCTAATTACTATCATCAGCCATGAAAACTTCTTGAAATTCCATAAACTGTAGGTTTTAAAGGCATTATCCCACTTCTGGTCAAAGGGATGTGATTAATAATAATAGTTAAACATTTCTGTAAAATAGAATTATAGACGCAGTATATTCATAATTTGCTCAGAGGTTTGAAATGCTCATCTTTATCAACAGCCAAGAAAAACTTCTTGAAATTCCATAAACTGTAGGTTTTAAAGACATTATCCCACTTCTTTTCAAATGCATGTGATTAATAATAATAGTTAAATATCTCTGAAAATTTGAATTAATGACCCAGTTCATTCATAACTTACTTGTAGGTTTGAAATGCCATTTACTATCATCAGCCAAGAAAACTTCTTCAAATTCAATGAACTGTAGGTTTTAAAGGCATTAACCCACTTCTGTTCAAATGCATGTGATTAATAATAATAGTTAAATATCTCTGAACATTTGAATTATTGACCCAGTACATTAATAGTTTACTTGTAGGTTTGAAATGCTATTTACTATCATCAGCCAAGATAACTTCTTGAAATTCCATAAACTGTGGTTTTAAAGGCACTATCCCACTTCTGGTCAAAGGGATGTGATTAATAATAATAGTTAAACATTTCTGTAAAATAGAATTATAAACGCAGTATATTCATAATTTGCTCAGAGGTTTGAAATGCTAATCTATATCATCAGTCAAGACAACATCTTGAAATTCCATAAACGGTAGGTTTTAAAGGCATTATCCCACTTCTTTTCAAATGCACGTGATTAATAATAATAGTTAAATATCTCTGAAAATTTGAATTATTGACCCAGTTCATTCATAACTTACTTGTAGGTTTGAAATGCTATTTACTATCATCAGCCAAGAAAACTTCTTGAAATTCCATAAACTGTAGGTTTTAAAGGCATTATCCCACTTCTTTTCAAATGCACGTTATTAATAATAATAGTTAAATATCTCTGAACATTTGAATTATTGACCCAGTTCATTCATACCTTACTTGTAGGTTTGATATGCTATTTACTATCATCAGTCAAGATAACTTCTTGAAATTCAATAAACTGTAGGTTTTAAAGGCATTATCCCACTTCTGGTCAAAGGGATGTGATTAATAATAATAGTTAAACATTTCTGTAAAATAGAATTATAAACGCAGTATATTCATAATTTGCTCAGAGGTTTGAAATGCTAATCTATATCATCAGTCAAGACAACATCTTGAAATTCCATAAACTGTAGGTTTTAAAGGCATTATCCCACTTCTTTTCAAATGCACGTCATTAATAATAATAGTTAAATATCTCTGAAAATTTGAATTATTGACCCAGTTCATTCATAACTTACTTGTAGGTTTGAAATGCTATTTACTATCATCAGCCAAGAAAACTTCTTGAAATTCTATAAACTGTAGGTTTTAAAGGCATTATCCCACTTCTTTTCAAATGCACGTGATTAATAATAATAGTTAAATATCTCTGAAAATTTGAATTATTGACCCAGTTCATTCATACCTTACTTGTAGGTTTGAAATGCTATTTACTATCATCAGCCAAGATAACTTCTGGAAATTCTATAAACTGTAGGTTTTAAAGGCATTATCCCACTTCTGGTCAAAGGCACATGATTAATAATAATAGTTAATAATATCTGTAAAATAGAATTATAGACCCAGTACATTCATAATTTGCTCAGAGGTTTGAAATGCTAATCTATAACATCAGCCAAGAAAACTTCTTGAAATTCCATAAACTGTAGGTTTTAAAGGCATTAACCCACTTCTTTTCAAATGCATGTGATTAATATTAATAGTTAAATATCTCTGAACATTTGAATTATTGACCCAGTACACTAACAGTTTACTTGTAGGTTTGAAATGCTATTTACTATCATCAGCCAAGATAACTTCTTGAAATTCCATAAACTGTAGGTTTTAAAGGCATTATCCCACCTCTTTTCAAATGCATGTGATTAATAATAATAGTTAAATATCTCTGAAAATTTGAATTATTGACCCAGTAAATTCATAACTTACTTGTAGGTTTGAAATGGTATTTCCTATCATCAGCCAAGATAACTTCTTGAAATTCAATAAACTGTAGGTTTTAAAGGCATTATCCCACTTCTGGTCAAAGGCACGTGATTAATAATAATAGTTAATAATATCTGTAAAATGGAATTATAGACCCAGTACATTCATAATTTGCTCAGAGGTTTGAAATGCTCATCTTTATCATCAGCCAAGAAAACTTCTTGAAATTCCATAAACTGTAGGTTTTAAAGGCATTATCCCACTTCTGGTCAAAGGGATGTGATTAATAATAATAGTTAAAAATTTCTGTAAAATAGAATTATAGACGCAGTACATTCATAATTTGCTCAGAGGTTTGAAATGCTAATCTATATCATCAGCCAAGAAAACTTCTTGAAATTCTATAAACTGTAGGTTTTAAAGGCATTAACCCATTTCTGTTCAAATGCATGTGATTAATATTAATAGTTAAATATCTCTGAAAATTTGAATTATTGACCCAGTAATTTCATAACTTACTTGTAGGTTTGAAATGCTATTTTCTATCATCAGCCAAGATAACTTCTGGAAATTCAATAAACTGTAGGTTTTAAAGACATTATCCCACTTCTGGTCAAAGGCACGTGATTAATAATAATAGTTAATAATATCTGTAAAATAGAATTATAGACGCAGTACATTCATAATTTGCTCAGAGGTTTGAAATGCTAATCTATATCATCAGCCAAGAAAACTTCTTGAAATTCCATAAACTGTAGGTTTTAAAGGCATTAACCCACTTCTTTTCAAATGCATGTGATTAATATTAATAGTTAAGTATCTCTGAACATTTGAATTATTGACCCAGTACATTAATAGTTTACTTGTAGGTTTGAAATGCTATTTACTATCATCAGCCAAGATAACTTCTTGAAATTCCATAAACTGTAGGTTTTAAAGGCATTATCCCACTTCTGGTCAAAGGGATGTGATTAATAATAATAGTTAAACATTTCTGTAAAATAGAATTATAGACGCAGTATATTCATAATTTGCTCAGAGGTTTGAAATGCTAATCTATGTCATCAGTCAAGACAACATCTTGAAATTCCATAAACGGTAGGTTTTAAAGGCATTATCCCACTTCTGGTCAAAGGGATGTGATTAATAATAATAGTTAAACATTTCTGTAAAATAGAATTATAGACGCAGTATATTCATAATTTGCTCAGAGGTTTGAAATGCTCATCTTTATCATCAACCCAGACAACATCTTGAAATTCCATAAACGGTAGGTTTTAAAGGCATTATCCCACTTCTGGTCTAAGGGATGTGATTAATAATAATAGTTAAACATTTCTGTAACATAGAATTATAGACGCAGTATATTCATAATTTGCTCAGAGGTTTGAAACGCTAATCTATATCATCAGTCAAGACAACATCTTGAAATTCCATAAACGGTAGGTTTTAAAGGCATTATCCCACTTCTGGTCAAAGGCACGTGATTAATAATAATAGTTAATAATATCTGTAAAATAGAATTATAGACCCAGTACATTGATAATGTGCTCAGAGGTTTGAAATGCTAATCTATATCATCAGCTCAGACAACTTCTTGACATTCCATAAACTGTAGGTTTTAAAGGCATTATCCCACTTCTGGTCATATGCATGTGATTAATAATAATAGTTAAATATCTCTGAAAATTTGAATTATTGACCCAGTACATTAATAATCTACTTGTAGGTTTGAAATGCTAATTACTATCATCAGCCAAGAAAACTTCTTGAAATTCTATAAACTGTAGGTTTTAAAGTCATTATCCTGCTTTTGGTCAAAGGCACGTGATTAATAATAATAGTTAAAAATATCTGTAAAATAGAATTATAGACCCAGTATATTCATAATTTGCTCAGAGGTTTGAAATACTATTCGATATCATCAGGCCAGACAGCTTCTTGAAATTCCATAAACTGTAGGTTTGAAAGACATTATCCCACTTCTGTTCAAATGCTCGTGATTCATAATAATAGTTAAAAATCTCTGAAAATTTGAACTATTGACCCAGTATATTCACAATTTGCTTGTTAGTTTGAAATGCTATTTACTATCATCAGCCAAGATAACTTCTTGACATTCCATAAACTGTAGGTTTGAAAGACATTATCCCACTTCTGGTCAAATGCATGTGATTAATAATTTTAGTTAAAAATCTCTGAACATTTGAATTATTGACCCAGTACATTAATAGGTTACCTGTAGGTTTGAAATGCTATTTCCTATCATCAGCCATGAAAACTTCTTGGAATTCCATAAACTGTAGGTTTGAAAGGCATTATCCCACTTCTGGTCAAAGGCACTTGATTAATAATAATAGTTAAATATCTCTGAAAATTTGAATTATTGACCCTGCACAGTAATATTTTACTTGTTGGTTTGAAATGCTATTTACTATCATCAGCCAAGATCACTTCTTGAAATTCTATAAACTGTAGGTTTTAAAGGCATTATCCCACTTCTGGTCAAAGGGACATGATTAATAGTAATAGTTAAAAATATCTTTAAAATAGAATTATAGACGCAGTACATTCATAATTTGCTCAGAGGTTTGAAATGCTAATCTATATCATCAGGCCAGACAACTTCTTAAAATCCCATAAACTGTAGGTTTTAAAGGCATTATCCCACTTCTGGTCATATACATGTGATTAATAATAATAGTTAAATATCTCTGAAAATTTGAATTATTGACCCAGTTCATTCATAACTTACTTGTAGGTTTGAAATGCTATTTGCTATCCTCAGCCAAGGAAACGTTTTGAAATTCCATAAACTGTAGGTTTTAAAGGCATTATCCCACCTGGTCAAATGCATATGATAACTAATAATAGTTAAAAATCTCTGAAAATTTGAATTATTCACCCAGTACATTAATAATTTACTTGTAGGTTTGAAATGCTATTTACTATCATCAGCCAAGAAAGCTTCTTGAAATTCTATAAACTCTAGGTTTTAAAGTCATTATCCCACTTCTGGTCAAAGGCACATGATTAATAATAATAGTTAAAAATATCTGTAAAATAGAATTATAGACACAGTACATTAATAGTTTACCTGTAGGTTTGAAATGCTATTTACTATCATCATCCAAGAAAATCTCTTGAAATTCCATAAACTGTAGGTTTTAAAGGCATTATCCCACTTCTGGTCAAAGGCACGTGATTTATAATAATAGTTAAAAATCTCTGAACATTTGAATAATTGACCCAGTACATTAATAATTTACTTGTGGGTTTAAAATGCTATTTACTATTATCAGCCAAGAAAACTTCTTTAAATTCCATAAACTGTAGGTTTTAAAGGCATTATCCCATTTCTGGTCATATACATGTGATTAATATTAATAGTTAAGAATTTCAGCTTAGTGTGTTTCCATTTCTGAAATGTAAATCTGCACATGGTAACTTTGAAATATAATGAAGATATGCCATCTGCAAAGCTTTAAAAGTCATTTTTTCAGTTATTCCCCCATTTACACTTTTCCAGTTACAGAGTTAGATATTAACATAAGCCTTCTTGCCCTTCTGCCCCTCTGTATCAAAACTCAATACAGTCACAAACACTTGGGATGGACTCCATTTCTGAACTTTCATTGTTGAGATGCTTGTAATTAAAGTTCTTGAATTTCTCAATCAGAAAATGACATGCTTCTTTCACTGCTTCGTACAAAGTGTGGTGTGGTGTTGCACTGTGAAGAAAACAGAAAGACATTATCAATGTACCATGTTTGCATTAACTAACTTCATCAAAAATATTCAAGAAAATGGCCACCAACATACTTGAAAACCATGGAAAGTACTTTGAATAACTTGGAATGGCAGTTGCCAAGTGAGTGGATTGAACAAGAGCGGAGTGGAGAGGAGTGGGTAGTGCAAGTGAAATGAGAGAGTGTGTGGATGGGTTGGGGAATGAGTGAGTGAGTGAGAGAAGTTGAGTGGAGTTGGTTTGACAGGAGTGGGTGGTGTGAGGGAAGAGGGTCTAGTGAGAGTAGCATAGTTGGGGAGTGACTGAAACGGAGTGAGTCGAGCAAGGGAAGAGGGTGTAGTGAGAGTAGCATAGTGGTTGGAGAGGGTGGAGCGGAGTGAGTCGAGTGAGGGAAGAGGGTATAGTGAGAGTAGCATAGTGGGTGGTGTGAGGGAAGAGGGTGTGGCGAGAGTAGCATATTGGGTGGAGCGGAGTGAGTGGAGCGAGGGAAGAGGGTGTAGTGAGAGTAGTGTAGTGGGTGGAGTGGGTGGAACGGAGTGAGTGGAGAGAGGGAAGAGGGTGTATCGAGAGTAGTGTAGTGGCCGGAGTGGAGTGAGTCGAGCGAGGGAAGAGGGTGTAGTGAGAGTAGCATAGTGGGTGGAGTGGGTGGAGCGGAGTGAGTGGAGGCGAGGGAAGAGGGTTGAGTGAGTAGTGTAGTGGGGAGGACTGGACTGAGCCGGAGTCGAAATGAGTGAGGGAAGAGGGTGAGGAGTAGTGTAGTGGGTTGGAGTGACTGGAGGTGAGTCGGAGGAAGGAAAGAGGTTGTAGTGAGAGTAGTGTAGTGGGTGGAGTGGTGGAGCGGAGGGAGGGAGCGAGGGAAGAGAGTGTAGTGAGAGTTGTGTAGTGGATTGAGTGACTGGATCGGAGTGAGTCGAGCGAGGAAAGAGGGTGAATGAGAGTAGTGTAGTGGGTGGAGTGGCTGGAGCGGAGTGAGTCGAGCGAAGGAAGAGGGTGTAGTGAGAGTAGCATAGTGGGTGGAGCGGAGTGAGTGGAGCGAGGAAAGAGGGTGTAGTGAGAGTAGTGTAGTGGGTGGAGTGACTGGAGCGGAGTGAGTGGAGCGAGGGAAGAGGGTGTATCAAGAGTAGTTTAGCTGGTGGAGCGGAGTGAATTGAGCGAGGGAAGAGGGTGTAGTGAGAGTAGCATAGTGGGTGGAGTTGGTGGATTGGAGTGAGTGGAGCGAGGGAAGAGGTTGAGTGAGAGTAGTGTAGTGGGTGGAGTGACTGGAGCGGATCGAGTGGAACGAGGGAAGAGGTTGTAGTGAGAGTAGCATAGTGGGTGGAGTGTGTGGAACGGAGTGAGTGGAGCGAGAGGATAGGGTGTAATGAGAGTAGAGTAGTTGGTGGAGTGACTGGAGCGGAGTGAGTCGAGCGAGGGAAGAGGGTGTATTGAGAGTAGTGCAGTGGGTTGAGTGAATGGAGTGGAGTGAGTCGAGCGAGGGAAGAGGGTGTAGTGAGAGTAGTGTAGAGGGTTGAGTGACTGGAGTGGAGTGAGTCGAGTGAGTGAAGATTGTGAGTGAGAGTAGTGGAGTGGGTGCAGCCCAGGTGAGTGGGAGCGGAGTGAGTCAAGTGAGGGAAGAGGTTATAGTGAGTGTAGTGTAGTGGGAGTGGAGTGGGTGGAGGCAGTTGAGGTGGAGCGAGGGAAAGAGGAATGTGAGGAGTAGTGTAGTGGGCTGAGTGGACTGGAGCAGGTGTTTGGAGGAGAGCCGGGTGTAGCGGAGAGTAGCATAGTGGATGGAGTGGGTGGAGGCGGAGCAAATCGACCAAGGGAAGAGGGTATAGTGAGAGTAGCATAGTGGGTGGTGTGAGGGAAGAGGGTGTTGCGAGAGTAGCATATTGGGTGGAGCGGAGTGAGTGGAGCGAGGGAAGAGGGTGTAGTGAGAGTAGTGTAGTGGGTGGAGTGGGTAGAACGGACTGAGTGGAGCGAGGGAAGAGGCTGTATCGAGAGTAGTGTAGTGGGTGGAGTGAAGTGAGTCGAGCGAGGGAAAGAGGTGCGGTAAGAGTAGCATAGTGGGTGGAGTGGGTGGAGCGAATGAGGTGGAGCGAGGGAAAGAGGTTGAGTGAGAGTAGTGTAGTGGGTGAGTGGGCCCGAGGTGGAGTCTAGTCAGAGCGAGGAAGAGGGTGAATGAGTCTAGTGTAGTGGCTGGAGAGGCTGGAGCGGAGTGAGTGGAGCGAGGTAAGAGGGTGTAGTGAGAGTAGTGTAGTGGGTTGAGTGACTGGAGAGGAGTGGGTGGAGCGAGGGAAGAGGGTGTAGTGAGCGTAGTGCAGTGCACAAGAAAAAAAATGGTGATTTCCAAAAATTTCCAATTTGGAAAGATGATATTTCCAAAAATTTCCAAAATTGGAAAGATGATATTTCCAAGGCTTGGAAATCTTTGGAAATTTAGGAAGGATTTTACCACTACTTCTTTCAGTTTCTCCTTTTCCCAAGGATCCCCGTGAGTGTATAGACTGTGTATTCGTCCTCCTAGGAAGTGTATTCGTCCCTCCTATGCGAGCAACTATAACCAGGGAGACTATAAGACGTTGTAGATTATTCCTGGTATAACTTCTCTCGTCTGCATCCTTGTTGTTCTAGGTGTCAACAATTGGCATTAACTCAACATATTTGCCTGATATGGCTAGCATTTTCCAAAATACAGTTTTAAGTGTATGGTTTACTTATTATCCACAAAAGCGCAAAATAGTTTTAACCTGTCACGGTTTGCATAAACACAAATTACATAGACCTACGTTACATCATTGATTAAATAAAAAGTTTACCGGACCCACTGACTGACTGGCCATGGTTTGTTACATGTCATAAAAGTGAACCCTTGCCAGGAATAATAGGCTTATTGTAGTAGAATACATTCTTTAATGGTACCCTCTAATTAACACCCTGACACAAAAGGATGGACCGTTTAGGTGGTTTATCATTGCAGAAATCAACAGTCAACAGACCATGAAAATGTTGTTTTAAGACTGTGATGAATAGAGAGCAACCCGTTTGGGTTTGTGGTCAAGACAGGTGTTATGCAGTTGGTGTATTCACGAGAAATATCATGAACTTAATAATAGATACCGGTTGGTTATATTGTCCACACAGGCGGACTGGCAAAAAGAACCCAAATGAATCCCTTCTTAAAAACTTCATAGTGTAACTAATTAATTTCGGTCATATACAATAAAAGGTGACTAAATGTTTAATTTTAGATAACGTTAAATAATTTCTAGAGAAACCATGTACACAAGTTCATATCACAGATGATTCCAGAGACAAATAGTTTATGAGATTCTAGTTTATGAAAGCATTAAATTCCCAAACAAACAATCTGTTCTCTAATGCTCGGGAATTATTACCACTTACATACCATAGTTTGAGATGTCGACTCAGGAAGCCGACCTTTCGATTCTTATAAGGCTCAGGACATTGACAAGGGGTACGCTTTAAAGTTTGCGTGTTATTTTTGCTTGCACATGCCTAATCTCATGTGACGTGTTATTACAAGCTGGTGGTTGATGGAAGTGAACACATCGCACACTGAAGCCGACCGTGTAAAAACATGATCAAAACAATCATATGGTAAACACATTTAACAAGGCACTGATCCAGAGCAATTTCCGCGCACTGGTTGTTGCTTTTGTTATTGCTTTTCCCTGAGTACCCGGATGATATCCCAGTACTTTCGATTGGTTCAGACCTTTGCTGCGCAACCCGCAATTGATCGTATAGGTGTAGATTGATCAACAAAAAATAAAATCTTTTTTACTCGATAATATTTCCATCATTTGAAAATGAAATGAAAAACACTTTTGAAGTTTAATCATCTGCCAGTGGTAAAAATGTCAGGACTGAAAAAACGAAGTCAATGTATGTCTACATATTTTGTCTTATAATCCCAACTATTATATTGCCACATTTGGCATGCATTTTGAAACTTAATAAAAAGCATACGATTATACTTTTAGAGCGTATTTATAACATGACTGTAATATCTAGACATTTTATAGGAATGCCAACAAGAATCATATTTCACACACACCCTTGGTATGACCTAGTGTATGTTGTCTGTCTCATTACAGCGAAAACAAATGATTCTGCTGAATGCCACAAACAAATGAATAAAACAAAATGCAAATATTAGAAATAAAAACCGACTGAAGTCTGCAACAATGTCAGGTTATTACCTTGTTCGAGGAATGTAATCCATCAATATCCACATAGGTTTACTCCCCGATTTTGACAGCCTCAAATTTGGATATAGGAGCCAATAGAGCTTTTGGTCTGATGTGTATGTTGTTTGTCCCTCTTCTGGACAACAGTCCCATCTGCTATTGTAGTGACTGAGGCTGCTTTCAGGCACTGATATTCCACATAATGGTACCCATTCCTGCTGGCAGCGTTCGTCTCGTATTAGTTTGTATTAGTGTTGAAGAATTTTACTTGTTCTGTACTTTCCTCAGGTGATTGCATTAACATAACTACCCTTTAATTGGTGCAGCTAGTTATCCCAGGTTTGAGAGCTTAAACTTCGCTAATCAGTGACCAAGACGCTTTCTCGCAAAAGGGACACTACCTCCACATAAAGGAACAATATGCCATTGATCTGCCACGTGACAAAGAATCCCGCGTTCCATGTCAAAGTGTCTTTACCAGGATACATCGATTCAGTTTTCACGTTGGTGTATAATCTCATTGGTCAACAAATTGCATGATGTCCGCCATTCTTTAAAAAGGCAATCTAATTCAGCCAACAATGATCACAAATCCACTTGTGTTTTTCTTGGCTTGGTCATCTCCTCCCCACACACCCCACCCACCCGTACCATTGTCTTGCTAATTAACATGGTACCGGTGATCCTCTTACGCCTTAAATAAACAACTTGCCTGACTGGCAAGAGGAACACCCCATCAACTTACTGGCGGTTAATACATTGAAGGAAAGATGTTGTTTTACACAGGTACAGGGTACAGGACAGGGTGTAATCAGTATAGATTAGTAAATCTACATACATAAACATTACCTTTGACAAATCCACTGTGCAAGAAAAAGTACTAATCAATCAGCGTGTTATCGGTTAATCCTTTGATCAATGTTTGTGGTTGTATCTCAGTTGATAATTCGTCTTGCTGCAGTTCCATGAGCATAGCCACATAACATGTAACCACATTTGTCACATCAGACCATCAATTCATAATGCTGAGTACATGTATTTATCACTCAAGACAAAAAGAAATGCAAAATGGGAACCTTTATAAGGTAATCTGAGTGCATATTACCATCACACCTGTTATAAATGCATTAATTGACCATCAAGTGAATGATGACAAATAACATGTGTAGGTTTATACCACCAAACACTCAACTGGTTTACAGCAAAGGGGATAATAATCCTTTGAATTGCATGCAATGTTAATTGCCTGAAAAAAGTTATGGAGCCGACACTGTTTGGAGGATACGAACGGAATTTCATTGTTGCATAAGAAATACATATAAGCATTGGATGTGTACTGAAGTTAAATTGTATATACCTAAGTACATTTTCATTTGTCATAAATATAATATGTAATAGACATCATATGTTTACATGGCATGATTAAATATCGAGGTAAAAAACACAGAAATAAGATCAAATTGAAAAATTGGATCAGTCACTATGCCATCTATGCATTAAAAATCCGAAAAGCATATACACTGCTGGTATACTTTATTGCAAACAGACAGGAACTACTGGGGGTATTCTCAAATACATGTAACAGCATCTGATGAACATCCACCTTCCCTAATGTCCCGCTGTTTGGGTTGAAGAAATTTTGTCATGTGGCCAGAAGCCCAGTCCCTGTGTCCGTCATGGTCGAGGGAGCAGATACCGACAAGCTTGCAGTTTGGTTTTGGTAATTAGACTGTTGGCGAGAAACATTAATCGCTCTGGATCAGTTCCCTAATTACATTGGGATATATACATGTAATGAGAAGAAGCATGAAAGTGTACATTCGATTTCGAAATGGCTAATGCTCAACTTTTCGAACATAAGTTTATTCCTACACCTCGTTGGTGCAATATGCCGAAGGCCAAAGACAACCCACGACGAAGAAATACCGATACCTTGAACGACATCTTCAAGAACTGAGACACCAGTTTCAAACTAAAATGGAATGTTAACTGTTAGACAGTTTGCTGATTCAGCGTCTCTTCTTCTTTCACATCTTTAATATATTTATAATGTACTTATAAATGTATGTATATTTATAATTATGTAATATTTTGAAACATTTCATAATATGATGTGTAATATAACCATTTATAAAAAATCCTTGTAATATATAGCATGTTGTAACATGATTAAATAAAATCTGTCCATATAGTCTCCCGTTACTACTCGTGGCTTACGCCTTCTAATGTTTTTTTATGTGTTTTATATTTCAATGTTTATATGCTGAGACCGAAATGAAACACTATCTTTATACATATATTTGCCTCGTTTTCTCTCATTAGGTGTGCTCTCATCTCGCATAATCCGGAATATCCTCTTCTATCAACACGTAGGCCTTTCATTGTCTCTATAATCCAATGTTATTTTGCTAACGGACGGGACATCAACATTTCTCTTAACTCATCTGTTTGGACCAAAGGTCGATAGAGGGGAGTTTCCATGTATATTCTCACGCCGTTATCAAGATAACAGTTACCAGGTGAACAGAAGTATATATGCATAGTGACTAGAAGCAAATTAACACCAGGTGATTCAGCAAGTAGCACATCGTTGGGGGCATGAGGAGAGTAATATCAACAAGTCTAAATCCACTCCTTTGTCCAAGTGATGGAATCAATCAACATTCAATCAGCTTGTCTATCCTGAACGTTGTACATCGACATGCCGCTCTATGCAATAAACAGGGAGTTGTCATCACATAAGTGGTATGTTTCGTTGTGTATCCCCATACTGTTTACTGCAGTATAAGGTGAAATCTGCTTCACTTTGCGAATGACCAATCTTTTGACGTTGATTTAAGTTCTACTTTAAGTAAACTGGGTTACCTAACAGATTAATCTCAGATTAAAACATCTCATTCCAAAGTCGTGTTTTCTATTTCAGGTACTAAGAAATACTGAATGTTTACATATTAGATATAAATCTATCGGTACCAGTTTGACGTGTCTGGTCATGAGTCAACTAACATAGTGATTATATATTTTTGACCATTACACGTGTCATTCACACGTCACGTATGCCATTCTAATGTTCTCTGATCCATTTCATCATACAGCATTTATGTCATTCAATGTTTTGAAGCTCATATGAAAACATGAAAAAAATGTTACTGTTCCAGTTCCTTTTGAAGAGTGAAATTATTTTTTGTTCTTGGAGTGTTCCATCCAATATAGTCATTATGGTTACAATCGGCCTGATTTTAATTAATACCTATCAAGTTATAGATGTTATACACGCGTGCATGCACACACACACACACACAAAACATCCGTAATTTGTGAATTGTTCGGACGATAAAGAAATATCTAATTTGATAAGAATCACTCTATAAATTATCAAAAATGTGGAACAAACTTCCGTATACTACCATTTCAGAAACATTGCGATATTGACCATGGAATAATGTTAACAATATGCAACCAACCCAATGTACTACAATACAATTTTCACCGCCTGTGCATACCACACTGTTGACGAATCTCTCAGGTGTGTTAGAGCGATAATCACATCGCGACATGATTAACAAACCTACAGGTCAGCAGATTTTAATAACTTACCTTTTTAATAAGAAAACAAGATTTATGGATGTCTACTTCTTTATTGTGAATAACACGAAGTTTCGGAGCATATGCTTGCTCCTTCATCAGGTGAAAATCAGGTCACAGTAATGCATTTCACTTCTTAATGCCCATCAAAGTTTTAACTTACTTCCAGAGGCTTCTTTAAGAGGCATAAGGCCAAGGCAGTAGGCCTTGTTAATTGGTGACTCTTAACTGCCTTGACTCACTCATCAATCAACAAGGGATTAGGTCCTGGGGCGTGCAAAGAACAATAATTTACCATCACCCACCAGTTATCTCCCCTTGTGGACATTTCCAAAATTGGAAACATTGTTCTTGAATATGTCATGCTTTTTGCATATTTCATGCAATTCGAACAGCAACTGTTTGACTGCGTTATTCCTTGCACTTTGCTGTTGCTAGAAGACTCTGAAAATTTACTTAGGTAAATAGGTAAATACAGTTTTAGCACACAGCAAATGCTTATATGTATTTCTTTTGCAACAATGAAGTTCTGTCCGTATTCTCAAAATAGTGTCGGCCCATAGGTTTTCACATGCAATTAAAATTGCATGCAGTACAGCAATTAATACTCCCTTGTTGTAACCCGTGTTAGGTGGTATAAACCTACACATGTCATTTGTCATCATTCACTTGATGGTCAGTTAATAAATTTATAACAGGTATAATAAGTGGTAACACCACTTAGATAACCTGGACAAAGGTTCCCATTTTGCATTTCTTGTGTCTGGAGTAAATACCTCAACAGTATAAACATCGATCAAAGTTGATTAACCCATACTTTTATCCCTACACAGCGGATTTGTCAAAAGGTAGTGTTTATGTATGTACATTTACTAATCAATACTAAATACACTCTGTATCGTGTCTGTGTCTGCGTAAAACAACTTCCTTCTTTCAAGGATTAACCGCCAAGACATTGATTCTCATTATTGGCTGATTAAATTACTTTTGTAAAGAATGGCGGAGATTATGCAATTAGTTCCCAGGTATGCTATCTTGGGTGACCAATGCGACTATATACCAATGTGAAATACCTGAAACGATATATCACTTTTCGTGAACATGTATTAGACTGTTAAAAGACACATCATTTGGAACAGCTGCAGGTGAATGGCATACGGCTCGTTTTTGTGGGATATTGATGGATACATTCCTCGAAAAAGTAATAGCCTGACATCATTATAACTACCTGTTTTAGTTTTAATAACTGCATTCTGTTTTTATTCATTTGTCGCAGCATTCCACAGAATCCATGATTTCGTCGTGAAGTAATGAGACAGACAACATACACTAGGGCGTGTGTGCGAATTATGATTTACAATGTCTAGATATTCAAGTTATAAGTAAAGGCAGATCGCCTGATAATAAACTAATTAGGATTATAAGACCAAATAGAAAGACGCACGTTGACTAGTATGGTGTCCTATAATTGCCATCGCGTGGCGCGTAAAAAAAGAACTACGTCGTGGGCGACGACGTCGATTTTGTATTTTTGTCGTAGATCATTCTTGTGTATTTCTGCACGACGTCGTTGTCGACATCGTCTTTTTTATACGACGTCGTGGGCGACGTCGCCCACGACGTAGTTCTTTTACTGGCGCCACGCGATGGCAATTATAGGGAAACCATAGATCTAGTATCTTGCTATTGAATTGGGTGAGTGGACATTAACCATGGGAATGTAGCAAGATATTTATTGCGCAGTATAAAACACTTTTGACCCTCACCTCGCTTCCGAGGAAGAAATCGTTATGTTATAAGTTGTGTCATGCCAAATCCTGTTGGCCATGATTCCAATACATATTTAACTACGAGTAGAAAGTAGTTTTGCTTTTCTTTAACAGACTTTAGCCCGTCATGTTACGATTATTAAAAATGGCAGCGCACTGTCACGAACATCCGCGAGTCTGAGAATAAATGCGATTTAGGTTTGTTTTCACCGAGTTACAAAAATCAAAACTACTTTCTGACTGGTAGTACAATATGCATTTGATTGATGTCCAACAGGATTTGCGGTGACTATATCCATATCATACCACCTCTCGAGGAAGCGGAGGTGGGTGGCCAATATCAACACTACTTTACAATATTATTGTCACTTCCAATTCACGAATCTCGCTTCCGGAGAAAGAAATCTTTATGCTTCAAGTTGTGTCATGGAAAATAGCGTTTGGTCATCAATCCTTATATATATTGTACACTACAAGTAAGTAGTTTGATTCTTTAACTTCCGCGAAGCGATCTGGACAAATTCTAAGATATCGTTCCAAGCCTAATAAACGCTTTGTTCTGCACTCACAAACATAACTCATTTACTAAATCGATTTAGCACGAACTCGGTGGGTCCTGCGGAAATTAGTACATGAGTGACACCATCGACTGACCCCCGAGGACGGCAACGCAACGATTGACAGCAACGCAACAATCTTTGCTTCAAGTTTCGTTGTTCAGACCATCTTTTAATGTTGGAATAAGGGCGAAAAGTAAATATAAAACAACATGAGCGGATTCTAATCTCTGTGTATTGTAATTTTACCCATTTAACCAGAGTACCAATTCTTTATTGAATGTTCATCATACAGTGATCTGAGAAACAGCCTCCGCCAATACCACATGCTATCAATCCCGGTGAAACATTGACAAAAGAGCAGAGTTTTGGAACATAGAGTATAAGATTAAATTCAGACATTGTACACGTTAGCATACAGCTTACCATTACATATGGCGCTGGATTGTATTTCTCATCTTTATAATTGTAAAACGGGTTCAGGGTCTCTTGCCGTGAAATTAACTCTCACTGACCAGATATAAGCTTCAATGATGATACATATTTTAAACCTCAACGCGGACAAATCTTCACTCCCCTCAAATCTCTAAAACATTGTTGAACGCTTGGAAACGTGTTCACTGCGAACGTCGTCAAACTCCCAAGTCCAAGTTCTCCCTGAGAACTGGTCTCAATTTCAGAGCTCGGATCTTATCTTCTGACAGCGCGAGTTTCACAATAATTGGACGTGGTTTAGTTACATGTTGACGTTTAGCGCCAATGCGGTGTGCGCGAATCACGTCAGACGATTGCCATGTCATACAGGTCAAGTATGTATCAAATGTAGACAACAGAATCTCTTTACATGACATTGACTTCTCACCGTCAGCTTCCGGAATAACATGTAGGGGGATGTTGTCACGTCGACGAACAACCTCGTTAATCTCCAGGTTATACGTTACGATAAATCTCCACTAAACCATGGATGCATCTTCGGCTCGGCCCGATGATTATATTACCTCCCGTGGCTGGAGTTTTACCCAATCAGGTGTCTACAATGGGAAGCTGAGCGTACCAATCACAACACACTTTCGCTTCTTTTACCTAATCGATTAAACTTGGCAACACGATTGTTGTTTAGGTACTCTGAAAGAGGTACAAGGAGTTCTTGCATATATTTTATTAGGTTTCACAACTGTTAGTTTGTCTGTATGATTTTCCCCAAAATCTGAGTCGCACTGCGAACAAACTTTCGCGGCTGCGACTGTTATCTTTGTTGACACTGGCAAATCGGCAAATCGAGGATGGTCGACTAAATACCTCAAGTTTATCTAAATCGTCGTCAATTTTGGTCATAAGTTCGTAAATGTTATCAACTTTTTCCGAAAAGGCGTCAAAATCCGTATGCATACTCTCGGTGGTTTTTTTTCCGGTTCTCTCTATCCAATTTGATAAGGTTAACAGTTTTATCAAGTTTATCATATCTAGAAGGAATCGACTTCACGTCTTCTTTCAACGATGTGATTTATTCACTCGGCTCGGACTTGTCTTCTAATTTGGCCATAATGGAATCTTATTAAGCTTCTTCAAGTGTAAAGGGTCCCGGGTTTAACTCCACATCGTCAGAGCACAATAAGATCTTCTCACGTTGTACCCATGTTGGGTAACATTGGCTTTCCGAATGACACATGAATGCAATAATAATAGGAAGAATGATAAGGACACTGATATGACGAGGAACTAATGAACAACTGGCAGTCATTATCAATGATTAATATTAGGCCAGATTTATAATAAGTAGTCAAGGCAACGGCACACCTGGGGTCAAGGGGAACAGAGCTCCAAACACAGTAGCAGGTGTAAGTAGTAATCAGCTTTTAAAGAGCAGAAATTTACTTTTGCTTGGAGCGCTGTATTATTAATGGATGGATCAGCGAGCCCCGATTTATATACAACAGAATCAGCACATGAGGAACTAAAAGACTCGACATTTTATCATCTTAATGTCAGCATCAGCTGTAACAGATCTACACAACACAATGACAGAACGTGTTAGGAAAAGCGATTTTCACTAATCTAATCTGGTATCTTTAAAGCGACATAACACATGTAATTCGGTATCTGTTGCAGCCAAATGTGTATGTATAAAACTTCAGAGGTGTGTTAATACATATAGCTTATAAAATGTCCAATATGTGAACGCGCCCGTTTCCAAATTTGCGTTTTCTTCAATGTCTGTTGTGGCCACCATGTGCCCCAAAAACTGCTCTTCATCGTCTTGGAATGGACTGAATAAGTCTTTGATTTCGAACTTATGGAATTCTGGCCCATTCCTCTTGCAATGCCTGGGACAGTTGATGGAGTAGAGATTGCTTGATGGAGTTGAGATTGGGCGATTTCGAAGGTCAAGGAAACACTGTAATGTTATTCTGAAGATGCTGAATAGTGGCATGTGCTGTGTGTGGCATTATCTTGCTGGATCAACTCCCTCAATGATAGGGATCATGTGAAGCCTTAAGATTTCGTCTCCATACCGAATACCAGTTAAATTGTCCCGAGGGCGTACAAAGTTAGATTTGGGCATGACTCGTCAATAAAGCATACACGTTGCCAGTTTTGTACATTCCAGAATCGAACTTTATTGCACCACTGGACCCGTCGACGTCGATAGTGTCGTCGCAGTACAAGGCCGAAACAGGGTCCCCTCGTAATCGATTACGAACGGTTTGAAATGACTGCAGTGGTAATCCGGCCTTATATAGGCAATGTCCTCGCTCACGTTTCCTCAGAACTGCACGTGCATATTACGAACCACTTTTTCTCCATGACATTTTCATGCATGTTGATACTTTCAAACGTAAGCGTGCATTAAAATTACCGAAGATGCGTTTTTGCTCTGTGCGTTTGTTCATGTACACAAACCAGCATTGTAATGGCGAACAATCAAACACTAATTTTGAAAAATAATTGACATTTCATTTATCAATATTCTTTTTGGTTAGAGTTTATCTGTACCCGTGATCCCGTAAGCAAACTGATCATGGTACTGCTACCTATGCGAGTCATAAGCTACACAATACTGATATTTAAGCTAACTTTCATGCTGAACCAGGTCATCTGACCCTGGGTGTAAAGCTCACTAACCAGCAACATCACGGCGGGGACGCCACAAATTTGCTTCACACATTGTACCTATGTGGGGACAGCCTGGTAGGTACTGTTGTCGAAGCAATATGGTAACAGTCAGGGATAAGGATCGCCGATTTGGTTGATACAATCACCCTATCCCAATTGCGTAGACCAATATTCGTGTTGTTGATTACTGGATTGTCTGGTCCAGACTCGATTATTTACAGGAAGCCGCCATACAGCTGGAATATAGCTGGGTGCGGCTTTAAACAACAAACCAACGACAAGGAGTATTTGTAACGACGTGAAGGTTTGTATCAACGTCTTTTGTAGTATTTTTTCAGCTTAGTTACGTTAGGTTCTTACATTTGCCAGTTATCTCAATGTGATGTGTCAGGCTGCACCTGTAGTAATGTACCCGCCAAACAACTACAAACAGAGCCTTGGAACTAAATATACCTTCAAACTGACACGCAAAGAACAACTACTCTACTGACGATCAGTGTCTTCTTTCACCCTGTTTATAAAGCGTGTACAATCGATCACTTGCTCGTAAAACCCATTGCTCGGGAATCCAGTGATCAGCTGAAATCTGAGAATATGTATGCTATACACCGTGTTATTGCGTGTTCGATAATAGTTGGTGTGGTATTCTACGAGACGCTAAAGCTGCTTCGTTTGAAACATGAACGGTATTCAGAGGCCGCTATCATAATAATAAATCATTAACATCAAGGTTGATTGTACGAGGATCTGAGTTGACACTATTGGTATATACTGCGTGTTAGATAATAACGGCATGTCAGTGTCTCCTATTAATAGCGTTCTACATCAGTCACGCTATGTCGAGGCCTTATTCTACCCAAGCAACTGTATGCGTTCAAACTGAATTGAGTTGCTATATGTAAACAGGAATAATTTCAAAATATATAATAATTCATGAACACTTATAGATGAGTTAACGGACTTTTAAGTTCATGTGTTGACAGTTAAAGTCACTTCGCAAAAAGAGCACTATTAACAGTAACTTTACTGGTATCAGTACAATCATATTTTACGTGCTGCTATTACTTCCCAACAATTGTTCATATGGCATATTACCCCTGATAATCCGGTTTAGAATTGGTCTTCAGCAACTCAGCTTGTCTTGAGAGGCAAACAACTGGTGGTCAGGATCGCGGACTTGGTTGGCACATGTCATCGTATCTCAGCTGCGTAGATCGATGTTCATGTTGTTGACTTTTTAACAGTTCATACATTTTTATGATTGTCTGGTGACTAATGGTGAATACATTTTCTACGTGTTATTTTCTTTCAGTTCTCTTTCCACTTGGGCATTTGCAATGATACATGAATTTGGTGAACTGGAGTCAATTTATGGATATTAATTAATAGTGTTAATATGTGGATGTTCTTTTTTTATTTACCTGTATTCCCGTATATTGCTATGTCGCCAATAAATGCTGTAGATATAATATCTCTGATGTGTTTATCTGAACTTGTCATTCATATGACTATACGGTGTTTGTGTTTCTTATAGGTCGCTTGGCAGCACATTTTATGTTTTGCAGATTGAATATATTTGCTGTGTGTGACACAACACTAAAATAATCTTCTTCTTCTTCTCCTCCTTCTTCTTCTTCGTCTCCGTCTGCTTCTCGAGACACGTGATTTTGCCAAGTGAGGCCAGGAATGAACATGGCTGCCATTTTCTTCTTTGTGATTTTCTCCACCTGCCGACAGTAGAACGTCACGTGTTCTCCCACGTGTGTCTGTTTGACTGCACAGACATTCGACGACGATCTCACCTGACCCAGGTTGTGTGTGTTATTGAGCTGGTCACGTGACTAACTGTACCTGAGATGCATGAGTATAAAACCAGCGACAGCCGTCATATGCTGCATTACAGCCGGGACCTGACTGGTTGAGGCTGAGCACACAGCTGGTAGGGCGAGCACACAGCGGGTGAGTACTGCTGATACTTTTAGTGCTGATTTACTGCTACTTATTTTGGCAAGATGTCGTCTACATGTTAACCGATGCATGTGTATTCATTCATGTCTTTGACATTATGTCTACATGTATCATGAGACATAATTCAACTTATTGTGACTTAAATCAGCGAATTTCTAGCAAATGTCTAGCATTATCAAAATACTGTTTGGCCTGTGGGCGATAATATTTTCAAATGCATAGTATCATGGCATACTATTCAACATATTTTATCCTCATTCAACTTATTTTAGCACGCTTGAACAGACAGTCAAATGATTGGCATGATACTCATCGATTTACGCGGTTGAGATACTATGGCATGCATCAACTTGTCAGCGAACCTGAGCACCCGATCCTGTTAGTCGCCTCCAACGACAAGCATGGGTTCCTGAAGATCAATATTAGACCTGTTCTTTACATGTTTTCAAGTTGCGAGTTTCGTAGAGATAACAGATACCATGCGTGCCCAGCTTGATAAACAATCGTGTGCTGAGTAGCAATCGTGTGCTGCTAAGAGATCATTGACGTTTTGAAATATACCTGTAAAATAATGTTATAAAATATGCTGATTCATGTGTCAAGATACCTCGTTTACTAAACATGTCTGTGTTTTGACGTCTATTATTGAAAACAAAATGTATAATTTACTGTTGGGGTTCACAATCAATTCAATATGCCTCGTCCTGTAAACACAAACTCATTGAACAGAAAGATGTAACAAGAAGAAACGCTTGATGTGTGCTTTCAACAGACCGACAACGTCTATTTTAACATCGGACAGGAATGTTCACGTTGGTGTTGAAACTAGTTTGTTTTTCATTTCAGACTGTATAAAGTGCAAAACCCTTCGCAATGGCTGGCAGAGGTATTTTTTACTATCGTAAACTGTGTTCAAGTTGCACGAGAAAACTGCATTGAAATTGCATTGAAATTGCATGGAAGTGTGTCAAACTGTAATACATATCGGACTATCAGGTTGAACGGAGTCCATGCGCACATTTGGTTCACATTTGAGACGACTGTTATTCACAGGCGTTTAACCTGAGCTGATTGACCAGATAGTTAGGTGATTCATTGTCATTAGCTTAGCATGTTGTTACAACTAAGTGAAACAGAAGCATTACAATCATGTCAATAATTCTTAAGGTTGTGATCATATTTATGAGCACAATAATTAGTACAGGAAATCAACACTTACAAACTAGCATTCGACCTTACCACATTCTAATGGCAGTTGGTTAAAAGTTAAGTGTCAGTATCATGTGATATGATAATTGTTTATGGTGTGTGAAACCATGATTATCTTCTTCACAGGAAATCCTACCAGCTTTCTGGACAGGGAAATTCGAATGGTACTTGTTGGAAGGACTGGAGCTGGTAAAAGTGCAACAGGGAATACAATAATTGGAACTGGAAAGTTGGCACAGATATTTAAATCGTTATCAAAGGCAGTGTCTGTTACAAGGACATGCAAACAGCATTCCTTTAAACGCTTTGGGTACGACTTGCAACTTGTTGACGTCCCAGGATTTTGTGACACAAGCAGATCACATGAAGACATCAGGCAAGAGGTCATGAAATGTGTGGGGATGTCTTCTCCTGGAATACACGCCATTCTTTTCATCGTTAGAATTGGTAGGATGGATGAAGTAGACAGAAATACACTGGAAAGGTTCCTGCAATGCTTTGGAGAAGAAGCTAAAAGATTCGTCATTGTTATATTTACTGGAAAAGATGACTTGGAGGAGGACGGTGAAACTATTGACCACTACTTATGTGATTGCCCAGTGAAACTGAAGCTTTTTTTATTTGATGCAAGTCTTCGTTTTATGGCTATCAACAACAGAGGGACGGATGAAGAAAAGGAGACATTCACCAAAGAACTGATAGTCAAGATAAAACGCATGGTTGATGAAAATGGCAGTCAGTGCTACACAAATGAGATGTACGAGAGATGTGAAGCTGATCTTAAAGAAGCTGGAAAAAGAGAAAAACTTGAAGGGAAGAGGCAGCAGGAATTCGAGGATAAACTTAAACAAGAAGCTGCTGCCTTTGAAGAACAGTTACAGAGTCATCGTCTTCAAATGCAAGAAATGGAGAAAAAACTGAAACAAGAACGAAAATCAAGGGAACAAAAAGATGATGAGCAGTTGAAAGAACGTCTTAAAGCCGTAGAACTGAGGCAAAAGGAAGAAGAGGAAAAGAAATGTTTGGAAGAAGAAAAGAAACGACAGGCAGAACAAAAGGAAGCTCAGGAAAACACGAGAAGAGAGCTTGAGAGAATAAAAGATATCCAGAGAATACAGATGGAAGACTTTGAGCGTAGGAAAGAAGAACTGCATCTTGAAGAGATCCGTAAACAAATTCGAGAGAAGATAGAAGAAGGCAACATGGGTTTCATACGAACTGCTTGGCAATCAGTAAAGAATGTTGTGTCTACACTTTGGTAATGACAGCTATGTCAGAAAGAACAGCAAGATATATCAAGTATCTCATTGCTCAGTTTCCACGTGTGCGATTATTGCGGGAGATATGAAAAATGTGTTTTCCCGCCTATGTGGAAATTGACCCATGAGAGCTGTCTCCGAGTCAATCAGAGAATTACGGAAACTGTCGATGTTTACCAAAGAGAGGCCAGACGTTTGGTCAAAGCAAAGGGTAGTGCTAATGCGAGGGTCAGTGGTCAAATATGAAATGCAGGCAGACATATTGAATACGATGAGCAGAAAGGTAAAAGAATTACCTATAGGCTCAGTACAATGTTCTTGTGAAAAACGTAAGGTTTGATTGAACCGCACGTTAAGATAGTCGGGCTGTCCGGTTTTCGATCCATTTTTTAGCATCGGGAGTGTCACCCGTTGTGTATGCTATTAATGAGGGTAGCGATAGAATTTTCAAAAAAATCTTTATTTATTCACTGACTTTGTTCAAATTTGAAATGTATATTAATCATAACATATACAAGCAATATATGAGTGGAAAATTATATATTTGTATTATAAAGAAATTATCGTCCAAACACTGATTCGAACCCCTGTGCTGTCTTTTCTCTGACGTTAAGTAACCTTTCGTTCAACAAAACAATCTGTTATCGGTTCATTCGCTCCATTTTACCATTTTAGGGTTGGAATCATCTCCTCGTCTGAAGCTGCAGGAAATGTTTAGTCTCAGAAATGAGGAAAAGAGTTGAAACATAAGTGACTGCTACAGTTCCCTATTTTAAGTTGTACCAGATATTCCTGTCTTTACAGGTTAAAGTGTTCTAGCCTTTGCTTGTGTTTGCGAATGGAGCATTGTGATACAGAATTCGCTCACGATTTTCGTGAACACGTGTTCTTGTTTATTTGTATGTTTTGTTTGTTTGTGTAGCGTCGCACTCGCTAATATCACCAGGTGATTATAGGATGTTCATAATCGTGTTAAACCAGACATTTTATGTCTAAATCAAGCAGCAGTCCAGATCCGGGTTAGATTTGGTCTTCAGCAACACATGCTTGCTGCACGAGCCGACTAACTGACAAGCTCAATGACTGGGCTGACGCATATTGAGTAGATCGTTGCGCATGTTAGTTGCTGTGTGTGTGTTTGTTTGTTTGTGCGTGCGTGCGTGTGTGTGAATTATCTGGGTATCGCTGGGCGTTTCATTGTCCTGAAAGACCTTACATTTGTTTAGTACTTGGCTAATGTGAATTATGTGTAGCTTGGTGTGTACACAAAACCTTCTGGAGGAGACAGAAGTCGTTATCAATAACCGTTTGACATGTTCTGCAACTGTTCCTTGTAAAATGTACCTTTTCGTCTGTGTCGTCTGCCTTTTAGCCCTTTTGCCAAGGCTTTGCATTAGACGTAGCTCAGTTGTAGCTAGATCTGTAGAAGATGTGATATACTATCTTCTGGATTTTTGTGTCTCATGATAGACTCTTGTCTTAGAAACAATATGAGAAAGGGACGGACACTACAGACTAGCAAATCACCGGATTAACCGTGGAAGACTTACGAGGCAGATGAGACTTCAGACGGTCAGACTCGGTGTGCAACTGAAAGAGAATAATCTGCTACGCACTCAAAACTGTGCTCTTTTTTCTTATTTTCCCCCTGTGATTACAGAGCATTCTTGGAGACATGACAAACTAAAAGAATTAACTATATAAATTTCCAGGATCGATGTGAAACCAGGAAGTGTGACCAACTCATGACAAGGATCAAACTGGAAATAAAGTGACACGAACAGCAAAAAACACAAGAAGAACTTGTGTTTGTATTGCGGACCTAAATGTGAACACTCAACACGGATTTACCTCATTGAAGCGTTGGTAAATATACCAACTTTCTACTCTCTTGTAAATCATGAAAATAATGCCTAACTGTGTACGCCCTGACCAGTCAGTATATCTCTAACACTTTTAGGCTGTAATGTACACCACTATTTTATCTAATAGAAATGGGTTCTTTGTTATACTATGGATAAAACAGTATCAGTTTATTGTATGATACAAGCCAGATGTTCCGTCAATTCATAACCCTACAAATTTATATGTACGTCTTAAAACTAATTCCGTGGACAAGAAGCTTTATTTCTCTCGATTTTATTATTCAGTTAGCACCATATGATGATATCAATAGTGTATAAAGTAGCCTCATGCTGTTTAATACAGACCAAAGGCTATGTGCTACATTAGTCTGATGTTCAGATGATGCAGGATAACTAAAACTTTCCATACCTCTCGTAAAGAATCCTTTCGTCGTTGGGAAATATTACCTTTTGTTTCATGATTTAGCTTGTATTATATCAGCGCACCATTAGAGTATAAAGTTGCTTCATAGTGCTCAATATATACTTGATGCACTGCCTTACACAAGCCAGTCGATACATCGATCCATGATACAACCTTCTATGTCGTTTCGTAAAGGAATTCTTGTTGCTAAGAAACATCTTTCTCTTGGCTATATAGCGCTGCTTCATACTGCGTAGTATATACATCACTAAACTAATGGTGTAGTTAAGAAGTATTATCTCCCTTGTTTCATGACACAGTTTGTATTATATCATGCTACCAGCAGTGCATAAAGCTGCTTCATGCCGTGTAATTCAGACCATAGGTTTTTGCATGGTATAAGCCAGATGTTCCGTTGACGTATAAAAATTAGAATCCTTTATAAATTGTGCAAAACTAATTCAGTGGATAGGCAGTATTGCTATACCACAGTACTAATTCTATGTAATGTTGTTACACATTGTTTAATAGAGGCTGTAAAACTCTCTTTGAAAAATGTTGAATGTAGGAGCGCGAGTAACATCCCAGTATGGAGGAAATCGCCCACCACCTTTTTTCAGTTTCATTGTTTATGCTTTCATTACACCTTTACACAGCTATACATGAAAAAACAAAATTATTTTTATCGTAAAATGTTAAATTATAATGATAAGTCTCTCAAAGTTGCAAAATGGGATCCAGAATTGACATAGTATTTGCTAATTGCAGAGGCCTAGCTGACAAAATGAAACGTAAGGGAATCATGAGACTGTACGGAAAAGAAATTTCTCAATAATATGTCTCCAAGACATCGATATATCTAAGAATGATGCAAATTCTGTGGGGAATGAATGGGGAACAAAAATATTATCGCTCCTTACTCATCGTGCAGTAGCTATTCTTTTAATAACAAAGTAGAAATAGAAATTCATTGTGATAAAGTTGACAAAAATGAAAACTTATCGTAACCGACTGTACGATTGACACCATAAGGACAACAATTGCTAATATATATGGTCCTAACCATGATGATATAAAATTTTATGAAAACTTGTTTACTGATATAGATAACTTTGAAAATGATTCCTTAATCTTATGTGGAGAATGGAACCTTGATCCTAACCTGGACCTGGAAAACTATAAGAATATCAATAACCCCAAAGCACGGAAGTATGTCTTAGAAAAAATAGAAAAATATAACCTAAGTGATGCTTGGCGGCCAACAAATGGTAAGAAAAATATATACATGGTAGCGGAAGAACCTTAGACAACAGGCTCGTCTCGATTTTTTCTTAGCATCAGAAAATATCTTTAATATAACTCTGGAGTCTTATCATCCCTGGATACAAATCTGACCATTCGGCCATCACACTATCATTCTCAAATAACCTTAGCAAACAAAGAGGAAAAGGATGCTGGAAATTTAATGCCTCGCTGTTATACCATAAGGAATTTATGTCCAATGTTCAGAATATGTTACGAGAAACAAAAATTGAATACGCAGATAATGAACAAATCGACAACAATGCTGAAGATATTGATGACTTGGATCTTAAGTTAAAAATCTCTAAGGGTTTATTCTCAGAGACATTACTTATGGAAATACGAGGCTACTGTATATCAGTTTCATCATTTATAAAAAAAGATAAATGTAACAAACTCCAGAACCTAGAAAACAAAGTAGCTGAAATTGAAGATGACATTAGAAAAGATTATCAAAGTATAAATGAAAAGACACTTTGAGACCTCTCAAGACTTAAAAAAGAATTTGAAAATATGAAAGAAGAAGAAACCAGGGGACACCTTATAAGAACACGTCTTAGGTTGTATGAAGAAGGAGAAAACCTTCAAATTATTTTTGCAATTTGGAGAATAGAGATTATACAAATAAACTAATCAATCAAGTGATAAATAGTAATAACTGTATAATAATTGATGGAAAAAAATGAACTCAGACACTATATGCAGAGTAAACTGAAACCGACCATGAGATGGCAGAAAACATATTAGAAACAATAGATACTCAGGAAATGAAGGAAGATTTATTTGACAGACTTGAAGAGCCAATTACACTTAAAGAAACTGCAACAGCCGTAAAAAGCATGAACAATAGTAATAGCCCATGAATTGATTGATTTCCAGTAGAGTTTTTCAAAGGTTTTTTTTAAAGATATAGGAAAATGGATTTTTAGGTTTATTTCAGAAGTCTTTGTTGAAGAAAAGCTATCGGATACTGTAAACAGAGGTCTTATTACCTGCTTACCAAAAGCTAATAAAGATAGGCAATACTTAAAAACTGGGCGCCATAACTCGACATTAAACAACCTTTAATATCGCCGCGCGATGTATCACTGATAATATTAGAAACTTGTATGACATAATATATGAGCTGAAAAATGAGGATAGACCAGGCTTGTTAATTCCTTGTAAAAACATTTGATAGTGTTTCAAAACATTTCATACTCAAAGTGTTAAAGAAATTCGGTTTTGGACCAAAAATGACAAAATGGATTAGAATCCTCACCAACAACGTTAACTCATGTGTAATTCAAAACGGACGAGGTTGTCGTAAGGGCGACCCAGTGTCCCCATATCTCTTTCTTTTTGTTGCAGAGGTACTCGGAATTATGATTACAAATAGTGTCCACATACAAGGAATAGAAATAAATAACAAAGAACATAAACTAGATCAATATGCTGACGACACAGAACCTTTTCTCGATGGAACTTAGAAATGCTTAAAGAGTGCTCTACATAAACTGGACACTTTTCACAAAATTTCTGGACTTCACGTGAATATTGAGAAGACCAACGCAATATGGCTATGATCCAAAGCAGACTCGAAGGTAACATTATGTGAAGATAGAAATTTAAATTGGATAAACTTCGAAGTATTGGGAATTACTTTAAATTCAAAGCTGGGCAATCTCTGGGTCATAAATACTAGGAAAAGACTAGCAACAATAAATAAACTACTGGCAAACTGGAGGAGAAGAAAGCTGACCTTAATAGGTAACATTATTGTTATAAAAGCATTGATACTATCTACATTAGATCATATATTCTCAGCCTTGCCAAATCCACCAAAGGGGAGTAAACAATATCAATAAGATCCTGTTCAATTTTATTTTGGATGGTTAGCAGGATAAAATCAAGAGAACTACTTTGATAAGAGACTATGAGGATGGAGGATTAAGGATGGTAGACATTACTAACTATATCTCAGCACTAACAATATCATTTTTGCGACGATATATAAAAACAGAGAATAGACCTATTCTCAGTAGGTGCTAATATCGAGAAAGTTTTTCTAACTGACAATCCTTTCTGGAAAGATACTTGTTCAGCTTGGAAACACTATTATTTGCAAAATCATAGTACCCCGTACGATATCCAGAATATCCTGAATGAACCTCTATGGCTTAACCATCAGAACAAAACCCAAAAAGATTTTGGGATGTATGTGGTAATGAAGGCTTTCTTTCATTTGATATCATTAAAAAAGCGCACAACATTAAAGGTAGGTTTCTTGACTTTGAAAGTTTAATCAATAATATTTCTGCAGAATGGAGAGGGAAAATAAAAAAATAATAACATACTGTTCTACAACCTAAGCTTATCTAAACCTTTAATGGACTTGCTCTCTGAATCTAAAAGATGCAGAATATACTACGACAACCTGCACAAAAATGTCAATCCACCTCATTCTTGTCTAAAATGAGTTTAATAATGTATGAATTGGAAACTTATAAATACACAAACAAGGGCTGTACCAAAACAGTAAATTGTGTGATTTTCAACATAAATTGTTACAAAGATGTACACAAGAAAAGAACTCTTAAAATGAAATTAATAAACAAAAATACATGCTGTTTTTGTGAAGTAGCAAATGAAGATATTCATCATGTTTATTATGAAAGTACACACATGTTAATAGTTTCTGTAAGCAGGTAGCAGAATTTATGAACAGAAGATGCACTAGCAGATGTGAACTATCAAAGGAGATTGTCTTTTTTGGACTTCCCAGATGTTTTGTATTACAAAATCACTTGATTCTGATTGTAAAAACATCATTCACAATAACAGTATTAATTCAAAAAACTTTGCTTTGACTCGTTTGTAAATACAGTGAAGGACATAATGAATATTGAAAAACATATTGCAAATATTAATCCGAAAGCCGATACTTTCAATAAGAAATGGCAACCTTTGATAAATATGGATATATAGGACAGCACTGAACTTACGATACATATTTAAAGTATTTTACTCACTAATATCATTATTAATAATATCATTACAAGTATACTTTGTCCATCAGTATAGCTACCTTGTATGAATTGTATGAACTTATATGCTACTGTATGAACACATTCTTTATTTAAAGCAAACACTATATTTTGTTCATTAATATAACTACACTGTATGAACCGTACGAACTTGTATGGTACTGTATGGACATGAAACCATTTAAAATATTTTGCTTTATATACTGTTGCATGAACATGAAACAATTTACAATATTTTGCTTTATATACTGTTGTATGAACATGAAACTTTTTACAATATTTTGCTTTATATACTGTTAATATTTCTTAGACCATTTACAATATTTTGCTTGACACCTACTGTTGTATTGAACATGAACGTCTCTTCCTATTTTGCTTTATATACTGTTGTATGAACATGAAACCATGCAATATTTTGCTTTATATACTGCATTCTATCTATGGGAACCAATCACAATATCAACATATGTCAGCTTGTTCTTTATTAAATGAAAACCAGTATACTTTGTCCATCAGTATAGCTACCTTGTATGAATTGTATGAACTTATATGTTACTTTACGAACATATTCTGTTATTTAAACATGAAACCAATCACTACACTCTGTTCATTAATATAACTATGTATATGAACATGAAACCAATCACTTGTTTGCTTTATATACTGTTGTATGAACATGAAACCAATTACAAAATTTTGCTTTATATACTGTTGTATGAACATGTTCTTTATTAAAGCAAACATTACACTCTGGCCATCAATGTAACTACTCTGTATGAACTTGTACGCTACTGTACGAACATGTAACCCTGGTGTATTGAAATAAAAATGGAAAAAATAATATATATATATATATATATATATCTTTCCGTTTTTCCTTTGATGAATAAATTCGGAAAAAAACTGATCACGGTTTATTCTTGTCTGGCTTCCAACTTCCACGTAGTATCTCAAATATACCTTAGTCTACCAAACCCGTACATCAAGGTTCAATATTCGCACAAGCAACCCTTGACCCACACAGCTCCAACACTTGGGGCTTCGTGTCCCATGTAGTCCCACACGGGGCGGAGGGGGTAGCCCAATGGTTAAAGCGATCTCTCTTCACGCCAAACACTAGGGTTCGATTCCCCACATGGGTACAATATGTGAAGCCCATTTCAGGTGTCGCCACGCCATGATATTGCGGGAATGTCCCATGCAGTTCCACACCTTCCCTTTGATCTATCCAGCCCTACAAGCGGGTATATATGTCCCATGTAGTCACACACTTTCCCCTTGATCTACCCAGCCCTACACCAAGGTCTATATGTCCCATGTAGTCCCACACCTTCACCTTGATTGAACCAGCCCTACACCCAGGTCTATATGTCCTATGTAGTCCCACACCTTCCCCTTCATCTACCTAGTCCTACACCTATGTCTATACGTCCAATGTAGTCTCACACCTTCCCCTTGACCTACCTAGTCCCACACCCATGTCTATATGTCCAATGTAGTCTTACACCTTCCCTTTGATCGATCCAGCCCTACACCCGGGTCTATATGCCCCATGTAGTCCACACCTTCCCATTGATCTACCCAGCCCTACACCCAGGTCTATATCTCCCATGTAGTCACTCACCTTCCAGTTGATCGACCCAGCCCTACACCCAAGTCTATATGTCCCATGTATTCCCACACCTTCCCCTTGATGTACCCAGCCCTACACCCAGGTCTGTATCTCCCATGTAGTCCCACACCTTCCGTTTTATCTACCCAGTCCTACACCCAGGTATATATGCCCCATTTAGTCCCACACCTTCCCCTCGATCTACCCAGCCCTACACCCAGGTCTATATCTCCCATGTAGTCACTCACCTTCCAATTGATCGACCCAGCCCTAAACTCAAGTATATATGTCCCATGTAGTCCCACACCTTCCCCTTGATCTACCCAGCTCTACCCAGCCCTACCCCCAGGTCTGTATCTCCCATGTAGTCCCACACCTTCCGTTTTATCTACCCAGTCCTACACCCAGGTATATATGCCCCATGTAGTCCCACACCCTCCCTAGATCGACCCAGCCCTACACCCAGGTCTATATGTTCCATGTAGTCCCACACCTATCCCTTGATCTACCCAGCCCTACATCCAGGTCTATATGTCCCATGTAATCCCACACCTTTACCTTGATCTACTCAGCCCTACAACCAGGTCTATATGTCCCATGTAGTCCCACACCTTCCCCTGATCTACCCAGCCCTACATCCAGGTAGTAGAAATACAATGATGGTTTTGCTGCACATGCAGCTTATAGATTTATTGATGTCTGAATGCTGTGCTATGGTAGGGTAAAAATGAGTGGATGGGTTGTGTGAGCATCGTGGGATGCGTCCTCGTTTGTCATGTAGTCGTAATATTCAGTGACGATTTTATTGATGGGGTCTGCCATAAACTCGTCGAAGTAGGCTATAATTGACTAAAGTATCAATAAGAAGTTGTAACCGTTTGTGCCCTAAACAATCGCACAGGGTGGTGAATTTCCCTCGACTTATTACTCAACGTAGGGCTGAGTAAAATATCGAGTCCACTGACGCCCGGCCCGACGCGCCTGAACAACCATTTCTCGATCAATGTCCACTTGTTGATACCTATAAATAGATGATACTTAATAAGGGGGTAATACCGTGTCGTGAGAGGCAATTTCCAATTCCTGTTGCACGAATCACCTACCTGGTCCGTCTTTCAAGTGGTTCAAATGGGTTCATCTTCTTTGATATCCACCCGATCGATAAGATACGTTTTAACGGACCATACAGGGTCTGTGGCCCAACGTTTATCCCCTCTTTTGAGTTCACCAGGCTGGTACAGATACCTCAAGACGACCCAGTCTGGTAGTTTTTCTCTTTTCCATGACGCGATGGTGCAGCTGATTCGGTCGTCACGGATTTCATTTCAATGGCTTCAACAGGTCTTTTATCTATGAGTCTAGTGACTTCGTTGTTGATTGCCGACACCACTTGCGATATGCGCACAACCCATTCCGTATCTCTGCTTCCGGGGTTTACCATGTCTTGGGCATACTGATGTTCAGACAAACGCTCAGCTAAAGTCCTTTTAAACCTTTTGACGATGGCTTGGCTTCGGTGAGCTCCGGCCACGCCTTGTCTCACCTGGACTTCATGCTTCGATAACAGCTGTGATACAACTCCCATGAACTCTTGTCCAGGGTCGACTTGTAATTCGGTCGTCCAGATCAAGCGACTGCGTTTATTAATACATTTAAAAGCCTTAACGACGGTGAAAGCATACTTATACGCTTTGTTAAGAAACAGGAGGTCGGCTTGATGGATACGATTGGGTATTGAAATGTCAAACTTTCTTCTCGGGATGTATTGGGGAGCCGGCAGGTAAACTTGATAGATAGCTTGTTTTTTAAGCCAAGCTTTGGCAGTATCCTTGGTGACTCGAGCAGCTTTGGCTAACTTCGGGATGGCACCCGTGCCTTTCCAGTTACCCCAAGGGCTGTAGCAATCCTTCTCCATGATTTATGTAGTTCATGCTATTGTCCGTTCAATTGTTGTTGTTTTTCGCTAGGGACATAATAGACTGTCTAGGCCTCAACGTGTCAGTGAAGTTTATTTTATAGGTGGTCTTAGAAACTCCCAACGAGTCGAGGTCTAGTCTGACTGTTGGTATCCATAGCCATAAGTGTGGATACCATTGTTTGAAATCCATCGTTTGGTATCCATGTGCGACAGCGACATCTTGTTGATATCCTGTGCCCGTCGCTTCTCAACATGTTCGTTTGGTGTTTGAACGTTTGATTCTTGAGGAGAGCCTGTTTGAAGAGGGTGTGTTTAATGTGCTGAGTCTCGACATAGTTTTTCACCCCCTAAGCCTGTCGGATTTCATTGTGGTCGGCTTTCTTGATGGAATACATCTTAGGTCTTAACCCAACGTATTCCGCAATGGGTGTCCCAGCACATTCGTCTTTCATCTTGCCTTGCCTTGGCTGTGTAAAGGATGCTCTTTCGGATAATCGCTCGTGTTGTACAGGTTGATGTCTTTCGGCCTTTCCTCGTACACGTCTTCGGTACGAATTTCAATCAACAGTGAATCCGTGTCGGTGTAGAGCACTTCGCACCTGTCACCGTATTGTGTCTTAAGTTTATTATATAATAAAAGTAATACATCAAATGTTTGGTTAAGTCGGGAATGTTCATCCCCACCTAGACGGGTCGATTGAGTTTGATATAGCTTTTTGTCATGTGTAGTGTCGGTCAGCACCAGTACGTCCGTTTTCAAGTAGAGATTGTGATAATCGCCTAAATGTTGACAGTTCAGTTTCTCCAACACGTTCTGGGCGTGGTGGTAATCATTCTTGGAGATGGTCGAGTCTGTTAAGCCACTGTAAAAGGAGTCCATGGGCGGTAATCATGCCTCCTCGAACTTAGACTACTCGTCCATGTACTCGTACGGGTACACACCCTTTTTTAACAGCAGAGGTCGAGTCGCTGCCTCGGTGCATGGCAAAGGTATCGTTGGCCTGACCAAACTGTCGAGGGATGACAGGAGAAACTGAGCACTATCAATGAATCTAAGACCGTTGAGCACGTTGTTGGTGGTGCTCTTTAACTTGCCCTCAATCTTCGTGATGGCCTGCATGATCAGGTGGGCATCATAACCTCTCAAATTGTGAAACACCATGGGGATGGGGATTGTTTTGTGATCGATTCTAAGTTACACATGTTGTGAGCGGCGCCTCGGTATCGACTGGTGCTGTGACAATGATTTTTTCACAGCATCCCCGTTCAGGAGTTGGTTACACACGTAGCAACTCTTATCCTTCTCGTGAGCGAGCTCATCCTCCGGTGTCATATCCATAGGGGCAGGATCCAACAAATCTTCCCTGATTTTTCTCTCTTCGCGTTGTAAGAATATGAGAAACGTTTCGGCTGCTTTGGGACCTCGATAGATCATGGGAGCATTCGTTTGTCTGTCGCATTGGACGACCATATACCTGAACCCACAAGCTTCGTGTTCCTGCGTTTTGTACGTGAAACTTTTTTCTGTTGTTTTAGGCGTGGTGTGTTCGACCTGTTTGATGAGAGCTTCGAAGTCAGCGTAGATGACGTAGGGCACGGACATTTGATGTTTGTGGTTGATGAATTTTAAGATGTTGTCATTTTCCTCAGGGATGTCGATTCTGATCACGGTCTCCCCAAACCTCTACAGTCTTCCTTCTCGACTGTAGCCATGCTGACAGAAATGTTTCTTTCTGGCGTGGTTGGATTGGTCGTACAACAGTTGGCTCAGACTTTTCATCCACTTGTAGTGATACTGGTCGCCTTTTTCGATGAGAAATAAATTCACTCTGCACACATCATTGGACTGGTAGCTGATACGGTGCACAATGGGTTTATTTCCTTCGTGGCCAAACACGTTGATGGCTAAATGGTTTTGTTTTCATTATTCTATAATATGCACAATTTTAGACATGGGTGTGGTGCGTCTATAACCTCAAAGTTGAGCTAATCGTCTGTGGGATAGCTCGAAGGTCTGTTCACAATTTTAGAATCAACAGGAAATAAGGTAGATCTCTTCAGCAGTTATCGTCGTTGTTTTTAACGTTAACGATGGCATTTTTTATTCTTTTAACACAAAGGCAAGTCTACGTATGATCCACGTTTGAATGGCCTGTAGTTCACTAAAGTCGGTACCGGAACACCTATGAGTCAATTGTTCCATCGTCTCCTGTATCTGTTGGAATGAGACATCGATTGATGTTTCAATAGAGTCGACTTGAAATATGACTTCTTGTTTGCCTCTGAAATAAGGCTTGATGTACTCGGTAGTGTGATTCGACTGGGGTTTTTGGAGTGTCATCTTTATCGTGAGCTTGTATTTGATACTTTTTAAATCACCCAACTCCTCATCAACTTTGTCCAAGATCAGGGGTTTGATGCTGTTGACGTCAATGTCAGACTGGACAGTCATTTTCCATCCTCTCAGATACTTACACACAGCTTTCTCTGTCAGTACAAATCCCAGTTTGACCAGCTCGGTGTCTTCCAGCAATACCACCAGTTGGGCTTCCCTCAGGTCTGAATAACCCTTCAACCCACGTTCTTTAGCTCGAACTTTGAGTTCTCGTAAAGTAGGGGGCTTGACATATTTCATGTCGAGCAAGGTTAGCAGTTCGTCGCCTGAAAACCAGAGTGTTTCAAGTTCACTTTTGACAAATTTAGAGTTAGTGTGCTCAGGGTAGGTTTTCGAGCATAATTTATTACTCTAGCAACTTTTTACAGTGCTATCTAGCTTTGAAACTGGTTTTTCAAACACAAACTTTGTTCTATCTCCATGAAAAATCACATGCTGTTAAATTTCGAGTGTTCTAAGTTGTCAATCGACCAATTAGCAAGCACAATTTGATCACGTTACATTGAGATTTACCAATTTTGAAACGATTGTCATCATGGAAATGGAACATTTTAACTCTGTTTCTATTTCTGCTGTATTTAATTAAATGTAGTCCTCATGAAAGTAAAACAGCTTTAAACGACAAAATACAACCTGGTAATACAGAAATAACAATCAAATATCGATATAATAATAATTAAGCTGAGTTTCAGCTGTGTTTTTTGACACCTAGAACACTTTGAGAAAAATCACGATTTTCTTCGCTCAAGTGTTCTATCTCAAATCATTGTGCGTGTGTTTCTTATTTACTTCAAGAGTTTCAGTATGTAATTTCATATTTTGTGATACTGTTTAACATGTGACATGCATGTGCAAAATTTGAAAGAATTTGATTGAAAAGTTTAGAAGATATTGTTGTTCTAAACTTCAAGATCGAATTACTCGAAAATAGGTTTTTGTGACTAAGTACATTCTGGTTTTCAGGCGACGAGTTGGGCTTTCCTCATGCGAGAATAACCACCCAATCCACATTCTTTCGCAATAGCTTTGAGTTCGCTGATGGTTGTCATGATTGCTATATCCACTTGCAAAGTCAAATGTCTAATTGATATGCTATATCCACATGCAAAGACAAATGTCTCATAGGCTCAAAATTTTCTTTTTTCCTTTTTTTTATTCTGAGTAGTCGGTTACATTCGTTGAGATAATCTTTTTTTCTTCTCATAAATCAGTTGGTTTCGGACCACGTCTGCTCCGTGGACTTTGCCAAAACCATAATGAGATTTCACTCCAATACCACATACCGAGCATGTGTAATTCAGAAAACCTTTTCTGATAGACATTGTGTATGCCGCTGTACTCGTCTGTCCTACATTTCTTGCCGCAAGTCTCAGCCTTTCCCAGAAGCACGCACTGACAACGACACCGAGCGGGTCTCATCTCCGCTATATGCACTTAGATATACGTTAGTCTAATTGATGAACAATCAACACAGTCACAGCTAAACCGAGTGCAACGAAGACCAGCTCCCTGTCTTTCTGCCTGTCTTTCTGTTCCGGAGAAAGTGTGTAATACTCAGAAAGGGTGGGTTGCTCGTTGAGAGGTTCGAGCGGTTTGCTGATGACGAGATAATACACGTGCATGGCTTCGTCCACATCCTTAAACGTACAAGCAGCGTGACTTTCTCGCTGGAGTTGGTCATGGATAAAACAAATTCTCTGCATGCATTTTTTTACGTAGTAGGCTTGTGAGGCTTGTAATTTTCCGATGGCTAAATCGTGACATTTCCTTCCGCTTCGATTTCGGCCGCGTTCGATATTTGTAGGTAAGAAAAAAGGTAATTGCTCCCCGAAAAAGCCAGGGCGTTGACTAATGCCCCACCAACCATCAAGGCAATCGAAGCCATTTTATATATTTTTTATACTTTCTTACTTCCTTTCTTTTCCGAAACGTATCTAGTTTTCGTCTGTATGCCATCGTCTATATTGAAAGTATGTTTTTATATCTTTAACATAACAGAACCTTGGCTGAAGGTGGTAAAGAAAGTCCCATGGACGATTAGTGGGGTAAGAGAACACAATTGCTCAATGATGATGACGCGAGTGAAAGCATAGGCGGTACCATATTACATACAGCCACAGACGATTATTATGATGCCCTAGGGGAATAGGAAAATATTGCTCCTCTTTATTGCAATCATTCAAACTTCGAAATTGATGATCAAGGGATACTACAGTTGAAAGAGGCTCCAGACATCGATCTCATGCATGCCTGTACAAGAAAACCTCTCACTTTTTCTATGCTGGCCGGTCGCCGCGGTGCCCACTTTGTCCTCGAACAATTAAATATAATGAGCTATTGACAAAATATGAGCGGGAAGTTTGCCAAGACTTTACGAGAAGCGAACACTAAGCATGATGCCTTGGCAAGTGCGATCTGTCAGGATGATTTGAGAGATGTTCCACAATGCATGCAAGAAACATCAAATAACATCGGAAAAATATTGGCCACATACATGAACGAACCCTTGCCTGGCTTAGAATTTCCCCTTCAGGAACTGTGAAGGCTCGACAAGGGCTTGCGAACCATTCGTCGATCGCCCATGGTCAACATGGCCAAAGTGAAAGTACTCAACGATCGTATCGCTTACGAGCAAACAAAACTCGAACAAGCAGAGGATGACATCATCCAACACGGGGTCAAGGCAAGGGTTCGTCACTTGCAAGACGGTACATAGCCCGATTAGAAGCGGTGGCGTACAACCGAGAAACCCAGATCAGTTGCATTCGCGAAACCATCGACCAAGTGCTCTATGAAGACACCACGTTAGACGCTATTCAGAGAACAAAGGTTCACTGTCGCCAACATTCTGACGATTTGGGGCTTTATTATATCGACCCTGGTCGTCTCGCTGACGGTTAGTTAAGGTGGAGGCAGTCGAGGCACACCACCACCAAGCCCAACCCCAATAGGCGGCAGCAGCAACGTCAGAGTCTGGATTAAAAAACATTTGAAGTCACTCAGGGAAGCCTTGGCTAAACTGGCCGGCAGAGCTTCAGAGGCTTTGCCATCCAGTTTAGCCAAGGCTTCCCCGAGTGATTTCAAATGTCTTTTAATCCAGTCTCTGACGTCGCTGCTGCCGCCTATTGGGGTTGGACTTGGTGGTGGTGTGCTTCGACTTGGTGGTGGTGTGCTTTCTTTACCACCTCAAATGGGCATCTTGGGTAGCATCGTTTCCTGGTTTTTAGGCCTCTTGTCAAAAATGGTCACGATGTTCGGTCAAAACGATTGGGCGTTCGTCGTCGCTGTGGTCGGTCTGGTAAAGAATTTTTAATCCGATAAGACACAGTCCGTCCGCGATTCCACCGACCATGAGCGCTGTTTTACTATTGATGTGTTGCTGATTTTCATCAATTTCTCGTACCGATGGGTGTAGTTCGGTTTGAACGCTGGGCACCTTAGATGGTGGTGACGTCACGATCCCCATTTCACCGCTACTCGTTGACGGTATGACGTGACTCATGTTAACATCGGGGTTGACGCCCAGCTTTTCGTTATTGTAGCCAACCACTTTGTGGATCTTCAGTTGCATGTCGCTCGGAGCCATAACTTTCGACAGGTTGGAAGGCGTATAAGCTATTTATAGCTTTAATGAACTCATACCAGCAGGGCCAGTCTGCCGGTGAAAAGGGGACACGCTAGACGTTGATTACTGAGTTTGGGCGTTCAATTCTATCCCATTCCTGAAGAAAACACTTTTTTTTCAAAAAATACTTTAAAACAAGGACGCATCCCCCGATGCTCAAACAACCCATCCACCCATTTTTACCCTACCGTAGGACAGCAATCAGAATTCAATAAACATATAACCTGCATGTGAGGCAGAACCATTATTGTACTACGACTCAGGTATACATGTCACATGTAGTCCCACACTTTCCCCTTGAAGTACCCAGCCCTACATCCAGGTCTATATGTCCCATGTAGTCACACACCATCCACTTGATCTAACCAGCCCTACAACCAGGCGTATATGTCCCATGTAGTCCCACACCTTGATCTACCCAGCCCTACATCCTGGTATATATGTCCCATGTAATCCCATAGCTTTACCTTGATCTACCCAGCCCTATATCCAGGTCTATATGTCCCATGTAGTCCCACACCCTCCCTTGATCGACCCAGCCCTACACCCAGATCTATATGTCCCATGTAGTCCCACACCTTCCACTTGATCAACCCGGCCATATGCCCAGGTTTATGTGTCCCACTTACGTAAGAAGTACTGCACAAGAAAGGAAGGATGAGACATAATGTTGTAAGTTGAAATGTCCGTTCATTACAATGTAGTTTCATGAATGGCATAAGGACGGGAGTCAAGACATAATCCCGTTATTGTATGGCGGTCCGATTCCGGCATCTATTCTGTTGGGGTTAAACACTTTAGAATGTGAATTGTTATTTCACAATGATAGGTGACATGTGATGAAAACTTATAGACGAGTATATAAGTGAAGAATGATGACATTTTTATTGATATACAACTTCCTTTATTGATAATTATAATACATTTGTAAAGCGTCTAATATCCACTGATGCTCAGTGGCTCTAATACAGTGATAAAACTTGAACATATATGCAAAGGTAAAGCCTTTATGTACCCAGCCCTACATCCAGGTCTATATGTCCCATGTAATCCCACACCTTTACCTTGATCTACCCATCCCCACATCCAGGTCTATATGTCCCATTTAATCCCACACCTTAACCTTTATCTACTCAGCCCTACATCCAGGTCTATATGTCCCATTTAATCCCACACCTTAACCTTGATCTACCCAGCCCTACATCCAGGTCTATATGTCCCACGTAATCCCACACCTTTACCTTGATCTACTCAGCCCTACATCCAGGTCTATATGTCCCATGTAATCCCACACCTTAACCTTGATCTACCCAGCCCTACATCCAGGTCTATATGTCCCATGTAATCCCACACCTTTACCTCGATCTACTCAGCCCTACATCCATGTCTATATGTCCCATTTAATCCCACACCTTAACCTTTATCCACTCAGCCCTACATCCAGGTCTATATGTCCCATGTAATCCCACACCTTAACCTTGATCTACCCAGCCCTACATCCAGGTCTATATGTCCCATGTAATCCCACACCTTTACCTTGATCTACTCAGCCCTACATCCAGGTCTATATGTCCCATGTAATCCCACACCTTAACCTTGATCTACCCAGCCCTACATCCAGGTCTATATGTCCCATGTAATCCCACACCTTTACCTCGATCTACTCAGCCCTACATCCATGTCTATATGTCCCATGTAGTCCCACACCTGTACCTTGATCTACCCAGCCTTACATCCAGGTCTATATGTCCCATGTAATCCCACACCTTTACCTTGATCTACCCAGCCCTACATCCAGGTCTATATGTCCCATGTAGTCCCACACCTTAACTACCCAGACCTACATCCAGGTCTATATGTCCCATGTAGTCCCACACCTTGATCTACCCAGCACTACATCCAGGTCTATATGTCCTATGTAGTCCCACACCTTGATCTACCCAGCCCTACATCCAGGTCTATATGTCCTATGTAGTCCCACACCTTGATCTACCCAGCCCTACAGCCAAGTCTATATGTCCCATGTAGTTCCACACCTTGATCTACTCAGCACTACACCCAGGTCTGTATGTCTCACTTAGTCCCACAACTTTACCTTGATCTACCAAGCCCTTCACCCAGGTTTATATGTCCAATGTAGTCCCACAACTTCCCCTTGATCTACCCAGCCCTACATCCGGCTTGTATGTCCTATGTAGTCCCACGCCTTCAACTTGATCAACCCAGCCCTACACCCAGGTATACATGTCACATGTAGTGACACATCGTTACCTTGATCTACCCAGCCCTAGAGCAAGGTCAATAGGCTTCATTTTGTCCTCCACTTGATGTCCCCAGCCATACAGACACGTCTACATATCTGACGTTGTTCCCCACCTTCTCACTAATCGATCCAGCGTTATTGACTGTTCGATCACAGTCGTGCATTGTTCTTTGCGAGGTCATGTTAACCTTTTGACTGGACATAACAAACACTTTCGAAACACTCTTTAAACACTAGGCTATCCCACAACACATTCTTAACGTCTGAACAACAGCTGTCAGCTAGTGGAAAATGCAGCCAGAAATCTTTTGTAACCTATTTGTACGTCATGTTGGTGTGACGATACGCCTAGTGCCTCGGGCCTAGGGTGATCTGCAACAATGCCCGTTGGGAACTTACAGGTCTCCAGAATAAGTTCTAAAACCAGGGCTGCCGCAAAGGATTTTTCAGCCTTCAGCCTATCCATCACCCACTTACCTTGATAATGTGTGGATGACGGCAAACTCGCTTTTTTTATTCAACTTGCAGTTTCAAAGCAAATGCAATTCCAATACAGGTGCAATCACAATGGTGATCTAGTAAGACGCTGCACGTGATTGTTGTGTTTCACGCTTTTAGCACGATTTGTGATCACAGTTTTCACGTGAGTCGCCAAGACTATGTTCCAACATCCTACATGTCATTGTCCTGTGTATGGCACAAGAAACTAAAAAGAATAATAGAAGCTACAAAAACCTTTTCCACTTTCATAAAAATATCTGCCAAAGGCAGAGTCGATTGTACGATATCGATATTTGTTTCAGCAGCATTACAGCTGTATGATGTTGTTTGTAAACCAATCAGGTCTGAACCAGACATTCCAGTGATTGTCATTATGCGATGCGATGACAGAGCATGTGTTTATGAATCACTTTGATATACGGATGATACCAGGTGTTCGCGAAAAGGTCAGTGTATCCTGCCCCACCGGTGGCACCAGTCATAAACATATGTTGAGTCTAGTTAACTGTTCACCTGAAATAATTCGGGAACGTATGGTATAAGTCAAAATACGGAAATACTTCGGCCATCATTTTTGTCACTGATGCATCAAATTTAGAAACTTCCTCCACATGTCCAGCATTAATCTTGTTGACAGCTCTACTGAGGCCACGAATGTTGTAACCTTGATCAAACAACTCCTGAGCAAGACTGACATGACGACCTTTGAAATCCTGATAAAAAGAGCACGCTCGATTGTATATCCAAAATTGTGAAATTTAAACAACAAAGGCTGGGGCTGTTCTAATACTGCTCGACATGAAAGGAAAGCTGACTATTAGAAAGCTGAACGATCCCGTTTGTCATATATCCTTGTGGAGAGTGGGGTTTTTATTGTCACTCTGAATCTCTAAGCATAGAGTGAGTGAGCTTAGTTTTACGCCGCACTCAGCAATGTTCTAGCTATATGGTGGCTGTTTGTAAATAATCGAGTCTGGTACAGACAATCCAGTGATCAACAACATGAGCATCGATTTGCGCAATTGGGAACCGATGACATGTGGCAACCAAGTCAGCGTGCCTGTCCACCCGATCCCGTTAGTCGCGTCTTACGACAAGCATGGGATACTGAAGGCACATTCTCACCCGGACCTTCACGGGAACTTTATGCATAGATCTAAATATGAAACAGTTGAGACAGACTCACTTGTCACCTTAATTTGAAGTTCAGGTGGGTAAATCAGTGGAAGGCAATTGGCGATTTGATGGTTATTGAACGATATTAAATCACTGAAATAACTGAATCTTAAGTTAAACTTCTTGGTTAAATAGCTTTGTTTTGATTTTACCAACCCAAGCAGAAATTCTGATGCATAAAGAAACAGATCCGAAAGGAGGGGAGCACAATTGGTGCCCATGGGGATGCCTAATTCTTGTCGAAATGTTTTACTCCTAAATTTTAATGAGAAAGTGCAGCATTTCACATACTGTTTTCTTTGTAAATTTCAAATGACATTTGTTTTTTTTGCAAACTCAGATATGTAGGTGCATCTTTGTTTGACGTGTGTTACAACAACATAAAGTGAGTGACATGTACCTTTCTTAACGAACCTGAACCAAGGTCTGCTTGAGGTTAGATGTATCAGTCATATATATACAAACACGTATATGTACAAAAGTGTTTTTTTCTTCAAGTCCTATTTTGTTTTTCTTTGCATCACGTTTCTTTTTATCTAGTTTGGCGTAGTCGGACCCACAGCACATGACACCCAGGTCTATATGTCCTATGTACTCCCATCGGTTCCACAGGATGAAGTTTAAACGGGAAACCGTTCAGCTTCAGTACAAAGACATTTCTCAAGAAATGAGTTGGTTGCAACACAACGACGTACTCATTTTATCGAGGGAATATAACATTCGTCGAGAATGAATACAGTCATAAAATCGATCAAGCGTGTGTATTACCAGTTCCACGGGAATCCAGTTGATTGCATCATTAGTGCGGTATTCTGCCTACCGTGTTTGTCAGGTTGCCTATAAGCGCGACGTAAACAATGACTTTCAAAACACATCGAGAGGCGATACATTAACTATGCATGCTCTTTCAAATCACACTGAGGTCAAAGTGACCTGTAACAAAAAGATCTAAAAGGCTCGAATGTCCTTGCGCGACTGATTTTGGTTAACGCCATTTTGTGTATTCCATGTTAGATTATAGGGTACCGGGTCCGAACCCACCTGTGACCGGGTGTAAAAACCTATGAGTATTCCTTGTGTGCAGAATCTTTCAGTGCTGTCACAACCCCTATAGTGTACAGTACACAACCCTGTGCACTTAAAAGAACCCACGAATCCGTTGGTAAATGACCATATGGTGGCCACATGAATACGTGCAAATACCTAGTCGGGGATCAGCAACGTGCAGTAAACTTGAACAAAATACTGTGACCGTGTGTCCCAGTCCACCCAGCTGTGAATGGGTACATCGAAAGGATGGGAAAGTCACATTAACTCGGTGAGCCAAGAGGCTGAAGAGTTGTATGTTCCCCAGGGAGTTGAGATCGATAATATGACGTGCCGCTGAGACTGACACCCAATGATCGAGGAAAAAACAAGGAGCGCTTTGAGCATGCATATGGGATGGATATAGCCTATATAAATACCCATTATATATGAATTCTGTCCTATAATGAATGTATTATAGTGCATTATTATGAAAGTAGATGTGTATCATATCGTTATTGTGAAATTAACAATACAGACGAGGAGAAGTGGACTAAGGTATCGTTTTATCAGAAACATAATGCGCGACCTTTCAAATTAACACCAGTAAGAGTGAGTGAGTGAGCTGGGTTTTACGCCGCTTTTGGCAATATTCCAGCAATATCACTGCGGGAGACACCAGAAATGGGCTTCACACATTATACCCATGTGGGGAATCGAACCCATGTCTTCGGCGTGACAAGCGAACGCTTTAACCACTGGGCTACCCCAACACAAGTAAGACAGCTGAAACAGAACAAATCAGTTTTAGTTTCGATTATGACGTCTGTGTCGGCACAACACCGTCTCCTCATGAAATGGACGTCGTCGCCGTTGGCCAAAGAGTATTTGGTCAACTTCGTGCAAGTTGTTGACGCGACGTGAGCAAAAACTTTCAAGGGCAAGGATAGGGATTAAAGTAACTATGCATACAGGGTCAAATCAGTCTAAAATCAATCACACGTGAGTAATACCCATTCCTCGGGAATTCAGGTTACAGTAATACCGACTGTTCGATGGCAGTAGTGCAGTTAACCTTGCAAGGATTTTGTTATGTTAATCTGTCGGATGTGACCAAAGACTTTCAAAACACATGGAGAGGGAATATAGTTACAATAAATGAAGGTTCAAATCACACTCGGGTCAAAGTGTCCCACGTAGTCCCAAACCTTCCCCTTGATTGGCCCAGCCCAACACCCAGGTCTATATGTCCAATGTAGTCCCAAACCATCCCCTTGAATAACGCAGCCCTACACCCAGATCTATATGTCCCATGTAGTCACATACCTCCCCCCTTCATGGACCACGCGCTACACCCAGGTCTGTATCTCAAATGTAGTCCCGAAACTTCCCCTTGGTCGACCCAGCCCTACACGAAGGTCTTTTTGTCCTACGTAGTCCCAAACCTTCCCCTTGATTGACCAGCCCTACACCCAGATCTGTATGTCCCATGTAGTCCCAAACCTTCCCCTTGATCGACCCAGACCCTCTCCCAGGTCTATATGTCCCAAGTAGTCCTACACCTCCCCCCTTGATCGACCCAGCCCCAATCCCAGGTCTGTATATCCTATTTAGTCCTACACCTTCCCCTTGGTCGACCAAGACCCACACACAGCTCTGTATGTCCTATGTAGCCTCACACCTTCCCCTTGATCGACCCAGCCTCACACCCAGCTCTGTATATCCCATGTAGTCGCAAAACTTCCCCTTGTTCGACCCAACCCCACACAGATCTATATGCCCCACGTAGTCTCAAACCTTCCCATTGATTGGCCCAGCCCTTGACCCTGGTCTGTATATCCCACGTAGTCTCAAACCTCCCCCTTGATTGACGCAGCCTTACACCCCGGTCTGTATGTCCCATGTAGTTCCAAAACTTCCCCTTGGTTGACCCAGCCCCACACGCAGGTCAGTGTGTCCCGCATAGTCCCAAAACTTCCCCACAGCCCCACAGCGAGGTCTATATGTCCCATCTACCCCCAACATTCCGTTTGAATGACACAGCCCTATATGCAGGTCTGTATGTCTCGTGCAGTCATACACCTTCCCATTGATCGACCCAGCCCTACACCCAGGTCTATTTGTCTCGTGTAGTCATACCCCTTCCCCTTGATCGTCCCAGCCCCAAACCCAGGTCTATATGTCCAATGTAGTCCCAAACCTTCTCCATGATTGACCCAGCCCTACACCCAGGTCGATATGCCCCACGTAGTCCCAAACCTTCCCCTTGATTGGCCCAGCCTTACACCCTGGTCTGTATGTCCCATGTAGTCTCAAACCTTCCCCTTGATTGACCCAGCCTTACACCCCGGTCTGTATGTCCCATGTAGTCACACCTTCCCCTTGATCAGCCCAGCCCCACACAGATCTATATGTCCCACATAGGCCCAAATCTTCCCCTTGATTGACCCAGCCCAACACCCAGGTCTATATGTCCCTTGTAGTCACACACCTTCCCCTTGGTCGAACAAGCCCTACACCCAGGTCTTGTCCCACGTAGTCCCAAACCTCCCCCTTGATTGACCCAGCCGTACACCCAGGTCTCTATCTTCCAAGTAGTTCCAAACCTTCCCCTTCATCAGCCCAGCCCCACACAGATCTGTATGACCCAAATAGTCCCAAACCTTTCCTTTGATTGACCCAGCCCTTACACCCAGGTCTGTATGTCCCATGTAGTCACATACCTTATCCTTGATTGACCCAGCAGAACACGCAGGTCTGTATGTGCCATGTAGTCATACACTTTCGCCTTGAACGACCCAGCCCTACACCCAGGTCTATATGTCCCATGTAGTCACAAAACCTTACCCTTGATTGACCCAGCACAACACGCAGGTCTGTATGTCCCATGTAGCCACACACCTCCCCCTTGATCGACCCAGTCCTACACTTAGGTCTATATGTCCCATGTAGTCCCACACCTTCCCTTGATTTACCTAGTCCTACACCCAGCTCTGTATGTCCTATGTAGTCTCTCACCTTCCCCTTCATCGACCCAGCCCTACACCCTGGTCTGTATCTCCCATCCCGGAGATGATCAACCCGGCCATATGCCCAGGTTTATGTGTCCCACTTACGTAAGAAGTACTGCACAAGAAAGGAAGGATGAGACATAATGTTGTAAGTTGAAATGTCCGTTCATTACAATGTAGTTTCATGAATGGCATAAGGACGGGAGTCAAGACATAATCCCGTTATTGTATGGCGGTCCGATTCCGGCATCTATTCTGTTGGGGTTAAACACTTTAGAATGTGAATTGTTATTCCACAATGATAGGTGACATGTGATGAAAACTTATAGACGAGTATATAAGTGAAGAATGATGACATTTTTATTGATATACAACTTCCTTTATTGATAATAATAATACATTTGTAAAGCGTCTAATATCCACTGATGCTCAGTGGCTCTAATACAGTGATAAAACTGAACATATATGCATGAAACAGAGAATGATTATCTACTGGTACACAGATAGAAATTGGCGAGTCTTAAGCTCTGATTTAAAGGTGTCTTAAGTAGCAACTGTTGTATTTCTGAGGTTTTGGGGAAGTGAATTCCTGAGTTGTAGGCTGACGAAAGAGAAGGCGCGTTAAAAAATCCATTCAGTGATTTTGGTTGAGTCAAGAGAGAGTCACTGGAAGATGTGATATTCCTCTGAGGTGAGTAAGGGGAGATAAGTTCTTTGATAGGATGGAAAGGCGTCTTTTTATTCTGTGAAAAGCGTCATTTCCCATTTTCAAGATAGATTTTACTGTCGTTGTCAAGCAAGTGATACTTTATCAAGTGAAGGTAGGCATTAGGAATGTAATATCCTTTATCTCTGTTGAGGGCGGGGTCTATCTTCTTGATATGCACTGCTTACAAAAGTTTTGTAGTCCGACTGGTTCCTTTCTATGGTCTTGGTGTTGTCCCAGTTGATAGTGTGGTTAGGGTGGACTTTGATGTGGTCGGTAATGGCTGATTTAGAATCGTTCTTCCCAACTGAAGCTTGGTGTTCCTTGATCCTGAGGGTGAGTGGTCTTGATGTTTCTCCAACATAGGAGTCACCGCAGTCACATTCTATGTGGTAAACCACACCTGAGGGGTCTTGCTTCTGGGACGACCTAGGTCTTCCTGTGGCTTGGACTTACTTGACAACGACATTGGAATCTATGTCGAAACGTCACCTTTCACAGAATAACAGAAGTTGTATGTCCATAAAAATTGTCATCATTCTTCAACAACTCAGCTTCTAAAATGCCCATCAAAGAAGTATATATACGACTAACCTTAACTTAGTAATAGACTGTAAATAGTAACTTCATTGGTAGCATCATATTGTTCTGATTAAAGTACTGCATCAGAAGGGCAGTGTTGGAGATGGCATTGTCATGTTGAAATGTTAGTA